>NC_081849.1:54795335-55131061 GCF_963259705.1 Myotis daubentonii
CCTCATCAGAGGGAGGCAGGTTAGAGGAGAGAAGAGGCTTTGAAAGTGGAGGAAGGGGTCACAAGACAAGGAATATAGTTGGACCCTAGAAACCAGAAAAGGCAAGAAAACAGATGATCACCTAGAGCTTCCAGAAGGAGCACAGTGCTTGGACCTATTTTATGCTTCTGATTTTGGGGATTGTAAAATAATGATTGTTGTTTTAAGCCATTAAGTTTTTGGTAATTTGTTATAACAGCAATAGGAAACTAATACATAAAAATGTATCATAAAAATGACTGTATGATGCAATTTTCATTAGAAAATCTTCCTACTAATTTCTATAATTAGAAGGTTCAGTGAATAGTTTTAATGAAAAACTTAAAAAAATTTTTAATCATCTGGAAGTGCTAGCATATGTAACAAGTTACCTATAGCTATATTTAGCCACCAGAAAACCACATGGAGTAACTCTTTATTATGAATCATACCCTTTTAAAAAAATAATTAATTATATTTGGTAAGAACACATGGCATAAGATCTACCTGCTTAACAAAATTTTGAGTGTACACTAGGATATTGTTAACTATGAGCACAGTGGTATACAGATTTCTAGAACTTATTCATCTTACATAACTGAAACTTTATACCCTTTGCATTTCCCTCTACCTTAGCCCCTGGCAACCACAATTCTGCCTTCTGCTTCTATGACTTAACTGTTTGACTTATACTACTGATATAAGTGGAATCATGCAGTAATTGTCCTCCTGTGACTGGCTTATTTCACTGAGCATAATATTCTCAAGGTTCATCCATTACTGTTGCATCTGGTAGGATTTCCTTCTTTTTAATGGAGAATTATTCATCTACTTTTTGAACTTTTTATTTTGTTAACTTTTACTGATTTCAGAGAGGAAGGGAGAGGGAGAGAGAGATAGAAACATCAGTGATGAGAGAGAATCATTGATTGATTGCCTCTCACATGACCCCTACTGGGGATCGAGCCCACAACCTGGGCTTGTGCCCTTGACTGGAATCAAACCCAGGACCCTTCGGTCTGCAGACTGATGCTCAAACCTGCTAGGGCTTCATCTACTTTTTGGATGGAGATTCCAGATATTGTATATGAGATTGCCGAGATAAGTGACCTTCACATAGGTTTCCCCTGTGTGATAATTTTAAAATATGTCCACAAATTCCAAAGGTTGAACACAAGATTCCTAGAAGTCAGAAAAGGCAAGACTTTAGTTAGTGAGTTGGCTTAACTAACTTGCTTCTAATAAAGAGAGAATATTGCACAAATGATGGCATGCGACTTTCAGGACTAGATCTGAAGGCATTGTCCATGCCCGTGCTCTTATTCTAGGAGAAATCAGCTTCCATGTCATGAGGACACTCAAACAGCCCTGTGGAGAGGTGCCTGTGGTGAGTTGCTGAGGCCTCCTGCCAAAGGCCGTAAAAACCTTGGAAATGGATTCTTCAGCTGCCATGGGGCCTTGAGATGACTGCAACCTTGTTCTAGGTCTTGCCTGCAACCTCCTAACAGACCCTGAGCTGGAACCACTCAGGTGTGTCACTTCCATCCTGACCCTCGGAAAATGTGTGAGGTGAATAAATGTTTATTGTTTTGCATTGTTAAGATTTGGGATAATTTGTGATGTATTAATAGAGAAAAATACACACTTTCATAGTACTTTTCCAGAGCTAAGTAATACAGGTCAGACAAACGTAGGTGTACAGTTGTTCATATGAAAAAAGACATGCAGGTCTTGATGATTACAATAGCTTTATTCATTCTGTGTTTTGTACATACTCACAGCTGTAAACCTATTTTTGCCCAACCATGTATTATTATACTATGTGAAGAAACTGTTCTAACATTATTGAGATGGTTCACTTTTTTTATTTTTTATTAAGAGTACAGAGAATGGGAATGAGCCAGCCTGGATTTGCTTACTATTTAGAAAAAGTGGAAAAGTAAGAAATCACAAATTTCTTTTGAGAAGCAAACTATAGAATTCACGGGAAAGTGACTAATGAGGGATGAAAGGGTCAAAGAAAAAAGGCTTTTCTTCTGCCTCCTTTATTCTGTCTGCCCAGCAATTAACATCATTTACCTTCACAGTTCACAATCAGTTCGTATAATTAGAGAAGGGTAAGCTCTTCTCTCTGGGAGAGGATGGTTAATTTAAACTGTTTGGAAACTGCTTAAAAAAAAATCACTGCTCTGAGGGATGGAATCTAGATATTATGGCCTATATGTAACCAAAGCCAGGACGATAACTGTACACCAGTACCTGTGCCAAATTGTCTCAAGGTGAAATCACGGCAGAAAATACTTGTTATTTGTAGTTTGTCTGAGTCTAGAATGTTGCCTTTCATTGCTGCCAATGTGTGACTGTCTTACCACTTATTGACAGGACATCATCATTTATGTCAGATAGTATGATTAGAGTTCACATAACTAAATTCTTTAAGTTTTGTTTTGTTCTTAGATAGTCTCATTCTTTTTGTATTTATTTTGAGTATCTACAGGTGTCAAAACAAAGATCCTAGACATTTCCCACTTGGTAGGTGGAATGACTTGAAATTTGTACTTTGAAGGAAGTGGCAGCAGTAGCCTACCAGCCTCTGAAACTCAACTGTGAAAACACTGAGTGGCAGAAGGACACTGTGAGAACGTGACGTCTCGTCCTCAGTGTAGGTGTCCAGCTGCAGAAATAGATTATGTTCAGTCTTGTCGGTTGCTTTGTTGAATCCAAGTCCTCAAGTAAACAGAAAGATCTCATGATAAAAGTCTCGCTGATAAAAGCCTGAAATTGTGTGTCTGGCACAGAGGTCAGACTTTAAACACAATGGAGATCACTCATTGTCCTTCATCTGGAACAATATGATTCCTCCAGCTATGACAGGGGCAGGAGACGGTATGAATATGGCTTCAGTCTAATCCTGTTAAAATTCTCCACTTCTTTTTCATTCTCAATGAGAGCAGGCCCACAAGGTCTGGGTTTCCAATGAGAACTACCTTCTAGAGCCTGTTCAGCCTTATAAATTAGTCTACAGCTGCATTTGCAACTGAATCTTTGAAGGATCTTCCTTCAATCCCCAACCTGTCTGTGTGCCTCTTCAGTCATTTTATTATAGACTAGAGGCCCAGTGCATGAAATTCGTGCACTTGTGGGGGTGGGGGAGGGGGGTCCCTCAGCCTGGCCTGCACCCTCTTGCAGTCTGGGAGCCCTCAGGGGATGTCCAGCTGCTGCTCCCCAGAGGAAGTGGGCCTGAGCCAGCAGTCAGACTCCTAGTGGGGAGCGGGCCTAAGCCGGCAGTCGGACATCCTTAGTGCTGCCATGGAGGCAGGAGAGGCCCCCGCCATCACCACTGCGTTCTCCAGCTGTGAGCCTGGCTTCTGGCTGAGTGGCGGTCCCCATGTAGGAGCACACTGATCACCAGGGGGCAGCTCCTGTGTTGAACGTCTGCCCCCTGATGGTCAGTGCGCGTCATAGTGACCAGTTGTTCCGACGTTTGGTCGATGTGCATATTAACCTTTTATTGTATAGGATAACAGCGTTATTGATGGCATGAAAGAAAAGGCAGATGGAGGCCCTATTTTGGTGTCACCAGTTCAGGCAGCCACATCCCTGCACTCCTAAAGTGGAGTGATAGGTCTGGGACAACATTCCCATCATAGAAAATGCATGAGAAACAAAGAAATCTGGCTGACCATGGAGACACTGTGAGTGCCAGGTCACAGGGAATCCCTGCATCACTTCATTGAGAGATGTTAGGCTGCAGCTGTTTCCTCTAATTCACTCATATCGTGGCTGGGGGCCTAGGTCAAAGCTTAGTACTCCATTCCCCCTGTTGAAACCCCTGATGTTCCATCTCCTCTCTGAATGTACTCCAGGAATGCAAGAAAATAAACCTCATTTTATTGAAAGCACAACAGATTTACTGCGACTTATCAGACTGTTTATTTAACCATACTTACTTAAAAAAAAGAAAAGACTGCAGTAAATGACCATGATTTTTCTAAGAAAAAAAAATAGAAAGAACTGTGAACATGCCAAGCTTTGCTGGAATTTACACAATGATTATATTTGAGTCAAATATTAAGAGCAAAATGCATATTTTTGTCAAGTTTACATGTACTTTCCTAACATCCTAACTTGGAGATTTTTTTACTTAATTTTTTTTTACTTTCTCCATCTTTTGTTAAAAAATTTCCCCCCTTACATTTGACCCACTGACCACTATTGGTTCCTGTCTAGAGGACACATATTCAAAATGTATTTGAGGAAGAAAATAAAATAGTGTCAGAGTTGAATCAAGATGTTAGAAATATCCCATGTGACAGCAGGGTAACTCCCGAATACTTTAATTTAAAAATAAGTAAAGAAAAGAACCAAAATCAATATATATATACATTTCTCTTTTTTACTAATCAAATTAGTCACTGAGAATGATCGAGCCAGGCTATGTTGCCAATATTTATATTCTAGAAAACAACTAATCTTCCATGAGAATAATTCACCTGCTATGTGAATTTTATTTGATTGCCCCAGAAAACCCAGCCCTGTTATTAAAGAGTGTTCTCAACATTTCTCCTTGGATAGTACTTAACACAAATAAATTGTAAGATTCATTACTAATATCCTCTGTTCCCACCTTGCTCTCTTCCTCCGTCCCCCAAGTTCATGGAATTAATGGTTTTGTCACTGTTTCTCAGCTGCATTGTTGTGAGCATATTTGTAAGACAAAAAATAAGCAGAATAACCAAAGAGCTTCTAAGATGGGATGAATGCAAGTAGAACTGGCAGGAAAATAAAGCACCATTTACAGCCACTTCAGAATTCTTCTTTTGAGATAGGACAGCTGTGCAAGTTAAGGAAAAAATGATAACCATTAATCACTGTTAAGGAATGGGTGTGCTCATTTTCATCACATACATCAGTAGCCAATAGAGTAAATAGTGGATGGTATGGGGACTAAAAAAATAATAATAATAAAATAAAACTTTTCCTCCAAACTCCCAAATTCTTCTAGCTGGGCTAATCAAATTAATAGAGTCAGATTAATAGTGAAAGGGCGAGGGCTATGCCCTCCATCCTACCCTGGATCCTCCATGTTGGGGCAGAGGCCATGTGCTCAGAAGAGTGCCTTCTTCCCAGAAACCCAGGCCCCTGCTGGCCACGCCCGGGATTTCTTTGAACTAGCCAATGACAAGCAAGGGATGTTCGCGCCATAGAGATGACCACATCCTGTGCAACAAGACCCGACTTGGCGCCTGGCCAATCCGCAGGGCCCACAGCTAGCCCCCTCCCCTCACTATTAAAGCCCTGATTTTCTCATGGATATCACTCGGTCGCTGCGTCGGCTGGAGGCCCGGGTCGGGTTAGCTAACTCAATAAAGGACCTTCTGCTTTTGCATCGGACTGGCTCCCTGGCGTGGTATCTTGGGGATCTTGAATTCTGGGCATAACAAATAGGAGAAAATGAAATTTTAATATGTGTACATGGGGAATATAACATAAACATAAAAATCCCCAAAGTGAGGTAACACCGGGTATGTATGTTATTTGGACAAAGGATAAAGCGGTAGGGGGGCCTGAGCTTCCAAAAGTGAGAATGGGCAATTTACAGGTAACTAGGGAAGAATGGAACACACACACATCTCCGGTAAACGCTTCCTTCCGTAGAACACAGCGGGTGAGCTAGTAAACAGGCCCCTGCTCTCCCACTTACCATGTTTACTTCAAATCAGGATAAGGGCAACACCCTAAGCTTTTCTTCCTGGAGTAGGCCTTTCAGATCTCTCCTTTAAGAGTTTTATTTCTTAATAACCAGCTTAACATCAGTAAACCAAAAGGCAGCTTTACGGTTTTGGTCCCCCTCAATGGTTATAATGTTAGCCTTTGAATGTGCAGTGTCATTGAAAAATTGAGCACTATACTTTATAGGAAAATACTTGTTTATATGCTTGGATTTTTCAGCTGACCTGACCCACAAACCTTGTTTCTTCATCAGTTAGATATCACAGGTTGGGTTCTCTGGGTAGCAGATGCTAAAGCGAAGTTTAGGGTATAGGATGTTTACTAGGAAGTGTTTTGGGAATAACGTCTGTAGAATAAGGAAGACGCAAACAGGACTGGGTAGAGGAAGAGATTGAACTGCTATGCAGATCTCAACAGTCTTGGTTGACTCCATAGAAAGATATGTTGTTAAAATGTCCTGTCAGAGTTGTCTTGGTTTGGAACAAAATAGCCTGGTCTTTTTTTTTCATGTCAATTGTTGGATGTGGGACACCCTAGGAAGGGTGAGATCTTAACTGAGGTGTGAGGTGGGCCTACAGCAGAGACCACCTTGAAGGGGCTGATAGCTGAAGGTGTTTGATGACAGCCCTTTCGCAACTGGACATCTGGGTGGCTAATCAACATGTCCATTACACCTAGTCAGTGACTTTCAACAATTTTTCACTAAGGTCCACAATAAGAAACACCTTTTATACCACCACCCAGGCACACATGCATGCACACATACAAAAGTTTCACAAACTAATAGTTTAGTACTTGTCTCTGTTGTATGTGATATACTCTGATATTTTCTATTTCAAATTTGGTTTGGTTCCATCCCGTATTATTTTATTTTCCTTTAATTTTAAAAATGCTATTTACAACACACTAATTTGATTTCCACATGCGGTTTGAAAATATGGAATTGGATTGATTATGGAAGTAAACCAATATTGAGCAAGTTCTCTAGTGTAAGTAGAATGGGCCAGCAGAGTGTTCCTGCATGTGGTTGGGTTACTTGCATTTCTAGGAAACAAGAGAAGTGCCACAGAACAGCTTTGCAGATCTGTGGGCCCAGAGAGGGTGTGGTTCATCACACATCTACAAATCCTCGAATGCCTCGTTTCAGGTGGAGTGCCATTTGGATTACTTGTTTTAACAATCTGAGCTCCAGGCAAGATTTTCAAAGAAGGATCATAATTACTAGGGAATAAAATAGTCACTGTCAGGGAGCACCATAACTTCCACTTACTTGTAGAGTTTCTGGCTGAGGTCAGGTATAAATACCTTAGTTTTCCAGACAGTGGATGCCTGTGATCTGTTTTGTATTACAACTTTCTCAGGAGAGGAAGTACTAAGAGAAACGTTTGATGTCATGCTATAGAGCATATGAGTGTTGAAATATATAGGGTAAATGCCTGAATGGGATTGTATGGCTAAAAATTAAAGTTATGAAAAAAGACTCAATTTTTAGACAAAGATATAAAAAAGATCAAATTCAGGAAGATGACAAATCAATAAATGTTTTTTTTCTCTGGGCCAAAAACAACAGTAACAAATGAAAAGAAGTCCTGTGTGCTTGGAAATAAAGCAATGAGTTTAGGGTACTTACTTGTACAACATTTACACAGGAGCAAAGTAGAAATTTTATTACATGCACTTAAAATTTAAGATATATAAGCAGAATAGATATGGTTCCATTGGAGAGGTATACAAGCAAAGATGTAGTAAGATATCTACTACTTTTCATGTTTTATGCGAAGTTGTCTACAATTTGTATCACATTAATTCTTGCAGTGACCTTCCAGGTAGACTTGGCAGCTTCCAATTTTATAAATGAGGAAATTGAGGCTAAATTGTAAGTGACTTAGCTAGGTTGGTGGATTCTCTCTTATTATTGATGTTTCTGCCTCTCTCTACCTCTCCCTTCCTCTCTCTGAAGTCAATAAAAGTATATTTGAACACAAAAATCCAGCAGCCAGGTTTTTATCAACTCAAAATAATAAGGATGCTTATAAACCAAAGAAAGGTTGACACTGAAGTCAACAAAGGATCTGAAAACCAGTGAAAAGTTTTATGGTATGGGAGTCCAGAATGTGCCACCCAGATATGAGCCTTAGTGGTATACAGATTACTTTGAGCTAAAGGCAGTTTTAGCTTTAGGCTTAAGAGAAACTACTAGAATAATTTGAATTAGGGGCTTTGCTCATAAGAGGTTATCAATGGTGACTTCTTTTTACCTATCTATAGGACAGGGCAAACTTCTATTTACTAAAAGTTTGCTCTACTTATCATCCTGCATTGACCTTTTGAAGGCCCTAAGGCACCTTACCTTATTCCTAGCTCAGGGTGCCTCATGTACTTCTCCCTTTCTCTCTCTGAATCTCTCATGTATGTGGGATCTCTGAATCTCTCATGTATGTGGGATCTCTGATTCTCTCATGTATGTGGGATTCCCTGTGTGCATGAGATTAAGTTTAATTTTCTCATATCAATCTCCCTCCTATTGATTTGAGTATTTGGCTTGCTGAAAGAACAAGAGGAGGGAAAGGGGAATTTCCCCCTTCCTCACAAAAGACATATTCCATATCAATTAGATGTATATAGTAATATCTAATATATCTAATATATATATTTAATTTGTATCTCTCCAATGCCTGGCTGTTTTCAAGCACATCACATCTAAAAACCGTAGTATCATTTTTAAAGGCAATATCAGACTATGTTTGATTTGGCAGGGTATATCCATTCATGAACTTATGTTCACTTCAAATGTTACTGGTGTATTACTAACATTAGTTCTACAAAAGGCGAAAGAAGTTTATAAAGGACAGACTTTAAAAAATCATTATTAGCCCAGTTCCCTCAAAATAGCACAAGAAATTAAATGATTGACCTCATTAAATTGCTCACCTCGAATTTTTTATTCTCCGAAATTAGCTCTGAGCACGGTTAGAGGACAAATTTAATGTCAACAATAGAGATGAAAAATAAACTAGAAAATGAGTTCAGAAGTTGATGGAGATACTAGAAAGGGTAAAACATAATCATGTTTTCTGTTTGTTTTGTTTTTTTAATTCTCCCCAGAGGATAATTTTTCCATGGATTTTTAGAGAGAGTAGAATGGAGGAAGAAAGAGAGAGAGAAACATCGATGTGGGGGAGACACATGGATTGGTTGCCTCCTGCACTTGCCCTGACCAGGGCTGGGGATCAAACCTGCAACTGAGGCACATGCCTTTGTCCAGGAATCGAAACCAAGACCCTTTGGTGTTCAGGCCAATGCTTTAGTCGCTGAGCCACACTGGTTAGAGCATAATCACCTTTTCTCTATTTACATTATCCATACAAGTGAAATTTCTGAGTTGGGCTTGTTGTGCAGTGGCTTTCATATTTATACTAGAGTCCCAACACAAAATTTGTGCACAGGTATGGCCCTAGGCCTGGCTTGCGATCAGGGCTATCTTCTCCAGCTGCCTGCAGCCAGCCTCACCTTCTGCCACCACCAACCCGTGGTCCCCCATTCACCATCAGGTGATTTGTGCCTGACAGCCAGGGGGAGGGACCAAGAGGTCGGCTGTTCCTGCCCGCTTACCGGCCCCGCCCCCACCATGGGTGGCCATCAGGCGATCGGAGCCTGCTCTGGGGAAAGGGACTAAGAGGTGGTTAATGCACCTCATAGTGACTGGTCCAGCGGTCATTCTGGTATTCTGCTGTTAAGGTCAATTTGCATATTACCCTTTTATTATATAGGATGACCTTGATTATGCAACAGTTTTTATATTTCTCTTAACTTGGTCAAGTCATAACACTTCTGGGTCTAACCTTTCCTTCCTTGTAAAAGGGCCAGTATTTTTTAAAAATGTGTGTTTTGAGCTACACTGTTGTTTTTATTCAGCTACATTTTTCATCAGAGGAGTGATTATAAGAGACTGTATGAAGATTTTCAGAGTCTTATACTTGAGGAACAGAAGAGAGCAGTTTCTTGTTTGAATTCTAATGGGATCCTTCTCTGTGATCTTGAACAGGTCACTTAAATTTTTTGTGACCTGATATCCAAATGATAAAATGGAAATTCTAATTCTGGTTGAAACTGTTGTATTTAATTAAAGTTTTATTATCAAATATTAGGAGAGCATTTTAACTTATTTTTTTATTTAACAATTGAATCCCTACAATGACTAAGTACTGTGCTTTTCACTATGGTACCAGGATAACCAAGATGTGTCTTATATCTTCAAAGTTGTTTCTAGTTGAGTTAGAGTGAAAGGCATGTACCAGGATAATAAAGGGAATGAGAGGAAGCAATGGCTGATCAGGAGATGATGTGAACGAGGGTGGAGTGTGGAGCTCCCTATTATCCCCAACTTAAATGCTAGCTTAACGATGCCAATGTGCTGACTACCCCACCCAGCCCCTTGATTGTCTTTGAGAACCCTCACCAAGGGTGCATCTGTGTTTTACAGACTCATGAACATTTACGTGGAGAGTCATTATGATAGAATGACTGATTCCAAAGGCGTTCTTATAAGAGAATCTTTCTGTGCTTAATAACAAAATAATTCAGAACAATCTAGACATCACACAAATTCTAGCATCTCCTGACAAATGTATTTTCTTTCTCTAATCCTTAACGTCAGCATTTTAGAATAAAATGAAGACAGCCACTTCACAAAATCATGTGACATAGGAAAAAGATGAAACCATGAGAGACCGCCACTGGCTCAAATCCTGGCTCTGATATCTAGCTCCCAATTGACGTTGGGGGGAAATTTCTTTCCTTCTTTCTGCCTCTCTTAGAGCTTGTGAAACAGTCTTATGGCATCTCACTCAAGGGATTATTGTGCGGGAGGTAGCATGTGTACTAGTAAGTCTAGGTTCCTCCCTTACATCATCCCATGGAACCCTGCACTTCCCTTTGATAGCACATTTTGCACTTTGTAATTCAGTAATTGTAAAATGTGATCTTGTATGAATGTCTCCTCTGCCTTCTGCTGGGAGACACACTTCCTGAGGGAAGGAACCGTATCTCTCCTACTTAGCAGGTATCTAGCACCTCCTTGAGTAAATGCTGATTGGGCGAAACCAGAGTAGTGTATGGCATGTCTGACCCTGTTTGTAAACCCTGCCTCCCTTCCTTCTTAGACCAGACACCTGACAGTCTTCTTTTCTTGTTCTGTTCCTCTGTGCATTTTGGGAGTTTCTGTGCTGCTCTTACAATACATGGTATTGGTATTTTTAGCATATTGCCTGCTTATAATGCTTCATAGGGGCTCCTCATATGTAGCATGGGCCTTCTTCCTCAACATTAAACTCTTTCTGAACCAAAAACATTATCTCTATGACTTTTACTGGTCCTTAAAATGGGATTTTTCCTGAGTTGTTCCTAAAAATGATAAAGTGATTTCAGTATCTAGTTATATGATTTTGAAATTTAAAAAATTTCATTTCATTTAAGTTCATAGGATAAAGATTAGTCTGATCATTGGTAGCTTTGGATCTCACTGCTATTATACTGTTTATTATTAAATAAGAAACCTAAACCTTATAGATTACTATATTATATTTAACCCAAAGGAGAAAATTAAAGGTGTCAACTGGTGCACTGTATGCTCATTTTACTCATTTTCATGTTGACTGGCTTGTTTACGAATATAACAATTATTTCTTGAGTTTACCAAGTCATGGCAGCATTAAAATAGATCACAGCTCAGGTTTGTCTTTTGCTTGCATTCCAGATGAGGGCTCTGAAGAATTGCACATTCCAGGCGTGCAGTTTCCATAGCAACCCGGACAAAGGCATAGCAAAATCATTCTTCGAGGCCCACAAGGAAAAAATAAATTCCACCTTGCTTTTTGTTTGCGGATCTGTGCCCCCTGAGCAGTTCAGCTGGCTGGCACTGTCCCTGCTCTCTAGGAATCCCTGTTTGAAATTTACATACAGCATTATGCATCTCTGGAATCTGCAAAATAGGATTTGGTGAGAATGACTAGAAAGTTATTTCTCCTCGAACCCAGAAGTTTTTTACAATAAGATAAAAAAAGTATACATTTAAACAGCTACTGAGCTTATGAACATGGTGTTGCTCAACAAATTATAAAAAACTTTGAAATAGGTCTTGAAGAACAGAGTTTTAGAGTAAATAAATAGAATTAATTATTAGAGGCAATTTGGTATTTCAAGATTATTTTTTTTTATTAGAAAACTAAGATCAGGTCAAACTATATCTGATGAACTTGTAGGTCAGATGTCTTGAGTAAAAGGAAGTCATAGAGTCTGTATGAATTTCTTTGGAAAATGATGTCTCTCCCATTGGCTTGCAAGGTTTCAAAGCAGGCTGGCTGTCTTATTCATGTATCTTTCATTGCACTGCGCACAGTACTTTGAAGCTATTTTAGGGCCTGGATTGATGTAGTGAATAGTCCCACAATGCTCTTCTACAGAGGGTTCTTTAGCACCACAGTCAGAAACAGAATACTCTGTGCTTCTGAGGCACAGCTATTGGCCCTACTTAATAAACTCATAGCACAATCCATACTCCACTTTCTTTTCTTTTTTTTTTCTTTTCTTTTTTTTTTTATTGCTTAAAGTATTACAAAGGGTATTACATATGTGTCCATTTTCCCCCCCGCCCTAGACAGTCCCCTAGCCACTTTCTTTTCTTTATTGAATTTAATTACAACCATGTTAAAAAAATATGTTCACTCTTTGAGTCATTTTTTCAACAAATAACTTTTGAAAAATGATTGCACACTAGGTACTATGCTAGGAACATGCCCTCACGGAGTCCACCCAAGACTGCCAGATTAAAAAAAATAAAATAACAAAAAAGAAACATACGAAAAGCAAAATGTGACCATTACTACACACTCTAAAATTCCATCATAGTGCGGCTTTTTCTGGGTTTTCTGGGGGAGAACAGGGGCATGTCTCTGCTTCAGCATGGTGGCTGCATTAACATGGGGGTTAGATCAGGTGAGGCCTTCAAACAAAGACGAAGTCTGTTCTGAGTCTTGAATCAGGCAAAGTGGGGGAAACACTCAGAGGAAACAGATAAAAAGCACAAGGATATGGGAGAAAGTTAATGACTTAGGCGCTGGGCATAGGTCCTAACGTAGGCAGGAAGGGAAGTGAGCATGGAGAAGAAGGCAGGAGCCAGGCCCTCAAGGGCTTTGCAGAGCGAAGGAGTGTGAATCTCACTCTAATGATTGGGAAGCCACTGAGCCAATTCAGCAGAAGTGTTAAATCTGTACAGTTGGTCTGGGCAAGTGTTGAGGATGAAGATAGTCACTTGTAGCTGGGAGACCATTCAGAGGCAAAGGGCAGTGTGGAAGAGAGATGATGAGGGCCAAAACTAAGGCTGTGGTGACAGAGCTGGAGAGGAGAGCTCGAGTTGGAAGGAAGGATGGACTTGGTAACCAATTGTTTGGGTTAAGGTACAAAAAGGAAAGGAAGACTGGAGTGGATTTCAAGTTTCTAGTGCAGGTGCTGGAAAAATAATATTATTAACTAAAGTTAGTATGAGAAGCAAAAAATCCATAAAAATTAAGAGTAAGGCTTGAATCCTTGTGCTGCCCACCTCTCAAGTGACTTCAGGCAAGATTCTTAAGATATGCGAGCCTCAATTCCTTTGAAATGATCCCATGGGGATTGTTTGGAGAATTCAATGAAATAACACTTATAAAACATTCATACTTTTGCTCAATCTACATTTTTGAGCATTTATTATGTGCCAGGGTAAGGGGTTCAGAGGGGTAGAAGACAAAGCCCTGCTGGAAATTCTACTGGATAGTGAGGAGGTCGATATACACAAATTAATGAATAAATAAATGAGCCAATCAATGATAGATTTGCAAGAGACACCCAGGGGACTGTGTGCACAGACTTGTTTGGAAAGGTCAAGGAATAATTAGGGCACCGCCTTCGGCACTCCCCTAAGTCTCTCCTAAGTCAGAATTCCGATAAACAGGGCAGACGGCCTTCCACATACTTCCCTTTTCTCAGAATGTCCTCCTTACAACTTTTCAACCAAGTCTCTTGTGCTCCCCAACATATTCCTATTATGAATGTAAATAAAATTGTTAGTGGAAAGTGGGGAGGAGCTCTTTAAAGGAGAATTGAGGTTCATTGGCCAGGAATTCCCATGGGCACATCGTAATTAATAATATTCTTCTCATGCCCTGGCTGGTTTGGCTCAGTGGATAGAGCATTGGCCTGCGGACTGAAGGGTCCCGGGTTTGATTCCAGTCAAGGGCACATGCCTGGGTTGTGGGCTCAATCCACAGTGGGGGTTGTGCAGGAGGCAGCCAATCAATGATTCTCTCTCATCATTGATATTTCTATTTCTCTCTCCCTCTCCCTTCCTCTCTGAAATCAATAAAAATATATTCAAAAAATATTCTTCTCAACAGCTCTAGAAATATATTTTCCTTTTATTTTTTCCAATTATTATTATTTTTTTACTAAAGTTTTTTTTATTTCAAGAAAAATGATTTTAAATATACTATTGTTACATGCAATCAACATTAATATTTTAAGAAAAATGATTTTAAATATATTGCTACATGCAATAAACTAATATTTTAAGAAAAACGATTTTAAATATAATAATATTACATGCAATACTTTTAAAAATTCCCGTTATTTTTTAAATTTCTTTGAACCTGACTCAACCTTAAGACCAGTTTTTCTTTCAAAGATGGGAGACTGTTAGCTATGTTTTTGAAATCTGAAATTCATACAGTCATATGGGAAACTCTATTTTAACCTTAATGCTTTTAGTTGGGCTCTCTATTATTCACTTCTACATTTTTTCTGTGCAGCAATAGAAATATATTATTTGCATGATCAAAATATGATTATTCAACATAGATTTAGTGTTATGCATTTTTAAAATTGTAAATGGAGACTGTTACATAAGAAAAACTTAAGTAACTACACTATCCTGTTGTTAAACATCATGTCTAAGAATTTATTGTATTACATGCCAAGAAAAGATTATAAACAACTTCTGTAATACACCCACAGAGCCATCTAAAGTTTATATGAATCCTAGTTGAGATTTTCTGCCACTTATTTCACTTATTTTAAAAAAAATATTTTTATTGCTTTCAGAGAGGAAGGGAGAGAGAGGGAAA
The DNA here is from genome assembly GCF_963259705.1 of Myotis daubentonii. Lineage (NCBI taxonomy): Eukaryota > Metazoa > Chordata > Mammalia > Chiroptera > Vespertilionidae > Myotis > Myotis daubentonii. The sequence goes on from NC_081849.1 coordinate 54,810,242, forward strand.
GAGAGATAGGAACATCAATGATGAGAAAGAATCATTGATCGACTGCTTCCTGCACATCCCACACTGGGGAATGAGCCTGCAACCCAGAAACATTACAGTTTGATAAAGATTAATGCATGGCATGCATTAAAACATAGTGATAATATAAATTAAACATTTAAACATGAAAGGAGTAGCTAGAAAAGAATGAGCTAAGTAGATACAGAACTATATAAAACAGGGATAGTATTGCTCTAGAATTAGGTGAATGACAGCCTCCTCATCTATTCACAGTGAATTCTAACAAAGAGCTAATGAAGATAAACAGTCTATTTAAGTGCTGCTGGAAAATTCCCCTTCAGCCAGCAGCTGGCTGGACTGTTGTCATTCAAAGGGCGTAAGTAAATATCACATAATTGAGTCATTGAGAAACTGAGATGACAATGAGCTACATTCCATTAACACTGTTTAAAAATTCTTCCTTGGACCATTAAATAGGTAATGTTTAATAGTGGTATTAAGTAAAGAAAAACTGCAAGAAGTCAAAGTTTAAATAGGTCTCAGCTTTTTAACCGGAGGTTCCCAGAGAAGGTGGCTGTGGCTCTTGCATGTTAGGGCAAATGTGTTTCTATGAAAGGACACTGATAAGACTCTAAATCACCATCTTTTCTAGATGTAAGAAATACAAGCTTCATGTGAGACAACTAGAGGCCCGATGCATGAAATTCATGCAAGGGGCTTGGCCCTTGCAAGCCCCAGCTTCATCTAGAAGGTCGTCTGGTCTAATTAGAATATTACCCTTTTATTATTATAGACTAGAGGCCTAGTGCATGAAATTCATGCGGGGGGCTGGGGGGGTCCCTCAGACCAGCCTGCACCCTCTCCAATCTGGGACCACTGGCTCCTAACCGCTCGCCTGCCTGCCTGCCTGATCGCCCCTAACCCATCTGCCTGCCTATTTGCGCCCCTGCCAGCCTGATCACCCCTAACTGCCCCTGCCTCGGCCCCCACACCTGGGACCCAGGCTTCTCTCCTCTGGCCAGCCGCAGGCACCCAGGACATGGGCTTCCCTCCCTCTGGCCGGCCACAGGCACCAGAGACCCAGTCAGGCCTGCTTCGCCAGGGCTGGCCGCAGGCACCCAGGACCGTGGGCGGCTTCACTTGGGCCCGGTTTTGTCAGGAAGGATGTCCGGAAGGTCGTCTGGAAGACGTCCTGTCTTATTAGCATGTTACCCTTTTATTAGTATAGATGTGGTGCTTCAATCAGGTACAAGATTGCCATATGTTTGCATAGACAGTGTCTTCTAAATGCACTTCCCACCTCTGTACATGACAGGAAGAGTGCCCTCCTGTTTTTAAAGGAACCCTAGGCCAACACAGTGCTCTTTGCCAGAATTAAGTTGGATATTCTCCTTGTCCCCCAATTTCCTGCTTCCTCATTTACCTTTGGCTTTCCTCCATGACTATTAACTCATATACTTACGCATTCATTAGTTGGTGTCTTCTAGCTTGACGTCATAATTGACCTTGGCTTTGTCTCTTGATTCTGTCTTTGCTTCTGGGATGCAATTGAACACAGAGTCTTTGGAATTAAATCCACACCTTTTCCTGGTTTAGTCTTACTACACCCTGCCTATAATACTCTAAGAACTGAGAGATGAAGTCTTATATCTCACCCCCAATTTAGCAATATTCCCCAGGTACTGCATAGGCATATTCATTTAATATCAAAATCCAGAAAAAGGTCTGGGCTTGGTTTTTAGAGTTAGGCTTACTTTTATTTTCTTTGTTTTTGGCTTTAAGTTTTGAAAATTCAAAGACCATCAGACATGCCCATATTATGTACACATAGGGGTTTTTTTAAAAAGGGGAAAAATCCCACTAATGTAGATAAAAGAATTTCCAAATACCCAAAATGTCATACACACGTGCAATTGCAAATAATATATAGGGATAGGATAGAAGGTTTATAAAACCCATTTTAGAGAAACTTAAATAATAGAGGCTTTAATGTCAAATCCCATACATCCTTTAGTGACAAATAGAAGTAGAAAATTTCTCCACCTTTCAAGTACAAAAATGTTCATAGCAAATTCTCAGAATATTAACGGCTACTTGTGTTTGAGCTCAGTGGCATAAACTATTCAGCTAATATGTAGGAAGAAAGAAAGAACTCACTCATAACAAGCTGACTAAAGAGATTGTCCTGCATATAATCTGAATATTTATAGAATGTTCATTGAGGATGTCCTTAGCTAAGAACCAAAAAAAGTAAAATTAATTTGTAAACATCACTATAAGTTACATATAGTTGATGTGTTAAAAGAAACCACTAAAAGATAAGTTCTAATAATTCATAACATGATTATTATTTTAAATCAAAATATAGTCGAGGTTATCTTAGATATATGAAATGTGTTATGATGGGAGACATCTGATTTCATGGCCCACACTTAAATAGCAGCCTCCCTGTCTTAGTCAGATATAAAACATGTCCAGTAGTGAATGTTGTTGCTGTATCCCCTTTACTGAGTCTGACCACCCAGTCCCCAGCTTCTTTGCTAACAGTGTTGCCACTGACAGCTGTCACCTGCTGCCCTCTTCCACATCCTATCTTTGGGCTGCTGAGCTGCTCTGCCCAGCAGCTGGGAGACTGGATTGCTGGAAGTGTCTGGGAGTTCACACTCGCCGGGGTGGACCAGGCCAAAAGGCCTGACTGCGCATGAGTCCACAAGCCCAGTTCCTGGGCAGGACACAGTCTGACATTTACTACCATACACAGTCTTGCAATGATTCTAAGAAGTACACTTTTCACATTTTTACATGTTTGAAGTGGGATGTAAGTTACAATTGATTTGTTTTACTTTAATTGGTACATATGGATGTATCTGATGGTTGATGGTGAGTTAGAGTTAATGAAATCAAGGGCTAGAAAAGTGACCAAAAACATCTGTTTGAAAAGAGTCTGGAAAGGATTTAGGGAAGAACTAGCATCTGAACCGGCGGCATGTGGAAGTATTAGGCAGATTGTCCTATTGTTTTGAAGATGCACTCAGGTGGAAGTTAGGCCAACCATAGTTTAGGTAAGAAGTTAAAGGGAAGGAGTCACTTTTATTTGGGTTCCTACTATGTGTCTAGAGCCGTGGTTGGCAAACCGCGGCCCGTGAGCCACATGCGGCTCTTTGGCCCCTTAGGTGTGGCTCTTCCACAAAATACTGACTTCCGTGCATGGGCCACAAAGTTTCAATCGCACTGTACGTGCGTGCCCGCATTTGGTATTTTGTGGAAGAGCCACACTCAAGGGGCCAAAGAGCCGCATGTGGCTCGTGAGCCGCGGTTTGCCGACCACGGGTCTAGAGCTTAGGCTCTCTGCCTGGAGAAACTCTTTCATTCTCATAATAACCTTTTGGGCCATGAGATAACATATTAAGAAAGAAATGTTATATGGAAGATAGTAATCCCCAAGCACATGCTTGGGAATCACTGCGTCCATTGGCATCAAAATGGTTTTGCAACCATCTGCTTTTGATGACTTCATTTCTCCCAGCAGCCAGACCCCTTATTCTAGGCAGGAAAGACACTAGCTTTCAGAGCATGCAGATTTGGGTCAAGCTAAGTGCTTTGATTTAATCACCACATGATGTTGAACAAATTACCATTTAAAAATAATTTGAAACAAATTATATCTATCCTTAGCCTATAGTACATATTTGCACTATATGCATAATGAATATTAGTTCATCTTCCTTTCCCTCTACTCCATCCTTCTTATTTAAAATACTAGTGGCCTGGTGCACGAAATTCATGCACGTGGGGGGATTCCCTCAGCCCAGCCTGTACCCTCTCCAATTGGGGACCCCTTGGGGGATGTCCGACTGCCGGTTTAGGCCCGATCCCAATTGGGCCAGTTTTGGGATTGGGATCGGGCCTAAACTGGCAGTCGGATATCCCTCTCACAGTCTGGGACCACTGGCTCCTAACTGCTCACCTGCCTGCCTGCCTGATCACCCCTAACTGCCTCTGCCTGCCTGCCTGATTGCCCCTAACTGCCTCTGCCTGCCTGATCACCCCTAACTGCCCTCCCCTGCCGACCTGATCTCGCCCCCAACTGCCCTTCCCTGCCGGCCTGATCTCACTCCCAATGGCCCTCCCCTGCCAGCCTGATCACCCCTAACTGCCTCTGCCTCAGCCCCCATCACCATGGCATTGTCTGGAAGGAAGTCGGATGTCTGGAAGATGGCTGATCAACCTGGTTAATTAGCATATTACCCTTTTATTAGTATAGATGTTTTCTTAAATAACAAGAAGGCAACTGAGGCCAGGAAACAAACCCAGGGACTTGGGGAGCAGCAGTCAAGTTCAGTGGCCATGCCATGCCCTGGGCCACAAGGACATTCTCATCTGTCATTGGGAATCCAGTGGTCACAAAGAACGGGACTGTGCCGGTTCAGCCTGTTGCATCCATCCTCTCCAAGACTGGAATTGGCACGAAGTGGTAAAGAGCCTACAGTTTGGAACTAGAGTTAGAGAAATAAAACATTTCACAATCAGGCAGACCACCTGTGGAGTCATTTACAGTCTGTTAGTCACATCGTAATTTTATTCTTCTCATGAACTGCAGTTATTTGAAAGGTTTTTTTCTATCAAGTGGCATTTAATCATAATTTATGGTCCCATTTTTATCCATCTATAACTTTCAAATGGAGCTACTGAGCAGTAGAACATATGCAGGGTTGCCACTTTGAGTGGATGGATATAATCCATCCATCCTGTCATCCATCATCCTTTCCATAGACACCTCTCGTTCCCTTTCTGTGTACAAGTAGCGTGTGGGTAGAGAGAATACAGTGTGGACACTGCTGCTCTCCTGTCTTGAGTCATCCACCCTTCAGTGGAGGCGAATAACAACATCGGAATGTTTTGATCTTGGAATGGGATCAGGGCACTGTGGGCCCTAACGGAGGGACTGCCTTAATCTCTTTTGTGACGTGAACCTCTTCTGAGAAAAAATAAATACATGAAAGAAGATGTATATAGTATTACCAAGGAAATGGATTATAGTGAAATAAAATCCTGCCCATGGAGGCCACAGATCTCAGATTAAGAGTGCCTGGGAGGAAGTTTGTTCTAAGCTAAGGGAAAACAGCAGGAAGAAGTAGCCAAATGATGGCAAGGAGGCAGAAAAGTGTATTCTAAGCGAGACAAGCCTTTTGTGAAAAGAGCCTTCACTAAGAGGACAGGGCACAGAGTTTGCTTTCTGAACTCAAAAGTAGAGGCTCGTGTAGTCCAGAGACGAGCAAAGGCCTTTGTTGTTTTGAATGTCTGTGCAGGTGCATTACAGGCACAGGTACAGTTTACATTAGCTCTGTTACATGAACAATACATAAAAGTCTTCTATAAGTTGTTCTCTATGACTATATGCTAGTGAGAGAAAATAGTTAAAGTGTTTTTATATCTCAAACTACAAATTTTACTATGCCACCTTTCAAAATAAAAATGATTTAAATAAATGACATATACTGATCTGAAGCACTTTTGATGTAAATTATTATATAGAGAATCAAGCCACAGCTTGGGACCTATGTGTATAAATCCTCTGATCCCAGCATATTCACTCTGAAACACCTTTGGTAGAAAAACAAAGGATGCAATAGTAGGCTTCTGTTTTTCTTCTAGTATGTTTCTGGAAATTAGGGCATTATGCAGATTTCTAAAAAAAATTACATGTATCAGCTATTATGTGCCTATTACTTGGGCACTCAACAAGTACCTATTGAAGAAATACTTTTCACTAACTAGGCAAGAAAAGGCCATGCAATAAACATACAGCAGTTCTCTGCGAGGTTATAGAGAGAGCCACTTAGCCTTTAACATCAGAGAAAAAAAGAGTCTGAATCATGACCCTGATGTGTACTCACATGTGTGCCTTAAAATCCTTCAGCCTCAGTTTCCTTATTGGTAAAGCAGGGGTATTAATAACTACACTTTGGGGTTCAATAAGAGAATATATGCAGAGCACTTAATACACATGTGCTTTGTGCTAAGTGCCCTCTTCTTTTACCTGGAATTTTCTGACTTTTCTCCACTTACTTGCACAGAATGCAGTTATTTATAGAAATGAGTGCAAGATGATGGGAACAAGGTTTGAATGGAGAACAGACTGCAGTTTTTTATGTAACATTCTCTAGGCTGTTGATTTGAAGATCATGCTTCCCAGGCACTTTACAGATATTTGCGTTAAATATGTGTGAATTTTAATCATTTCGGGATCCCATATACGGTTGTTGTTTCTATGAGGCTGTACTAAAGGGGCAGTAAGATTAGGTAGATTAAAATGTCTTCTGGAACATACTTTCTGAGACAGAACACATAAACTAAAAGCTATGTATACCTAGCAATTATTCTTCAGATATATTTTGAATTCTTAAGCTTTATTCAATTTGGCACTATACTCAGGACCTATTAGGTGTCAGGCTGTGCACGCAGTACTTCAGATCCCAAAGTAGATAAAATATGCTTTCTGGCCTCAAATAAGTCTCAGTGGAATTGAGAATTGGGGTGCAGATGGGGGTAAGGGTGGGTGGGTAGGGGGTGGAGGGTGAGAGGCTCAGGGGGGACAGAAATCACTAAAAATTTAATGCCATGAATGTAAGTATAGTGGCAGTATAGGGACACAGGTAGATGGACTCTTTAATTCTGCCTGGGGTGGGAGGAGGAGCCTCTAGGAAGGTGACCGGCTCTGGGACTATAGGAAGAATTCCATAGACCCTTGTGGGAAACAAATGCCCTCGTTTGGGGCTGAGGACAAAACCCAGTGTGAAGAGAGGTGAAGATATTTTCTCCAAAAATCAAGACAGAATGCTGCATTATGACAGAAATGAGTGTTCTAGCGTAATGGTCTTATTTTGTCTCCCGGCATACTTTTGCATACACACACACATTTGCATTCTGCAGCACTTTGAAAACTCTGTTTCTGTGTTCCTTTTCACCTCAGGGCGAAGTGAAGAGTGACTGAATTCCAGTGTCTGTCACTCTGTTACAGAGAAGGAAGGAGTTCGGTTCGCACAAAGGCAAATTGAAGCTTTACTCACCTTTAGGTGGGCCTCATTTACTTATGTAAATAGGTTCCAGGAGACTATTGCTAATGGGCACCCTAATCTTCATGTTTAAGAGATCTTTGGGCCCTGGCCAGTTTGGCTCAGTGGATAGAGTGTCAGCCCGCGGACTGAAGGGTCCCGGGTTCGATTCCTGGTCTGGGCATGTGCCTGGGCTGCGTCCCCAGTAGGGGGTGTGCAGGAGGCAGCTGACCACTGATTCTCATCATTGATGTTTCTATCTCTCCCTTTCCCTTCCTCTCTGAAATCAATGAAAAAATATATATACAAATAAAAAGAGGTCCATGGATGGCGCTTCCCCCCGTCCACCTTTAAAGCATCTGCTTCCTAGATTTCTTCATGGTTCTTTACAGTGTACTTGTTCATTGATTCTGAATTCAAATGAACCAAAGCAAAAAACTACTTTAAAGTGAACAAATGTATTTAATTACTTAATTTTGAGGAGCAAGGCAACCAAGAAAGGCAAAATCAGTTATGCCACACTACACCAACAAAGACGCCTTGGAAAAGACCACTGCCATTTCAGCAATATTTATTGTTTAGTTTTAATTAGAAGCTACACCCAAAGCTACAGCCCTCTTCAGAGTGAGGAATGTAAAGATACTCACAAATGCAATCACCCCATTTTGGGCTTGTAGATTATTTATTTATTGTTTTTATAATTTTTACCATCTATCCATTCCTCTTCCCATGATCATGCCTAATATTCCATTTCTTTAAGAAGACCTCTTTTTGTTTATTTTGTTCATTTATTTGTTGCTTTCTGCTTTATATATCATATGATTCTTTTCCTTCTGATTTATTTAATGTAGGTCATACTCTTAAGATCTGTTCATGTTGCAAATGGCATTAGTTCATCTTTTCTTATGGCTGAGTGATGGTAGGAGCACACAATGCAATATACAGATGATGTATTATCATATTGTACACTTGAAACTTATATAATCTTATTAACAATGTCACCCCAATATATTTAATAAAAATAAATTAAAAGGTTGAGAAACCCTGAAAAGAAATGAAGACATCTTGTTGACTAAGCAGTTATTAGTTGTGACCCCCATAGAAGCTGTGGTCATCGGGGTCTTCTGGCTTCTGCTGCTGGGGGTAGGGAGGAGGCACAGGAGGGTGGTGAGTGGACAGAGATATTCCAGAGCAGTGGAGCCTGCTGTGGCATTCTGCCACTTTTTCTTTCTATCCATTCTTCTTCTGCTGGAATCCTCTGGCTTCTCTCCAGTCACCCCACTCACTGCACAGATAGCTTGGCAAGTGATAGAAAGGGATAGAAGTGAGGTAGAATTGAAGATTCAGGCAGACAGATTCTAATTTCCATGTAAAATCTCCTAGGCTATTGATCTGAAGGTCTCAGAATATACCTATTCATTTTCATTGCCAAAGTTACTTAAACTTCTATGTAAAAGCGTCACGTTCTAAGGGATATAAAAAAGAACATGTCACTTCTGCTATGAAAGGATAATTGCATACCATCATCACGGTGCCACCAACAGATGGTTATTTTTTTTTTTTTAAGTGAGCTAGGGCTTGCTAGATGATAATTAATTCTAGTCCATGAGACACTCTTCCCTAGTAACCTGTGGTTTATTGTAGCATTTTCTTGACAAGTTCACCCTCCAAAGCCCATCCTTTTAGGGCACATTCAGCTTCAGATGCTCCTTCCTTTGCAGAACTAGATTGAGATTTCAATGGTCTTTCTAGAAACATCAGTTCTCTAGCATTTTTACTGCACAGAAGTAGCATTACTTTTTCTTCTTTTGACTTTCCATAGACATAATTAACAAGCTGGTCTATTTTGTTGGCTGGCTATTCTGTAACTTCTGCTCCACATGTCAAAATGCAATAGAGTTATCATAATAAAATATGAGCAGGGCAGTACAGCAGGAAATATTGTAATATATTTTTGTAACCAAGGCTTTGCATGTGAAAAGTTCCCAGATCTCTTCATTACAGTACCAGCTGATAGTGTATTTCTCAGCTTGCTTTGAAAAAAACCCCACACACAAATGTTGTGGATGTGTGATTCTGCTGAATAAAGCTGTATATAAATGAAGTATCTGCAACACAATCATAGGAAGCATAGTTTTTGTTTCACCAGTATTTGCTTGTGTTACTCATATGAATAATATGATTGATTTTTACTTTATCTCCAACTGGCAGCATAGTCATAAATCTATCTGTGAGGTACCCAGTACTGAATAAAATGTTATTTTTCCTCACTGTGGTCTCATTTGATTACAATTGCAGCCTTGCCTGGCCGCATTCCATCCATAATTAATCGTCGCTTTGGTTTCCAGTTGCAGGGAGGCCAGGGCTGTAGCTGTTCACATCTTTAGATAACGGTCTACTATGCCAGCTGGCAAATGAATGGGGACCTTTCACACTGAGTCTAATGGGCGCAAAGGCCTGAGCTTTTGTCAGGGGCAGCTCTTGAGATGATACTGGGCCAGAGAAGGTCCAACTTGCTGTGGCTGACAGTCTCTTTGGCACCTCACCCTCTGAGTAAACACCATATGCAGGGAGGTTTCATTTTGCCAATTTATTTTAGTGCCTCTCATTCTATGATGATAGAAATTATTCCCGGTCGTGGTAGGATAATGAATTTCTTTCAGGCCTTACGTCAGCATCCAGGTCACTCTCTCTCTCTAGTGATTACTATTTTGTCATCACATAGTTATTTATTTTCTAGCATATTATTTATTTATGGGGCATAGTTTCACAGTACTCCCAAGGGAAGAAGGTGAGGTATACTGAGCTAAAGAGTGAGGTAATTATCCCTCCACAGCCAACGCTGACATTTATTTTTGAGCAAGAGGGCATGCTTCAATTCTTGCTACAAAGATATATTAGATGTAATTTTAGATAAGATGTACTTAGTTACTTGATTCACTCTCTGCAATGTTACCTTAAAACAACAACACACTGCATAGCGTAGTGTTATTTGCTATGAATTAGGGAAGAATCTCATCACTTATCAGAATTCTCAGTCATTTGTGATTATCCAAAGAAAATGTAAGCCAGATTTTCTTTTTTATTATTATTATTATTTTTTTTATTGCTTAAAGTATTACAAGGGGTATTACATATGTATCCATTTTATCCCCCCGCCCTAGACAGTCCCCTAGCCTCCCCTATCACCCAGTGTCTTATGTCCATTGGTTATGCTTATATGCATGCATACAAGTCCTTTAGTTGATCTCTTACCCCCCTACCTCCTGCCCCCCAACCCTCCCCGGCCTTCCCGCTGCAGTTTGATAATCTGTTTGAGGCAGCTCTGCCTCTGTATCTATTATTGTTCAAAAGTTTATAATGGTCTCTATTGTCCATGAATGAGTGAGATCATGTGGTATTTTTCCTTTATTGACTGGTAAGCCAGATTTTCAAATCCAAATGTCTTTAAGAGCCACACAGGTAACTCTGAGTAAAGTGGACCAAGTATGAGATTCTGAGAGACCAGATTCAAAAAATTAAAAAAAGGGAGCTGATGGTTGGCATGTGAGGGAAATGAAGAAATGAGGGAAAGTGGGTTTAGTCATGCCGGATCTTTTAGCAAAGGAAGTCAGCTATTTAGATTTTTATCTGACACCTCTTGCTTTTACATGATACACTACAAATAGTTTAATTAAAAACAACAAAACCAAAAATTATTCCATTTGTGGAAATGGCTGGACCTGCAAACAGACTTTACATTGTACCAAAAGTCTTATAACAGAATAAGACATTTAAAATATGCCTCTTCCTTTAGCAAATTTACAATCATATGTATTTCAAGCTGATGTTTAAATGTAAAAAAACAGCAACCCTCAAATTCATAAAAATAACAGTGATTCATTTAAACAAGGCAATATGTTTTGAATGTCTATAAAATCCTTCCAACACAGCTGTCATCAGAGGATATATCTTCTATGGTTTTAGGTGAAGGAATGTTAGGCTGATCTGGAGAGGAGATGGATTGTATTGCTTCCATGAGCTGTGCTGTTTTCTTCCATATTCTTCTCACCCAATTTGCAGACATGGCCATATAACATGAAATGACTGATCAACAATGAATTTTGCTTGTTATAAGTTTTTGCCCCTGTATAACCTACTTTGCATATTACAATGCTGACAATAATTATAATTAAAGATTGGCAGAAAACCTGATACTGTTAATGCAACAATATATTCTGTAGTGCAATCATAATAAAACCTAGAGTTGGAATACAACAAATACACCACTTTGTTCATGATTGTAAGGAAAGTTTCAAGGAGGAAAGTATAGTTCAAAGCAGATTCTGAGGGAGAGATAATGTACAAGAGTGGTACATGGAAATTCAAGGAACTTGGGAATATGGAGATCTTTCTTTTTTAAAGGGAAGTAGAAATAAACATGTAAATTTGGGACTTGATAGTTTAGGGGAAAAAAGGATATGTAGATAATAGATGTAGTGAATAACTCGAAAATCTTGGATGTATACAAATTGAAACATTCCTTCAAACCAAATTTAATTTGATGCCAAGCCTTTAGTCAGCAGGGCTGCCAGGAGGAGGTCCGTGGGCTGTCCCTCTCTCAGGTTTCAACAAGGATCCAAGGGTCTAACACAGAGTGTGGCACTCAGAGAGGGTCCTCTGGTCTTTGCGTCTGCTGGTACCTTTGAGATGCTGAGGTGCCAATTCCTCCTGAGCCCTTGAAGTCAGCCACCTCCATAGCTTGTGGTCTATTCTTGGGCATATGAATGTTGCTCCAGGGCTGGAGTTCCAGGGCTGGGGTCAAGCTTTCCCAGGTGACACAGCCCTCTGAGGTTCCTCTCTCCTGGCAGAATACAGTCAATGAGCAAAGGCTAATGTAAAGAAAGCAATGAAAAAAAGCGAACAAATCTCCATACTCTAACATGTATTCTTAGATAACGTCAAGGAGAATTGCACGTAGAAAGCAAGAACAGAATGCAATGAAAAGGAACATTCAGAAGAACAAGTGTCCTTAAAAGTTAAAAACATAATTACCAAACATATTGATATTAGTGATGAAAGATAAACTCAATGAGATTATCCAGGAAACATAACAAAAACACAGAGACAACACAAGAGAGAGAAAAAAGAAACAACAAAGTCAACCCAAAGTGTCCAGCATGTCAATAATTGGTTTCCCAGCCTGACTGGTGTGACTCAGTGGTTGAGTGTTGCCCCATGAACCAGGAGGTCACGGTTCAATTCCTGGTCAGGGCACATGCCTGGGTTGTGGGCTCGATACCCAATGTGGGGTGTGCAAGAGTCAGCTGATCAGTAATTCTCTCTTATCATTGATGTTTCTATCTCTCTCTCCCTCTCACTTCTTCTCTGAAATCAGTAAAAAATATAGAAAAAAATGGTATCCCAGAAAGGGAGAACAGATGAGAGGATACTATAAAAGTGATACTAATATTATTACTACTAATGGTGATTATACTACTGATAATACTAATATACAACCAATGGTAATAACAGTAATAATATAATGCTCTGTTATTTACTGAACTGTATTAATTAATTAAATCCTCATATCAGGTAAGTTATAAACCATTTCTAATGACCTGAAGTTAGTATGGTGGTAGCATGACACTAGAGGTGATGCTCCTAACTAGTGATGAAGAACATTAGTCAGCCCTAAGTGGTTTATCTCAATGGTTAGAGCGTGGGCCCTGGGATGGTTCGATTCTGGTCAAGGGCATGTACCTCGGTTGCAGGCTCCATCCCTGGCCCCGACCAGGTTGAGAGAGGGAGGTAATTAGTGAATGTGTCTCCCTTACAATGATGTTTCTCTCTCTCTGTCTCTCCCCTCTCTTCCACTCTCTCTAAAAAAATTAATGGAAAAAAATATCCTTGGGTGAGGATGAACAAAACAGAATAAAAAAGAACATCAATCATTGTTCAAGTTGATAGGACCCACGTGCCTAGGTCAGTTATTTAAAAAAGCCCAACAAGAAGGTAGAATATTGGTCAAACTTAATATTGTGAAGGATAAGTAATAAACTTAAAAGTTTCTGAAGAGGGAAAGGAAAATCAACCAAAACTTGTTATCAGACAGGTATTACATTTTCAATACTAATCCTAAAGTTAGAAGACAATGTTCAAAGTTGTAGTAAAAAAATGGTGCTCAAACTAGAATTCTATACTTAGTCAAAATTTAAAATATGACTAAAGGAAAATAAAGATATTTTTAGATATCTAAGGACCACAGTATTTATCCCTTCTTGGGAAGTTTCATTAGACTGTATTCCAGGAATATTAGGATACATCTGACAGAGGACTGCATTTAAAAGATTTGAAAAATTTTTATGACTCAATAATGAGAGAATCAACCCAATTAAAAATAAGCAAAGATATATGTTAAATAGGTACTTCATGAAAAGAGGTTTTTAAATGACCAATGAAAACCTATGTCCATGTAAAGATTTGTACATGAATGTTCATTGTGGTATTATTCACAACTAGAGGCCTGGTGCATGAAATTTGTGCAAGGGTGGGGTGTGGAGGGCTGTCCCTCAGCCCAGCCTGCGTCCTCTAGCAATCTGGGACCCCTTGGGGGATGTCAGGCCTAAACCAGCAGTCAGACATCCCTCTCACAGTCTGGAATGCTGCATGCACCAGTGAGCATACTTTTCATACAGATGAAAGGCATCTTGCTGTTGTATGGGCAGCTACATTTTTTTTTTTTTGCCCTGATTATAAGATGTAGTACATAACATGATGCTCTGAGGCAGTAGTACCATTTCCCCCATCTTATGGGTGGAAAAACTGAAGCAGAGAGAAGTTAAGTAATTGGCTTTGTCACATAGTTATAAGTGTCAGAATCAGGGCTGACCACAAAATGTGCAAGCTAGAGTCCATGCATGTCATTGCTTCATCATCCTGTTTATTCAGTGTTAGAGTAGCCTTGTCAGGTTTTAATTTTTAAATCTAAGAGACTGTTCCCAATATATAGGGTAGGGTCCGTAGGCCTGGCCAGTGATGAGGGCCATCTGTGGGGCGACCAGTGGGTGGGAGCGATCGGTGGGCCCCCCGCTGACACCAGCCTTGGCTGGTGGCCTCTGTCTCCGTGAGCAGATGCTCAATGTAGGAGCTGCCCCCGACCAGTGATCAGTACACATCAGCAACCTGTCGTTCCACCGTTCAGTTAATTTGCATATTAGGGTTTTATTATATAGGATAGTCTCCAAGTGGAAACATTAATAGGTGAAATTAATAAACAAATTGTGATATAGCCTGGCAATTTTCAACTGGTGTGCTGCAATAATTTTAAAACATGCAATTCCTGACTATTTAGTCATGGCATGACTTCTTTTCCCTTAACTTGTCAAATAAAAAAATTGACAACAGTGAATACAATAATAGCCGTCAGGTGTGAATTAATCAAAATTATATCTGTTTTTTTTTTTGTCAGATCGGTCCAAAATATATTTTTTGGTGTGCTGCAGAATTTTAGTACTGAGCTGAAAAAGGTTGACAATCTTTGAGATAGCCATGTAATGGGTGCAAACTACTGATGCAGTAACAACATGGTTGAATCTCGAAAACATTATACTAAGGGAAAGAAGCCAGACACAAAAGAATACATACTGTATCATCTTATATATATATTTTAAATTAAAAAAGAAAAATATAATCTGTAGTAAAATAAAAGCAAAAGAAAGTATTTTTTGTTTGTGTTTTGTCTGGACGGGGAGAGATTGAATGGAGATGTACATAAGGAAATTTTTCTGGGTGATAGAAATCTTATATTGGTGGTTGTACACATTTGCCAACTGTGTATATCTGCAGAAATCAGAGTGATGTAATTGGAAGGTAGGAAGAGCCAAAGATGAATTTGTTCCTGCCCCTCCTCTCCCCCACCCCCTCCCCGCTCCAGAGCCTGTGGGGCCCTGCCAACACCTTGGTTTCAGACTTTTGCCCCCCAGAACTGTCTGAGAATGATTTCTGTTATTTTAAGCTACCTAGTTTGTGGTGATTTGTTACAGCAGCCCCAAAGAACTAATACAGTAACCACATTTAAAAAATATATATATGTATGGAAGTAACTACAAGAAGTACCCAAGCAGTTAAAAGCTGTTGCCTTTAAGGAGAGAGTTTGTGAGAAAGGAGAGATATTTTTCTTGCTTTTGGTGTTATAAAACCATTTATATTTGATTTAACACTTATATGTATTACTAAATTAGACATTTTACTGGTAAAAGGAGTAATTAAGTTTAAAAATATCCAGGGTCAAATATAAGTGAGCAGATAATTAGGTAAAGTTCATGTGGCTGAAAAAAAGGGCCGATTTGCTCTGAACATAAAGACTTGAACTTCTAATAGAACTGAGTATCCCAAAGGGCACAATGGTATAAGCTAATTGCTTTAGTAAATGACTCAATAACTAAGCTGAATTACTCTAATTTATCTAAAGTTTCTTTGGTTTTGCAATGATAAAAAGAACTTTGACCTCCATAGTATGTAACTAAGCCCATGATGTGCTAAGGTTTTCTCTGAGGGATAGAAGGGAGGCCAAAGTCCGAGAGGATTTTCCTTCTCCAGTATTCAGGCTCTTTGCGGAGGAAAAGAATTGGACATGAGAGCAGGGTGCCCATGTTGGGGGATACACAAGCGGGATCACTCTAGTTAATGCTCTTGGTGCCTTTGCTGACTCCAAAGAAGCCTGTCGAGATTGTAGCCTCCTTTCTATTCGTTTCCCCACCTTGGCTTGCTCTGCCTCTGGATGTTTCCAATGGTCTCAAATGATCACGAACCCAAATCAATTTCACATTGTTTTGTGTTAGCCAGGAAATGCATGACTGACAAATGTATGTGCGTGTATATGTATATGTATATGTATATGTATGTGTATGTGTATGTGTATGTGTATGTGTATGTGTATGTGTATGTGTATGTGTATGTGTATGTGTATATGTATATGTAATGTATACCTAGTCAAATTTATTATTATCTACCTGGGCGTCACCAGAGATTCTGATTCAACAGGTGTGGGATGGGGACTGAGATTCTGTATTTTTCACACAAAAAATTCTTTCTTGAAGTTCCTATCAGGGACAGACTGATTCTTTGCCTCTAGTACTAAACGCAACACAAGTTGCTGCAGAGCAGATTTTAATCCATCCCTGGTCTACCAGTCCTTGGCTCCATGCACCAGTGCCGCTTCAGTGCCCGGACCTGAAAAATCAGCCAATCCCTGAACTGCTGGCTCCCCCTAAATGTGGCATGAACTGGGCTCTTTGCTTCACTCAGAGATTGTTTTCTGCCAGCAGTTTCCCCTTAGCAAGTAAGAAATTCGACTTTGTATTATATATTGCAGGGGCAGTCTCTTCTCTTGACACTTGTCAAATGAATCTCAAGGCTTTACATATGTCATATTTTTTCCCTTTCTTCACTCCATGTTTTTTTTTTTTCTAGAGCTGAAATATGCTCAGAATCCCCTTGGCAAAAGAGTAATCTGAGCCAAGCCAGCCTTCTTTTCCTGATTCTAATGCAGTGGACTTTACGCTTCAGGGGGGTGGCCTCCAGGGCAGGTCTCAGCACCTGCCTTTGCACGTGGGGAAGCTTTTATTAGTCCATGGAGAGATGAGAGAAACAAGGACAATCTTCATAAATCAGTTCATGTTTGTTGAAGTAAATAAAAATGATCCCCAGAATGTATAGTATATGGATTTATTCTCTAGAATAATTCTATGAAACCATTACCTTTACAAGGTATTTCAAGTTAAGAGCATTACAATACAAAATTCAAAAGATGTATTGAAAGAAAATGTTCCACACTTAAAGAATAATTGGTAAGTGTGCATTGTAAAGTAAACAGAAAAAATATCCTTAAAAACATATTAGAGAAATTAAACTTCATCATAAACCTTCATTTTCTTAAGAGAATGAAAGACAACCATGAATAGTAAGAAAATGCATGTATGACAAAGGACGTATATCTAGAAAATATACATTACTCTCAAAATTCAATATAAAAATACCACCAGCAATCCATTTAGAAAACAGGCAAAGGACAGGAACAGATGTTCCACCAAAGAGGATATAAAAAGTTGGCAAATAAACACATGAAAAGATGTTCATCATCAGCCACCAGAGAAACGCATATTAAAACCACCAGGGATCACCACACCCCTATCAGAATAATACCCAGCGCTGGTGAAACTGCAGAGTAACTGGATCATCGTGCATTGCTGGTGGGAGTGTACCAAAGACACAGACACTCTGCAAAATAGTCTGGCAGTTCCTTAAACTAAAAATGCGCTTCCAACACAGCCCAGCCATTGTACATATTTCAGAGAAATGAAAACTTATTTTCTCACAGAAATTTGGTCATAACAGCTGTAATAGCTAAACACTGGAAACCACCCAAATGTCCTTCAGTGGGTGAATGGTTAAACATCCAAACCACGGGATACTAATCAGCAACAAGAAGAAATAGGCTATCGATACACACAGTAACTTGCATGAACCTCAGGGAAATTATGCTGAATGAAAAAAAGCCAATCTCAGAAGGTTATATACTACATGGTTCTACTTATATAACTTTTATTAAATAACACAATTATGGAGAAAGAGAAGAGATTAGTAGTTGCCAGGCCTTAGGGTTGGGGGGTTGATGTAAAGGGGTATAAAGGGGTAGTAGCACAGGCTGTTTTGTGATAATGGAACTTTTTATATTTTGACTCTAATGGTAGATATATGAACCTACACCTATGATAGAATTGCTTAGAATTAAACACACATGTACACACAGAGGAGTTCATGTTAACTAGAAAAATCTGAATAAGCATTTTGGTTTGTTCAGATGTTGACTACCTGGTCTTACTATTGTACTGAAATTATGTAGGATGTTAAACATGAGCTGGTAGGATCTTTTTGTAAAATTTTTTTTTGCAACTTTTGTGATTCTATAATTATTTCAAAATAAGGAATTAAAAATATTAGTAATGCAGTTTGTTTCAAAGTCTGAGAAGTCGTTTACAATTCTTGTGAGTTTATTAAACCATGTTTAAACATATTTGCTTTGGGAAATTAGATGATGCAGTTGTTTTAAAAAATAATTCATTACTTCTGTCCAATAATACAATTCCAAAAGCAGTATAAGCTAGAGATCAACCGGAAGAGATCTATGATACAGGTCCACTATGCTATCAAGAAAGTTTGACGATTTCTTGGGATTTATTTAGTGCTTAACTCTGGGCTTTCCAAGTTGTTTTCTGGCTGTGGTAAATGTATGCAACGGACTCAGCAGTAGGACAGGCCATTAGCAGGAGGAGCGGGACCCTGCTCACTGACAAATGTGGAGACTGAGTTAGTTCTGGCCAATGCTGCTGAAGCCTAGCACTTGTCCCTCAGTGACATGGAACATGACTTCAGGTGTTTCAAGGAAACATTTAAAAAATAGTTATATATTCATGTTACCATGTATCATAACACAACTAAACTTTAAACAAGCGATTTCACGTATGTTATTGTTTAAGAGGAGTAAAGTAAAGAAGCACATTTGTTTAGCCCTGGCTGATGTGGCTCAGTTAGTTGGAGCGTTGTCCTGTGCACCAAAGAGCCACGGATTCGAATCCCCATAGGGCAAATAAGCAGGGGTGTGTACAGAAGACAAACATGTAGTTGTTTCTCTCTTACTCTCCTTTTCTCTCTCTTTAAAAACAATAAACATATCCTTGGCTAAGCATTAAAAAAAGGGGGGGGTCAGAAGAAAATGAAATGTATAACTAAATAAGCAGCTGTTTACTGATTGTTTTCCCATTTACACTTCTTCAAATCTATGACGTAAGTATTGTTATCTATATTTTGCAGGTTTCAAAATCTCGGGTGGTGGAGCAAAATTTCAAATATAGGTCTTTCTGCTTCCATAGCATAAAACCAGATAGGCATTGAGGAAGCTGTGCTGGATTTCTGGGTCTGCACACCCCACTTCATACACTACACATACACCATACATACAGATGCACACACACAAAACACACACATACACACACCACTACCATGCATACACACACGTCCACATAGTCATGCCTTAAAAACGTGTAAATGAAGGCAATAAATTTCCTATTATGGGCAATAAACTGCCTACTTAATCTACGTTTAAAAGCTCAAAGTTGAGATATATTACGTTGCTTCAAAGCCCTGTTTCTAAATGTACCAGAGTGTAAGAATCAGCTGGGGCATTTAAAAATACAGTCTGCCCTGGATGGTTGGGCCCACAGACTGAAGGTTTCAGGGTCAATTCCGGTTAAGGGCACATACCTTGGTTATAGGCTGGATTCCTGGCCCGGTGCAGAAGGTAACCAATCGATGTGTCTCTCTCTCTCTGTCTCTCCCCGTCCCTTTCACTCACTCCAAGAATGAGTGGAAAATATCCCCGGGTGAGGATTAACAACAACAACAAAAATACAGTCTGGGTGCTGCCTCCAATTCCTCACAGAACCCGCAGAGAAGGGTCTGAAATCTGTATGTTTACCCCCCTTCGAGAGAGGATGGTTCCCTACTAAGGCTTGTCTAACTTGCTTGAGGCAGGGTTCTACTTATCCAACTATGATGAAGCTTAAACTTCAGGACCCACACTCACTAGGCTCTGCTCAAGGCCTACTGTGTTCTCGGTGGAGAAAGATGGCCAAACCTGGGGGTTAGGGTCTGTTCTAAACTGGTTAGGGCCAGTCTTGGGGCCAGGAGTGGGCCTCCACTTCCAGAAATATCTCCATGGGCCCACGTGGATCTGGATACATCCTAGCGCTAAGTTTGACCCCAAGGAGAAGATCTGGACTCGAGGCTGAAGAGCAGTTTGGAAGCTCCCACAACCCAGGTTCATGGCCACCTTCTTCGCCCCTCCCAGCAGGACCACAGTGGCAGAGCGGGTAGGGAAGTGAGACAAGGGCTGATGTTTGTGCTGAGCAGCTGCAGCAGCAGGGCGCTTTATGAGTCAGGGAGATCAAAGGGCTGGGGTCCTCCAAGGGGGCCCCCCACTCGTTCCCCGCTGCCTGAGCAAGAAACCAGGGAGGAGGATACAGATGTGGCATTATAATAACAACTTGAGAAAGTAAAATAAACTTTTCTAAACTTCTTAATACAAAACAAATTTTGATATGCCGTGCTAGAGGAAAGACCTAAGTATCTTTCTATTCTCTCTCTAGAAAATGATATTGCAAAATTATAGTCATATGAAGAAGGAATTCAAAATGTAAGAAAAATATTAAATGGTAATCAGGCAGTTAGTTAATATTAATGCAAGTATATATTTTTTATAGATTTTATAATGTTTTTTTATATTTATCAGCTCCCTAAAGTTGTAAATGTGGTTTCTTTTGTCCTTCTAAATAAGTAAACACTTCTATATCTAATTTTATATATATTTCCCTGAGGGAAAAATTCTAGTATCAACCAAATCTGGGTCTATTCATGGAATTCTAATGCTGATCAAATCTGGGACTATTCATGGAATTCTAATGCTGATCAAATCTGGGGCTATTCATGGAATTATAAAAAAAAGAATAATCACACAATCAGTACCAGCTTCCATCAAAGAACTCTTTATCCAGGGGAGATGTTAGCTTGCCCAGCTTATATGGCTTCCTGGTTACTTCTCAAAAATATCAATTGTGTAGAATAAAGTCTGTGTCTGTCAATCACAGTGAGATACCACTAAAGGACCAAATCATATTCCACATTCATCCAGCCACTGCCTGTTCAATGGGGTAGTTAGTTTCATTGGTTGACACTTGCTATACATTAATAACCCGGTTTATCAGTCCTTAGGGACTTTTGTTAGTGTGAATTTGTATTCTTGAGAGTAAACTATTCTGGAACATAATATCAAATTTCTAAGCTGGCAAAGCTACTGAGGAGCAGACCTTGAACTCTGGTGTATGTGCCAGGGCAATCACCACCTTATGGAGTACCTGTTTGCACCTGGCAGAAGGTATCAGTCCAGTAAAAACTGTTCCAAGGCACAGTTTTATTTTCTCATACAATATATTAATTTTCTACAAATATTAATATTTTATAAAAGTGCACAGGCCTCTTGTCAAGACAAGTATCTCATATCTCAATTGTAACTTAAAATGAAAGTGAATTATTGTCTTTTTTTTTTCTTTTGTTCTTTTCCAGAACTCTGGAAGGTAGTATTTAAAAAGTTTTTGTGTGATGTGTAGTAACTATCCTCTTGACATATATTGTTTTAACACATGTCACAGCCAAATAATATTTTTTTCTCAGATTAGAAAAATGTTTCAAAAAAATTGAAATGTAGTCTCAAGATATGTTCATTTCTTTTTCAAACATAATCCATAAACCCCCACTGTGGTTTTAGAAAATGGCCTGTATTTGTTCTTATCTATTCTTAAAGTTCACTTTAGTTATTCTTGGGCCTAGAAGATAAAGGACACCTCCTGAGTATCTTCTAACGGGAGCATCAGGAGAAAATGAACTCACGGGAACTTGTAAGCTGAATTAACCCATTTCACATTTGTCCACAAAAAGAGGCTAGAAGAAGATTGCCCAGTGTCCTGAGAATCTTTCTGTCTTTTCTGCCAAATCGAAATATGCACACAATATTCTTCCCCACCCCACTCACCTCCCCATGCTGTCCATCTACTTCGGATGGGCTCTTCCACGTTAAGAACCAAACCACACTACAAAGTTAGGACAGGTTCAATGAACACCTATTAGGAAGTAAGGATTTTTTAAAAATTATTATTCTCATTAGGTGACTCAGAGATAAGTTCAAAGAATGATTTTACAGTTCAGACTTCCAAGAGAATTGGTTGCATGCGAATTATCATAACACCAAAGATGATTAGTTTCTTTGAAATTATTTTTAAAGATATAATTTACTCTATCAGTTCTCTCTCTGAATTTTATTTCATGTTAGTTTATGAGAGATATATTGATGGTTGTTATTATAGAGATGCTAAAGTTTAAACTGTTTGGCTTACTAAACTAAATATAATGCTATTTCATTTAGAATAATATCCTGAAAATCCTAGGCTTGTGAAAATTTTATCACTGTAATGGATGCTGTGGAGCACTGCGTATGTGCCTTCCTTATGATGTGAGCACTCATTGTATCACTTGCTGAAGGCTCACACGTCTGAGTGTTTCTCAGGACATTGGCCTCTGCTGAAGGGAGCTACTTCACCCAAGTTTACAAACTCTCCCCAGCACTGGGCCATGTCCCTGGTGGAGGAGGGGAGCGGGGGAGGCCTGGACTTGTTGCCTCATTCAGCACAGCTCTGAAAGGCCACTGCGTTTCCATAGCACCCTGTGGGAAGCTTCGGTTGCTTTGAAGTTCAACAGTCTGCCAGATCCTGCATCTCTCATTCCCCTAAAGGGACTTCATCCTCAGAGCATTCCCCAGTAAGATTACTGCACTCAAAGGTCTGTTCCTTGGTCTTTTTCTTGGGGACCCTCTGATTTTCATCTTGTCTTTAGTAGTAGTACCAACAAAATAATATGTTCCAATCACTGTCAGTAGTCATAAAATGGCTAATCTGAAATCTCTTTATAGAATCCTTTAGGCTGAAAATATATACTTAAAGGTACAAATGCGTTCACAACTAGTAGGATCATCAATGACTATTAAAATGCTACCAGTGACATATTACATAGTTTCTTGATGTTCTGTTTAGTTTCTTTTATAATCCATTTAGAAATTCCAGTTTGTGCCTTGATATGCTAGGAGAAACTTAATTCAAGATACATTATATTTCAGTGTTCCCATCCCCCCAAAACAATAAGAGTACCTAGATGGTGAATGGGGTTGTCAGAGGAATTACGTGATTTAAAAAAATTCTATGCTTTTTGAATAAAGAAGATCATGAGAGAAATAACATTCCTATGGTTTGGTAGATAAAAGTCCAGGTTACTGCTGTTTCATAGGCTAAGAAAACACGTGCAAACAAAATATTAAGCTATCTCCACTCATGGCATAGATCCTCAGTCGCTAGCCAACTTCCTGTTACCTCTCTTACGTCAAAGTGATTTATGGCTTTTTCCCAAGGACTGTTGTTAATAAAAGTGAGAATAATGACATTTCTCTGTAGGGAAATTGTGTATATTGTCACAACCTGTTATTGCTTATTTTAATTTGGGAAAATCATAACCGTCCTTTGTATATGTGACAGTTGAGAAATGTGGTAAATCTGACCTTTTTTTTTTTTTTTACTTATGAGACTGTTTAGAGGCCAGAAATAAAGGCTTATGAAACCCAGTTC
The DNA here is from genome assembly GCF_963259705.1 of Myotis daubentonii. Classification (NCBI taxonomy): domain Eukaryota; kingdom Metazoa; phylum Chordata; class Mammalia; order Chiroptera; family Vespertilionidae; genus Myotis; species Myotis daubentonii. Next base: position 54,833,562 of record NC_081849.1, read on the forward strand.
TGAAGCCAAAATTTCTCTCCAGTGTTTTTTGAGTGGGGACAAAAGTTTATATTTATTTAAATTCAAGGGCTAGTCACTTAGAAATTTTGTCTGAAACCAAATTTTCCTTATTAAAAAAGTATATTTTTTTACAGAAGTAATAGTGAAATTTTTTTTGCTCCAGCTTTGTTTTATGAAAAACTGTAATTTATTTTATCAGCAATATATTGGTAGGATTTTGGTACAATATTTAAATAGACAAGGAAAAGTTCAAACAATGTAAAATATATTTATTAACAATAGTATGTACTATTGAGGGATGGAATTATAATTGCACTTAGAGCCAACAAGATATTTTAAAAAATGAATTTTCTCTAGTTTTGTGTGACATGAGGACCTCTCTTATTATCCAAAGAAATGTCATGAAATTATTAAAATATACAGTTGTTATTTTAGCCAAATCACTAACATGTGAAAGTCATTGAAACCACGGAGTGCTCTGAGGTGGGGAAAAAGATGTGTTTGGACTTCAACATAAATTTTTATATTGCAATGAAAAGTCCATGCTGTCCAAGCCCCCCTTCGCTGTCTCACACAGGATTGTGTATCCTTATATATCCCTTATGAAGTGTGGTGCACTTTGAGGATAAATTCCAATCCATTGAAAATATGGCAAACCCTGAAAATTATGCCACATGAGATGAGCTTTATTTAGGAAATTCATTCTCTAACAACCTTTACCTCTCTTGTGCTTTGAGTCCAATCCCACTCTGTCAGACACATCTTTGTCTTCAGTTAACTCATTGTTTTGCCTCCAGTGTAACGATTTGTCCCCTGGGTTCTTCTGGCTTTCAATCCTTCTCATGGCAGCAGTTCTTGGACTGACAGCATAAGCCTGCCTCCTTTAGGCTCTTCCCCAGGGATTTAGCTTCCATTCCCTCTCCCAGCAGCCCTCTTCCCTTCCCTCGCCCCACCTGCACCCATATATGTGTGTGGGCCTCCAAGGCAGCTTTAACTGAGTGAGATCCAGACCTCTTTTATTTTTGTTCCAAACTCAGAGAGATGAGCCATGAAAATCACACCCCTTTCCTTATCCTGGCTCTACTTCTACCACCCTGCTTTGTTTATCTTGATCACTGAGGGATTTTGGTTGTCTAAATGCAGACGTGTTGTAGTAGTGTGTGTGTTGTATTTGTGTATTTATGTTTCGAAGGATCAGTTCCATAATTCAGCCACTTCAAAGCGAGATGTCATTCTGCCAGTTACGTTAGTTCCTACCCAGCTTTGAAAATCCATTTGCCTTATCAAACTGTTTAAATATAAATAGTAGAACATTCTTATAAGGAAAATTATAGTAATCTATCTAAGCAGAGGAGTTTGCTCATTTTCAGAGGAATAAAATGAGATGATCATTGTCCTACTTATATCTTGTGGGGCACACTGAGTTTTTTCTACTTAGTACATCAAAGGAAATGCTACTTGCTATGCAAAGAGGCATACCTACATGTCCATGGAACTAAAAACCCAGAGTCATAGAATTTCACCAAAGAGATACTGTAGACAAATCCTTTCAACTTTTTAAAAGTGGTCTCCAACCAAAATCTCACACAAAAATGGAAAATGTGGAGTTGCTCTGGTGGTGACGATGGTGACAATGGTGGTGGCAGGGTTATGTGGAGGCCTAATTGCCACCTCCAGCAGTGGCTACTGAGTCACCCCTTCAGAGTTTCGAATGCTCTTCAGATCATGATTTCAAAACTACATATTAGTCCAACCTGTTCATTTTACAGAGAAGGACTCTGAGGCATTGTAAGTGACATGACTAGGTAACCTGTGGTAGAGACATGGTTCAAATCTTGTGACTCTGCCTCATAGACTAGGTCAGGGGTGGGCAACCTTTTTGTGAGTGCGTGCCAAAACCAGCAAAAGCTTTGACTCAAAATTCTTCTGCGTGCCAACCCTAATTTTTTGAGAACATGTTACACCTACTTGATATCTCTTAAGGTGTACATATGTGAAGAACCTTGAAGAAATAATAAAATTCATTCGAGGGACAAAAACACAGTATATGATGATGAAAAATACATTTACTTTTTTAAAAAATATATTTTATTGATTTTCCACAGAGAAGAAGGGAGAGGGACAAAGAGCTAGAAACATCAATGAGAGAAATCGATCAGCTGCCTCCTGCACGCCCCCCACAGGGGATGTGCCCGCAACCAAGGTACATGCCCTTGACCGGAATCGAACCTGAGACCCCTCAGTCGGCAGGCCGACGCTCTATCCACTAAGCCAAACCAGTTCGGCAACATTTACTTTTTAATGTATATATGTACACTGATAATCTGACAGAAAACTTTATGACTCTGTTTGATATCATCAGTGGGACTTTTGCTGCTGTATCACTGATGACAGAGATTTTACATCAGGTTTACATTTCGTGACCTTCAGAGATATGCACGAACTACTACTTTCATCTGTCAGGCTACTCCTATTACGAGACTTAACAAAATTCATCACTGAGAACAAAGATTCACAAGCGTATGTGGATGAAACCAAAACACTGGTTGTATCTAGGAAGGCAGGGAGAGTTAAGGCAGAGGCATAGAAATTGCTCTTCCCCTCTCTCGTCAATCCATGTCTATGATCTTTAAGATAACTTGTTATATAAAATTATTTATTTATCTAAGATGCACCTATACTGAATTTATCTGAAAAATAAAAAAGTCGATATTAAGAAAAAAAATTGTAAATGGAAGATTATAAGAGAGGGTTTCGCGTGCCAGCAAAAGTTACTGGTGTGCCATGTTTGGCACGTGTGCCAGGGGTTGCCCACCCCTGGACTAGGTGCTTTTTCATCACACGTACACACAGACCCTTAAATGTCTAATAGTACATATGGATAATAACATAAATATTGCACAACATTTAAGTTATGACTATATATGAATTTTTGGAGAGAAAGTATTTTCAAAACATCCCCAAATTTTCAAACAATGAATTCATTCTCAATATTTGAATCATTTGAGTAATTTAATGAGGCCTAATCAGATATTTGATTAAAAAAATATTTCATGAGTTAAAGAGTCTCCTTTATTTAAGTTAGTTCTGAATTAAATTATCCCATGGATGGCAAAGGAAATATAAATAGCTCAAAAGCATTTCTGCATTTTTCTAAGACCCAAGTTGACTGCTGGTTGGCAGTTTTAAGCTGATAAAGAATAAATACCACCCTATTTTAAGCTCTTTACCCAGTTAGCTGTCTGAAATGATTTCACAGCTCAGGCAGAAAGGCTAGCTGGGTAAACAGAACATTCACAAATAAGTTCTGTGTGGAAATTGAAGAAGCCATGAGAATGTCAGGCCTTATGACAACTGTGGAATTTGAGTCAAAAATAAAAGTACTGCTTGTGATTCCCCATTGACTCAGGGAGTGGTTGCCCAGCCCTAGAAGTTATTTCTTTGTGTTCTTTTTTTAGAGGTTTCTAGCTCTATTTAAAAAAAGAATATTGGAAGGCTTTAGCAGGGTATTAAATTCAGCTTTTATAAAAAGATGAAAAGAGCATTACTCCATAATCTTTCTTACTAGTCACTTCCGGTTGGCCATTTTTGCCCATGGGGAAAAGCACAGATGTGCAGATTTTCTTGTCTGGGGTCTGAAACCATGCTTTCAGACTCCTTAGAGCAGAAGAGAACTCACACATATTTGGGCTCCATGTTGTTTGTTCTCTAGGCCAGTGGTCGGCAAACTGCGGCTCGTGAGCCACATGCGGCTCTTTGGTCCCTTGAGTGTGGCTCTTCCTAAGCCTTAGGAGTACCCTTAATTAAGTTAATAACAATGTACCTACCTATATAGTTTAAGTTTAAAAAATTTGGCTCTCAAAAGAAATTTCAATCGTTGTACTGTTGATATTTGGCTCTGTTGACTAATGAGTTTGCCGACCACTGCTCTAGGCAGACGAATCCCTGGTCAAGCAGCACATTCCCTTTAAGATTTCCTATGATATCATGATGTCTGCCTGGAGTCACTGACTCATCTAATTCTATCAAGATGTAAACTCATTGGCAACAACATCCTCCTACGGGAGTAGGTGTGATTTTAATTTTACTGTAACAACACACGTGTACAAAGGCAGGTGCAACTGAGATAGTCATTGCCCCTCCGGTAATTGTAGTGAACCTACAATCAATTGACCATTGCTCACAGCTGTCCTACAGCAAGTAGGAACGGGAATCTGGGAGGCTGGCGAAAGTATTACTTTGGGTGAGGCATTGCATCATTGCAGACATAATAAAATGCTTCCCCTGTGGAAAGGTGTAAATCTCAGGTGCAAAGTCCATAAGCTCTGAAAAATGGCAGGGCTGTGTGAGCAAGAGAGGGGAGTAGGAAGAGCTCAAAGATTGTATTGAATCCATTTCCCTTTCTCCTTAGACAGGAAGCTCCTTCCTAACTAACCCACTTCCTTAACCTCTAGGATTTCCCCTTTAATATTCTATTCTACCAGATAGACATTAGATTCTGTACAATTAATCTTCCCCTTTTCTATCTCTAATTGGCTCTTGCTCTTCCTACTTTCTGCTAGGAAAATGTTAACCTGTTTTGGATTAAAGTGCTCAATAGCAATGTGGTGAGGGATGAACTGAATGGACTTTAGAATCAGACAGGCCTGGGTTCAGTGATTCACCTTGTATTCTCTGAGTAAAATTTGGAAAAATTACTTGAACTACTCAAGTCTCAATTTATCTTTAAAATGTGGATGATAACTGATAACTCATAGGGTTATTTTTAAGAATAAATGAGATAGGCTATGCAGGGGGGGCTTGTATTAAAACATATTAGTTCCTTTTTTCCTTTCCAATTCACTACCAGTGCTATCCAACATTAGATTTTCAGCAGTATTACACCTCTGAAGTATCAGATGGTGGAAATTTTGAACATGAAAGACATCCATAAGGTACAAGTTTTCAGGGAAAATTATTTTCTGAGTGTTTTTCAAGTTATACATGTAAGTATATCTGTGTGTTACGGAGCATGTGCAGGCACAGCAATTTAATCACATGTGTTGGGTATGTTATAGGCCTCCTTTTTCTATCTTGATCTTTGCCCGAGGAAGTTGACTCATTTATACTTTATCAACTGGGGCTGTGCCTTCTGGCTCTTGGTTAGGTTTGGCCATCGGAGAATCCCTATAGGGAATCCCGGCAGCAGAACCAGAAGTATTTATTCTCCTTGATACCTTGTGGAGAGGTATCCTCAAGTGGCACTGGTGACTGAGGCCATTAAAGCGGCCATTCCCTCTATGCCTTTGTTGGGTTGTTGAACTGGAGACAGGAAGAGAGTGACCTCCCTGACAGATGCTCTGGAGCTGGCTGTACTCTCCTTGGAAGGTCGCTCATCCTTGTAAGGGGAATGTCTCTGAATGACTCTCGTCTGCCCCATCCAATGACTACTCCTTCTCAAGTCCTTATGGACATAGGGTGTCAACTTGTGACCAGCTCAGCATTCTCACACTATCCTTTGTGACTCTGATACTCACACTTCTGTAAATAGTCCCTTTGTAAATAAACCCTCCTCAAATTATCCCAATTTGAGTGCACCATCTATTTCCTGTTGGAATCCTGATTTATACACTAGTAAATAGAATGGAATTGGAGAAGAGCACTAATTCCAGTAATGTAAGCTAACAAGGTTTGTACATCAGAATTCCAAAATTTATTGTGTGTTCTGTAGGACATGCTTTGACTTGAAGTGTCTCTGAGTAACAATCATTATTGTTTAAACTTCCTCTCTGATCTTGCTTAATACTTAATCAATGTTGCTTGAGAAGCAAAGTACAAAAACAGAAGAGAAACATGAGCAAAGGCCACAGGGTAAATACAGATGTGTGCAGCGTACTTTCATGCAGATATTCAAATAAATCTGTTGAAATAAATTTAGATTGTCCTTTGCAATTGTACCCTTAATTATAATGTATTTCCTTTTTAATCCCTTTTAACTCAATGCTATATCTGGGATATAGGGTTCCTCAAACCCCTTACACTGGATAGTAAGAAAAATCCCACCCAGACTATTGGAAATGAAACAAACACTATTAAGACATTATTTGCTAATTCTATGAGTCTTCTCTTTGTGTCACATCTGTTTCCTTTAGGTTTAGTCTTGGAGAGATTTGACAAGGCAGTACTAGATAGAACAAGACACTTTATGAGCATTTATGAGCCTAGTCTAGGATGATAGTGGCATTGATGAAAGGCCACACCCAGCCCAGACATGGAATTAATCAAGTAGGTGAGGAGAGAGGGTCTCTTATTAGGCCCAAACTTAAAAACCCAGCTAGTATGGGTGAGTGGATAGAGCATCAGCCTGTGGACTGAAGGTTCTGGGTTTGATTTTGGTCAAGAGCACATGCCCAGGCTCCCAGCTTGATCCCCAGTTTAAGTTCTTTTCCTAAGTGCCCATTATTTTTTGGTTTCATATTTTATTTTGAAATATTTTATATATTTGGAATTTATTTTTATATAATGATCTTATTTCCCCTCACAAATAACTAGCTAATTGATTAATCCAGCTTTTTCTAGCTTATTTGTAAAGCCATCCTTATCATATACTAAATTATCACATGCATTTTGCTCTATTTTGGGGTTCTACCCTGATGAACTGTTTGTTCCTGAAGCATGTTTTAATGTATGTTTGTTTTAAATACATAAGGGCCTAGTTTTCCATCACTGCTATTTTTTTTTATGTCTATTATAGCTATCCCAGCATGCTTATATTTCCATATTTTTCATTTCTATTTTCCCCATAGAATTCTTATGAAGTTCCAAAATATAAAATTTTATTTGTAATTTTGTGGGTAATCACATTGAATTTATTAATTAATTCAGAGAGATCTGCCATCTTTACAATATTGTGTCTTTGTATCCAAGAACAAGATGTATTTCTATTTATTTTTTCCTTATTAGCATTTTCAAGTTCTCTTTACCCTAGACCCTGTTTTAGAATATTTTACCTGTTATTCCTATTATTTCAGAGTTGTGTTGTTTTCTCAAATGCTAACATCCCTTCTTTTGTATTGCATATATGCACATATATATTTCAGTATAGGAAAGCTATTGATTTTTGTGAACTAATTTTTTAAGTAGCTTAATTAGTAAGCTACTTATGGCTTCTCATAGTTTTTCAGTTGATTATTTTTTGTTTTTCAGATAAATAGAGTTTTCCCAGGAAATTATATATATTCACACACACATACACATATACATACATATATGCATACATATATGTGTACATATATATGGCACTTTTTAGTTTTAATTTTATGTTTGAACAGATAATATATCCATATGGTTCAAAAATTTTTGAAGAACAAAAGATACACAAAAGAAAAGTACAAAAACTCTCTCCCACACCTTTTCCCAGACCCCAAAAGTCCCCTCATATGAGTTAAAATGTCTTATTAGTTTTTGTTAATTCTTTTAGAGTTATTCTATGTATATACAAGCAAATACAAAAATATTTACTTTTCACACAAATGATGGTATGTTGTATATACTGCTCTACACTTTATTTTGAGGCTAGAAATGCCTGGATGAGGAAAGTAAAGATATGTTTGAGGAAGATAGCCGTTTTCTTCAGTTTCTACTCACAGTCTACTCTCTGTCATAGGTGTCAGGCATGAATCCTTGGGAACTGGGACTGGAAAGCAAATCAAAGTGACGGAGACCACAGAGTGCTTTGCTCCACCCTCCTGACATGCTCTGGGTTATTGGGCCAATCTGCTCTGCCTACTGTCCTCCTTCCGTTGGATTTCTGCCATAAAACCCTTCATTTCCCCATGTGGCCAAAGCAATGATCTATCAGCCATACCCAGACCTACCTGGACCCAGTTGTGGGCTTGAGACTAGTGTGCCAACTGGGACCAGCAAGATGATCAGCACACCTTTTTGAAGGATTGGGCTAGTATATTCCAAAATGTTCACTAATCCAGCCCCAAGTCTCTGCAGGATGCCACTACAGTGATTCAGAAAGGTCACTGCACTCCCTTCAACCATGATACCCCTGGCTTCTAGCATCATTAGTCTTCTTTTACTTCCGCTCCAACAATGTTCTTGGCACCTACTTTTGGAATAAATGTGGCTTTTTTGTGTGTCCTTAGCAAAGGAGTTTAGTTCTGCTTGGTAGTTGAATAGCAGAATGGTTTGGGTAGGATGAAGTAAAAAATTTTAAGGACCAGATATATAATCAAATTGAATTCCCTGTATGCAACATTATATGATTGAGAATACAATCTCAGAGGCAGGGCTTGAAGATGTAATTTGTTCTGCATAGTTTCTTTTTAAATGCATGCCTTAAAAAACAGCTTTATTGAGATATAATTTAAATGTATAGACTTCACAATTTAACATGCACAATTCAATGGTTTTTAGTGTATTTTCACAATTGTGCAACCATCACCAAATCAAATTTTAGAACATTTTCATCATCCCCCCCAAAGGCTTATCTATGCACTTTAGCAGTCACTTCCCACTAGCCCACCTTTCTTTCCCTCTCCAGTACTGCTGCCCAGCTCTAGACAACCACTAATTTATTTTCTGTCTTTATAGGTTGGTCAGTTCTGTGCACTTTATATGAATGGAATCATTTAATATCTGGCCTCTTTCATTTGCATGATCTTTTTGAGGTTGATCCGTGTTGGAGCATTACTAATACATTCTTTTTGTTGACAAATGTTATTTCATTGTATGGATATAAATATGTCATATTCAGTTTGTTCATTCACCAATTTTTGGACATTTGGGTTGTTTTAGTTTTTTGGCTATTATGAATAATGCTGTGGTAGACATTTATGTGCAAGTGAACAGATGTTTTCAATTTCCTTGGATTTATTATCTAGGAGTTGAATTGTTGGGTCACACGGTAACTCTATGTTTAACATTTTGATGCATTATTTTTCAAAGTGGCCTCACCATTTTACATTCTCACCAACAGTGTATGAGAGTTCCAACTTCTCTACAGCCTCATGAAAAACTCATTGTCTGCATATATATATATATATATATATATATATATATATATATATATATATATATATATAATAGCTATCCTAGTGCTTGTGAAATGCTATCTCATTATGGTTTTAACTTCATTTCCCTAGTGACACATGATGGTGAACATCTTTTCATGTTCTTAGCACCTTGTATATCTTTTTGGGAGAAATGTCCATTAAAATGAATACCTGTTTTAATTGGGATGTTTATCTTTATTTAGATTAAGTTGCAGGAGTGTGTGTGTGTGTGTTTTTTTCATTTCTTTCTGGATATTAGACCTTTATCAGATTGATTTAAGAAATATTTTCTCTCATTCTGTGTGTTGTTTTTCTCTTTCTTCATGATATTCTAATGCAGCAAAAACACTTTTAAATTTGATTAAATCTAATTTATTTTTTTGACTTTGTCACTTGTGCTTTTGCAGTTAAGACTATGATCCAATTTGAGTGATTTTTTTTTCAGAACGGTGTAAGGTAGGTATCTAATTTCTTTCTTTTGCATTTGGGTGTCTATAATTTTAACTTATGCGAATGGTACTCAACATGGAAGTAACTGCCTTCTCTTGAGATTACTTGAGACCTTTAATTCTCTCTATATACTGTGCTTAGACTTGACATAAGATAGTTCAATAAAAGGTCTGCAGGGATAACATTTAGGCTTATGTATCATATTATATCCTGTATCAAATTCATTCATTAAAATTAGTTTTGAGGACAGTTTGTAGCATGTTTATTTTCTAAAGTTATAGAAAGTCTAATGCCACCGGAGGACTTAAAGCATAGCAGGAATGGAAACCCTTTCTTTCTAAGTCACGTCTTTGTTTTAGTGCTTGCAATAACTCATTTCTGTATTGAGCCTAGAATTCAGAAAGTTTTCTCAGATCAAATGGTATGAAGAAAATTTTATAGCAAGAAAGAGTAAAAATGAAATTGTCATTTTAACTGCTTTGGGATGGTATATTTACTTAGCCGGTCTTATCTTTGTTTTCCTCCTGGGTTTATGATTCAAACCCTTAAATTCACATAAAAAAGATTTTTTTTTTTTAAAGTTCAAGTTTGTGCCCATGAAAAGGACAATGAATCTTTTTAAAGGAAATACATTTTATTAAGTGAATTATAATATTTTTTTCCTTTCAGTTGGGAACAACATTGTTGTAAATGGAATTTAAGGTGCCACATTTTGAAGAAAGAGGCAACTGACATTTGTAGTAACTATTATAAAAAACATATTAAATGAACTTTAATACATAGAAGTTAAAGATGGTCAATGCACATCAATGGCCAGACCATTTAACATGACTTCAATAGATAATTTTTGGTGAAGCAATTTCACATAAATGACTTTGAGTTTGAATACATCAAATTTCACCCTCATGGCCAATAGAATTATTGAGAACTAGTGCCCCAGTACATGGATTTGTGCACATTGAAAGGAAATTAGTCCCTCCGGTGCAAGGACTAGTGCAGGCGGTCCCAGGTGGTGGCTGTAGAGGTAGGATTGGGCAAGATGGGCGGACATGCCCTGAAGCCAACCTCCCGTGGTCCCTCCCCAGCCGGCCAAGTGAGCGGGGTCCCTCTGGCAGGTGGGGTCCCTTGGCCTGGCCTGCAGGGATTGGGCCAAAACTGGCTCTCCAACATCTCCCGAGGGGTCCCGGAGTGTAAGCGGAATTGCAAGGAATCGGGCTCCCTCCTCTTTGGTTCTGGATGCATCACCCACGAACCACCGCTGCCAAGTGTCCACAGCTTGGCAGCTCCTGTGTTGAGCATCTGCCCCCTGGTGGTCAGTGCGCATCATAGCTACTGAATGGTCGGACAGTCGGATGGTCGCTTAGCCTTTTGTATATATAGACTGTATAAATTATTAAGTCCATTTGTTTGCATATATTCCTGGTGACTATCCAGGGAACATAAAGACACTGGACCAATACTAGCAATTCATCATGACTTAATTTAGTCTTCACCTGCTTAGCATTCAGTCTTAAATAGACATCTTCTTATTCTCTCAATTATTGATGGCAACTAACCCCCAAAAGTTTTGGTCCAGTACTTCAATAAGCTTAGATAAATAAATACGTCTCTGTCTCTCTCTCTCACCTAATTATCTTTTTTTGTTGTTGTAATTAGTCATGATATTTCTGTCCTGCTTTTGAATCCATTATAACTACTGGGAGTGATTTTCCTATAATTTGTTTCCCTCTGGCTGTCACGGAGGCAGGATGAGGTGGAGCTCGTGATTATTATGCTCAAAATACTAGGGGATGAGATGCAATTATCCCAGTTAGCGTGGACTTCGGCAAGCTCGTGCTGCTTCCTTTCAGTAGAGGGATTATTTTTAGATATTAAGCTTCTTTGTATGATGTTAACTTGTTCATTTAGGAGAAAAAAATCAGAAAACTCCAAGGGTGGAATTAACCTTGATGAATCAGCACTACTTATGAAAAGTAGTGAAGCAAAAACCAAAAGGTAATTTAGCAAAATGGCTCTTGAAATGATTAAAATTAATTACAGCCTCTGGCAAGAGTTTAGTCTTGAGCCAAGGCACCTTGCATCTCCTCTCTAGTCCACCCTAGCCGGCCAAGTATTTACCTTCAAACACTCCAATTCTGTCCTACCTCCCTTTCTTTAGTAACTCCCCATTTCCCCAAGTTGGCTGCTTGATGTTCCTGAGGGCCCTTTCACTTCCTGTTCAGCACCCCTTTTCTTCTGTAACAGACTAAGAATTATCCCAGTGCTGCTTCGTATGCTATAATTAAATATATAGGCATATATGCATTATATATAACATATATAATAAGTAAAATATAGCATATATAGAATGATACCATTTTGTAAAATATTATCGCCACATGACAGATTCATAGAAACATTCTGGAAGAATAGATATTAAACGTTTAATGTGGTAAAGAAATTGTGGGTGATTTTATTTTATTTATTTTTATATCTATTTTTAAAAATTACAAAAACATCACATGAGGGAGATATATTAGTCTGCGGCCAGAACAAAATATTTCCACTAAAAACCTGTCAAAGTTTGGGAAAATGTTCTTCAGAGGCCCCAATTTCATTATAAAGAGAATTCAAAAAAATATTTGAATGACAATTACTGGAAAAATAAGTACATATAGTACAAAGAAGGTAGACTATACTTTTATATATGTAAAAGGTTGGTTTATTTTTAGAATTCAAATAAGCACTATATTGATTTTTTTTTTGCCCCGAGCATACTTGAATTGTTACTCTCCACATTCAAAATTAATGGCAAATAAGAATTTGCAGTATTCAAAACTATACATCAGTTTACTTTGGCTTTGGATGAAGAGAAAAAATTCTTCATGCTTAAATAAGTTCAACCATTCTATTAAAACATTTAAAATGCCATCTTTATCCTCATTGGCTTCTTCACTTAGTTGACAAGTCTGGATGACTTTGGTTTTGTTCTAAGTGCAGAGCCAGTGGCCCTGAAGTGCAATGAAGTGTTTTTCAGGCTTTCTCCCAGCTTTGTACTTTGATCTCACTCTTCTGTTCTCTTGGCCAAATCCTTCCCTTCCTTTTGTATCCCACAAAGCTTATTCCATATCTGAGTCCTTTGAAGTCAAAGGCAAAACAAGACTTGGATAAGTTGATTTTCCCACATCTCTCCATATGAGTTTTGCTAGAGACCGGATGTATTACCACGGCTCAGGTAGACATGTTCTCCAGCAAACAGCCACGGGTGATTCCTAGTGATTGTCTGTGATGAAGAATAGGGAGGAAGCATGGGTGTATATGTGTTTATAGACATAGGGTATAGCTTCCAAGTATGTTCTCTGTAAAATTAACAGAGGAAAAGCTATCATAAGTGTGTTTGCTGCAGAAAACCTGTAGACCAAGATAGAGAAAGACCCCCAGAGCTATGCGTCCTTTAAAATTCCTTATCCTGCCAAAAATGAAAACTCTTTTTTTTTTTCTTAGCAGGAAGTCAGGTTCATTATAAAATTATTTGTTATGTTATCATTTATCAATTTGTCTTTATTTTCAGGTAATTTCATTGTAATCTATAGAAAGTCAATAAATACCTATGAATAACTATTTTATTATTCATGTATTTGTTCAGATTAGTTATTAATGACTTTGAGAAATCCTTAATTTCAATATAAAGAACTGTTTGAAATTAATATACATGGCAAAGGAAGATAAATTGGATATAATTAAGTGATTTGGAATCCCACCCCTGCTGCATAATAATTCTTTTTTACCTTACTTTCCTGCTCTTCATACATTAGGATGAAAAAATGCTTTTTATAAACTTTTTTGTTTGTCATTAAAGGGATTTCCTAATGTCTGGGCTAGTTGTACTGCTCTTCAGAAATCTTTGGCTTTTTGGGAAACTGTATTTTGGAATGAATACTACAACACTATTTATATTGCAATAGTGCAATATTATAACTTACTGTTGTGATTTTTTTTTTAAACTGTGATGCAGATGGTTTGAGTGGGCAAACATTTATTTATCAAACACCCAGGATTTCCACAAATTGTTTTAAAAGCAGCCAGGATTTTATTGAATCTCCAAATAGTTGTTGTTGCTTTTTCCAAAATAGAGTTTAAAATAAAGATATTTATATAAAACACTCAAATTTAATATTTAAAATAATTTTTTAAAATTTTCTTATATGAGTGAGAAATCAATCCTTCAGGGGGTAAGCAGTAATTTTCTAGAAACTTGTAAGGTTTCGTTTTGAGTAACTTTGGATCATTTGTGATAGTTATATTATCTATAATAACAAAAGCATAATATGCAAATTAGACTGGACAGCCAAACAGCCTTCTGGACCTCATTCCTACGTCCTTCCAGACGAAGCTGCAGTGGCGGGGGCCGAGGCAGAGGTGGTTGGGGCGATCAGGCAGGCAGGCGAGAAGTTAGGGGCATCAGGCAGACAAGCAGAGTGGTTAGGGATGATGAGGCAGGCAGGCAGAGTGGTTGGGGGGCAATCAGGCAGGCAGGCAGGCTAGTGGTTAGGAGCCAGCAGTCCCAGATTGCGAGAGGGATGTCTGACTGCCGGTATAGGCCCGGCAGTCGGACATCCCCCAAGGGGTCCCAGATTGCGAGAGGGTGCAGGCCAGGCTGAGGGACCCCCTCCCATGCATGAATTTCATGCACTGGGCCCCTAGTTCCTATATAATTATTTACACAGATTACCTATATGTATGCACAAGAAACAAAAAGATTCTGCATGAGAAAGTTGCTAATTGATGCTTTAAATGTATTGTACTCATTACTAATTTCTTTTCATTTTAGCTCATGACTAGATAATTATATCTTTTGAGGAGAGTTAAAAATTAATGCAAGATTTAAGAATTTGGGAAGGATGCATAGGAAACTAAAGAGTATTGAATCTAAGTGGAGTAAAACTACAGGTTTTTTTTTTAAGTTAAGGGACTTTTAATTTTTGCTTTTTATCCTTCGAATTGCTTGAGATTTTTACAATGAGTATGTTTTACTATTATAATGAAATCAATTAAAAAATGCTGCTGGTGTGCTATTGAATTATTCCAGAAGAGAGAAATTTCATATGCATGTAGCCTTTAGTGGCCTGTAAGAATCCAAGAATAATTATATTTTAATTTTAGTAGTTGCCATTTGGGTCAGGTTCTCAGAAATCTGATTGTAAATAAGGGAAATTTCCTTCATAAAGATACACATAGATTTCCCATCAAATGACTTCTGTCCCATTCCCATTTTTGCATAGAACTGGTAATGAAATTTTCAGAGGCTGTCACTTAATATAAGCAATGTTATTGTTTAATAGTTATAACTTTTATGGTGTCCTGCTGTAGGGAGGAAACAATAATTTTCCCTCCACCCTTCTGAGTTCTTAGTTGAGACTCCCTCAAATAAAAGACAGTTTAATAAGAGAAAATAAAAAACAAGTTTATTCACATGCACAATTCATGTATACCTGGGAGATACCTAGAAAAAAATGAGTTGCTCAAAGAGGTGGTTTAGAATTCAGGCTTAAATGTTGTCTTAATAGGGAAAGGGATGAGGGAGTACAGGCCTTTTAAAGGAGAATGAATGATTTTTAGGAAAGATTAATGGACCTTTAGAAGATAGATGGGAGGAATGGTAGTTTGTGACAAAGTTTGTCTGGGTGAAGTATGGACTGACTTCCAGTCTTCGCTCCTGTGATGAGAGTTTATTTTCCCTGATTGATGAAACTCCTGGAGAGGGAATTTATGACAATTGAGTTCCTTTTGAAGGACCTGTCTTTAGGAAGATAAGGGAAGTTCAGATAAAGCCTCTCTCTGCATTTGCTGTTTTTCAAGCACTACACCTTAAAATAATCAATATGCCAAAGTGGCTTATTTTGGGGTGGCAATTTGTGCTACCCTCCACTGCCTTTCAGAATAACCATACTTACACCACAATTAGTTGATTTAATATCCTGTACTAGGAGCTACCTTCAAAGATCAACAAAATCTTGAGAAGAGCTAACTTGTGGTTCTCTAGTAAGCAAACCCTTATATCCTAAGAATTTTTTAGCCTTTTGTACTTCATGGTTGTTTTTACCTAGATCCAGGAATCAGAGTTTAACCAAAATACAACACAGAACATTTACAATGGTATTTGAAGGAGTTGGTCAATATCCCTAGACTGATTAACTTGATAAACCAATGCATAAACATAAAAGGCAATACCAAAAAAAATATTAAAAATAAACCTAGCTCAAAAAAATCTTGCCAATATGTAAGGAAGAATTCTAAAATAATTTGCTATTGAATTGGATTTTTAAAAACACACATGACTCTTCAATTACTATTCCAATCTCTATTCTCCAAATTTAGAAACCCATGAGTATTGAAGCTAAGTTCACATTCATAAATAAAATCTCCAGAGCAGAAGATTAAAAGCATTAATGAAGATCACTTTACTACCAGGTCAATGCAATCACTGGGTGGATTCCGGGACCCACCGAGTCACCTGCAGATGTTGTGTTGGTCTGTAATCCCATGAAAGCCTGCATTGCTGTTCTCACCTTGGTGTTCACATGGCCACACCTGGTATTCACAGGAGCACAATGTGTTCTCCATGGAGTGCTTTTTTTTTCCCCCCAGCTTTAAATGTGGTACAGGAAAATGCTGCATCTCTGACTTTGTTTTTGGGACATTGTCACAGTATTAAATATAATAGCATGTCATTTTGTGACACCAGACAATCTATTCAAAACTTTAAGAAAAAACAAGCATCTCTCAACCAAGAGACATGATCAGTTCTGCGAAAGTGTTTTATATCATGTTTATTTCTTTCTTTCACTAATGCTACATTTCAGAAGTCCTTCTATGTATGAAATCTTTTCATCTATATTTCTTTACTTAGAAAATAAGTGAAAAAATGTACTTGAAAATAAGTCATATTGAAAACAGTATAAAGCCTATATTTCATATTTGAGTGAAAGTTATATATATATTTTTGGTGCTGATATTAAAAATATGGATATTCATATGCATGATCATTATCTTTTCTTACATGGGCTTTATATCTGAATGGTTTCCAAAATTAGTAGGGGCAAAGTAGAATTTAAATTGAAGTTATGAGTTATGGCCTTGAATTAATATAAATGAAATTTCTTCATTGCAAAGCTCAACCACCATTTCTAAACTTAATCCTTTTCCTGACTGCTTCTCAAGGCTGCTATTATCTTGAACCTATTGCATTTTCTTTCAGACCTTTTTATTCCCTCTTCAGAGCTCGTATTTAGAGTCCCCAAAATCCTTAAAAAGAAGTCTGCTTGTGGTAAATTTTCACTAAGATTGTTACCTATATTTAGATTTTACCTGGAAGTTATTTTCCTTTGAATCAATAAGATAAAATATTTTTCAGTATGCTGCACATTTGCCATTAAAAAGTATTTTCTTTAGAAGAAATAAAACTTGAAATTTACAATGTAACAATTTTCTTCCTCCTAAACAAAATAATTACTTGCTGAATTGTAGATTCAATTTCTAGTATAAAACCTATATAATTCTGCCAGAACCGGTTTGGCTCAGTGGATAGAGCATCGGCCTGCAGACTCAAGGTTCCCGGGTTCGATTCCGGTCAAGGGCATGTACCTTGGTTGCGGGCACATCTCCAGTGGGGGGCGTGCAGGAGGCAGCTGATCGATGTTTCTCTCTCATTGATGTTTCTGGCTCTCTATCCCTCTCCCTTCCTCTCTGTAAAAAATCAATAAAATATATTTAAAAACAAAAACAAAAACACAAAAAAACCTATATAATTCTATTAAAAGTTTTAAATGATCTCATTTGAAAAAAGATTGTACGTAGGTCTATGCACTGATTGTAACAATTCTTCATTGTTATTTGCTTTGGTAAGTTTTAATAATTAAGTATAATTTTGATAAAGTATGTCAGGAAAGAGGTTTTTAAATCATAGCTTTTTCCCAGAAAATCACATACATGCTCCCCAATAATGAATATCTAGGGAAAAAAATGATTTGAACCCTTTTGTTATAAACAAGCAATTTGTTAGGAATTTCCTACCAAGAAAGTTTCCTCTCTTTTTCATTTCTCCACATTTTTCACATCTTCCAGAAACAAATATCGTTAGGTAGTGTCAGCATAGTCAAGATACTAAGGAGAGGCATAACATAAAGAAACCAAATCATCCAAATGTGGTCTTTAGAAAGCAGAATGTGAACAAACAAACATTTTATAAAAATACATGGTGTCCCCTCAAAAATGTATACACATTTTTTCTGATAGCTCAATTGATGTTTCTTTATTTTCAAATGTAATCAATTAGAACTAATAATTATTCAAAGTGTGTACACATTTTTTGGGGGCACCCTATCTATACATATATATTTAAAAGTTAGTCTGATGCATGTAAATACTAATGAAATATGGCCTATCCCATAGAGAAATGCTTTGACCCACTAGTTCATACTCAGAATGGCATAGCCAATTGTATAATGTGCATAGCAACTGTGGATAATAAACTCTGGTTGCTTAGCCATAATGATAATATCTCATTGTTGAGTAGTACTTTTACAGTTTAAATATAGTTCTTTCATATCTCCAATAACATTATAAAATAGTTGCAATCTCTTTTGGCAAACGAGAACACAGATGCTGGCAGATTGCAAATGTTCTATGGGGTTACTCACCAAGCAAATGCAGACCATGCCTGAATCTCAAGGTTGTCTAAATTAAAAACGTTGGCTCTTTCCTCCAACTCATGCTGTCTTAATCTTGCAATGAAGAGTCCAGAGTCCACTAGTAATGATTTGGCAGTTAAATTCTTGGCAGGGACTCTGGCTCCTGAGGTGTGCATTTTCAGCCCTGTTATCTTTCTCTTCTCAGCCACAGCTTGGTTTGGTCTGCTTTCGCATTGCCCCGTAGGCAGCAATAGGGCATTTAGTCCTGCCTTTCCTGGAAGACCTGAGTGAAAGGTGAGCCATGAAGTCCACTCAAGGTTTCAGTTCCTGGATTTATCTGCAGGGAAAGAAAATGACCCATGTGTTACAGGGCTTCTTCAAATCTGTACTGTACAGACGGTAGTGACTCAGAATTCTAGTCTACTTCCAACCCTTGTTCTGTGCCTTGGAGGAATTCCTTCAGCATTGCTTTTTAATATTCCCTGAGGAAGAGTACAGCTAGTCCTGGAAGTGGAAGGCTGAGGGTTGAAGGATAAAGACCCTGTCTGTGAGAGGCAGTGTAGTGCAGCAGCTAGGAGCTGACTGTGGACTCTGGGTTCTATCTTTGGCTCTGTGGCTTTCTATCCCTGTGACTTTGACATTACAAGTCTCAGTTTCCCCATTTGTAAAATGGAAATGATGATGATGATGGTGATAATAATACCTATCTGACAATGGCCTTACGAGATAGGTATCTGTGAAGTGGTTACAGTGGTGCCAGCGGTTGCAGTGGATACAGTGGGTACAGAAGTGCTACATAAATGTTGGCTATCATTTGGCATTTAAAAACTTTTTCTGCATTTGAAAAAATAGTGGCACAGCATATTTGAAAAAATATTGAATTTATTGGGGTGACTTTTTAAGTATACAATTCTATAATACATTACATATGTACTAGAGGCCCGGGACACGAATTCGTGCACGGGTGGGGTCCCTTGGGGTGGCCTGTGGGGATCAGGCCCCAGCTCGCACCCCCAGGCTTGCAGCCCCAGCTCACACCCCCAGCCTTGCAGCCCTGCAGCCCCACATGGCACCCTGCCTTGGCCTGGTGCCACTATCTCACCTGCCCCACCATCCTGCCTGTAGGGTGATCGATTGGGGCTGCCCCTGCAGCCAATGCTGATCGCCATCTGTGGGGTGATTGGATCCCTGCTCACACCCACCTTGGCCTGGCACTGCCCGCTCACCTGCTACACCATCCCACCGCAGTCCCACTCTGTTTGGGGCCTATGGGGGGCCAGCAGAGCCTCCGTTGCCGCCCACTACCAGCGCCGCATCGCCTACACTCACCATGTTCCGCACCGCCCACTGGTGGTCAGCGCACATCATAGTGAGTGGTCGAACTCCCGGTTGAACTCCTGGTTGAATAATTTACATATTAGGCTTTTATTATATAGGACTAGAGGCCCGGTGCACAAAAATTTGTGCACTCTGGGGAGGGGAGGTCCCTCAGTCCGGCCTGTGCCTTCTCACAGTCTGGGACCCCTCGGGAGATAACGACCTGCTGGCTTAGGCCTGCTCCTGGGTGGCAGAGGGCAGGCCCAATCCCTAGGTGCAGCCCCTGGTCGGGCTCAGAGCAGGGCCGATTGGGGAGTTGGGGTGCTGCCCCCTGTCATGCACAGAGCAGGGCGGATCGGGAGGTTGCGATGCCACCCCTAGTCACGCTCAGGGTAGGGCCGATTGGGGAGGTTATGGCTCTACCCAGTCACACACAGAGCAGGGCCCATGGAGGGGGCGGGGGTTGGGGCGCCGCACCCTGTCACACACAGAGCAGGGCCGATCAGGGGCTTGGGGTGCCGCACCCTATCACACACAGAGCCGCAGGGTGATCAGGGGGTTGGGGAGCTCCCCCCTATCAGGCAGAGAGTAGGGCTGATCAGGGGGTTGGGGCGCCTTCCCCTGTCACGAACAGAGCATGGTGGATAGGGAGGTTGTGGCCCTGCCCCCTGTCACACACAGAGCCGCAGGGTGATCAGGGGGTTTGGGCGATGCCCCCTGTCACGCTGATCCCAGTGCCGGGAGGCCTCTCGGCTCCGCTGATCCCGGTGCTGGGAGGCATATTACCCTTTTACTATATAGGATAGAGGCCTGGTGCACGGGTGGGTGCCAGCTGGTTTGCCCTGAAGGGTGTCCTGGATCAGGGTGGGGGTCCACACTGGGGTGCCTGGCCAGCCTGGGTGAGGGGCTGATGGCTGTTTGCAGCTGGTCACACACCCTTCAGGGTGGGGGTCCCCACTGGGGTGCCTGGCCAGTCTGGGTGAGGGGCTGAGGGCTATTTTCAGGCTGGCAGATGACTGAAGCTTCCAACCGCTCCTTTTTTTCTTTTTCTTTTTTATTCTGGGCCAGCTTTAGCTCTGAGGCTTGGCTGCTGAAAGCAGGTATCTGGTTTGTTTGGATTCTATAATCGAAACACTGTTTCAACTCTAGCTGTGAGATCCCGGCTGGCTGAAAGAAGGTTTCTGGGGTTTTGTTTAGCTTCTATATTTGTAACAATGTTTCAAACTGCCAGCTCAGAGGCAGCAGGCAGGGAACGTTGGAGTCCTCCGTCACTGAAGCAAGCAAGCCTCATGTTCGCTTCAAGCTGCCTGGCTGCAGGCCGCCATCTTGGCTGGCAGTTAATTGCATATCGCCCTGATTAGCCAATGGGAAGGGTAGCGGAGGTATGGCTAATTACCATGTTTCTCTTTTATTAGATAGGATTGTATTGTGTGTTCACTATCCACAAGTCCCCTTCTGTCACCATTTAGCTTCACTTTACATGCTTCTACCTGCCCTCCCCCCCCATACTGTTGTCTGTGCTGTGAGGTGTGTTTTTTTTTTTTCTTAATCCTTCACTTTTTTCCTCCAGACTCCCTTCTCCTCTGACAGCTGTTAGTGTCTGAGTTTATTTCCTTTTTTTAAAATATATTTTATTGATTTTTTACAGAGAGGAGTGGAGAGGGATAGTTAGAAACATCGATCAGCTGCCTCCTGCACATTCCCTACTGGGGATGTGCCTGCAACCAAGGTATATGCCCTTGACTGGAATCGAACCTGGGACCCTTCAGTCCGCAGGCTGACGCTTTATCCACTGAGCCAAACTGGTTTGGGCTGTCTGAGTTATTTCTATTTTGTTTGTTTATTTTATCATTATATATGAGTGAAATCATATGGTATTTGCCTTTCTCTGCCTGGCTTACTTAATTTAACATAATACTCTCTAGGTCCATTCATGCTGTCGTAAAAGGTAAGATTTCCTTTATTTTTTGTTTTTTATGTCTGGGTAGTATTTTATTGTATAGATGTACCACAGCTTTTTTATTCACTCATCTACTGTTGGGTACACTTAGCCTGCTTCCAAATCTTGCCTATTGTAAATAATGCTGCAATGAGTTTAGGGGTGCATATATTCTTTCAAATTAGTGTTTTGGGTTTCTTTGGGTATATTCCCAGAAGTGGAATCGCTGGATCATAAGAAAGCATATTTTTATGATGCCTAAAGATAATGTTCAAAAGTATAGCAAGAGCACATTTGTGTCAAATATACCCAGATCATTGCACTGGAATAGGATTACCATGTGTAAATCAGAACCAAGTACATGTACATAATCCGTGCATAGACCTAGGGATACTATTTGCAGTGGCTGAAATAGTGAAAAGGAAGTGTTGGGTCAATGATTTACAGATATTTTGTTAAAGGAAAACCTCTCTAGTTCAATAAATCAGTCCACTAGCAAGTATGTATTGGTTCATGACTTCCAAAAAATTGATAATTTTTCATGCTAAACTCACATGCCTGAAGAATCAGACAGGGAAACTGCTTATGGCAGTCTACAAACTGCTTATTTAAAAGTTAAAATGAAGAGCCCTAAAGCTGGTTTGGCTCAATGGATAGAGCGTTGGAAGTTTCCCGGGTTCAATCCGGTCAAGGGCACCTACCTCTGTTGTAGGCTCCTCCCTGGCCCGGGCCCTGGTCAGGGCTCATTCAGGAAGCAACCAATCAATGTGTTTCTCTTACATGGATATTTCTCTGTGCTTTTTCCTCTCTCTTCCACTATCTTTTTTGTTTGTTTTGTTTTAAAGATTTTTTAAAATATTTTATTGATTTTTTTTTTTTTTTTTTTTTTTTTTACAGAGAGGAAGGTAGAGGGATAGAGAGCTAGAAACATCGATGAGAGAGAAATACCGATCAGCTGCCTCCTGCACATCCCCCACTGGGGATGTGCCCGCAACCCAGGTACATGCCCTTGACTGGAATTGAACCTGGGACCCCTCAGTCCGCAGGCCGACGCTCCATCCACTGAGCCAAACCGGTTTCGGCTCTTCCACTCTCTTGAAAAAAATCAATGGAAAAATATCCTTGGGTGAAGATAAAAAAAAAAAAAGTTGAAATGAAGGGGCGGAGCTATAAAGAATTACATATCTTAAAGGAGCTTCTAAGCCGGTATCTTTCTGTTTACTCAGCCATCTGAGTCACGTGAGAGGCAGCACATTCTGGTCACTTTGCTGCCTGTGAAGGGCCATGGTTGGCTTCAGCCCTTTCCGAGTTTGAATCCAGCTCTGCCACTTGCAAGATGTGTCAGTTTAGACATTTTAATCTTCTACACTCAGCAAAAATGGTCATGAGAGTAATAATACTTACCCCATAGAATGGTTTAATCTATGTGAAGTGTCTAGATCTGTTAACAATATAATTTAACTCTTTTAAACCAATAGTTAAATCTCCCACTCTTGATGTTATTTCTCTGGGGTTCCCAAGACAGAAACCTGGGGATCATCTTCTATTTATTTTTCTCTCTTAAATCACTCCTAACACACATTCAGTTGTTTAGCTAGGGTCTTGCCAATGGTAATCTCCCTGATCCATCTTATAGTTAGCCTGTCATTTCTGCTTCCATTTTTTCTTGATGGGGTTTTTTAATAATCTCTTACTTTATCTCCTACTCAGTAAGTGTATATTGTAAGTACTTTAACTACTTATGGGCGCAAGGGTGGTATTTGTTTATTTTTTTATGTTTATAATCTAATGCCATCTCAGTGCCTTACACACCATAGATACTAAATACACGTGAGCGCGTGAGCGCATGTGCTCACGTGCGTGCACACGCACACGCACTTTTTTATTGTGGTTTCATAATTTTCTTTGACAATCAGTGATTAATTTCCATCCATATTAACAGTTTGTAGGTGTTTTAAAGCGGTGACAGCTACGTAGGTTAACCAATGTATGGGACTTATTTGGTGAATCTTCATCCTCATTATGTTTTCTGGACAACCACACCTGGATGGGACATTCCTTATTCCTTTGGTCCAGACAGCTTTGTTGGGCCTGTTGTCAATGCACACATCTGGAGTTCCCATCTCCTTCAGGGCAAATTTCCAGATCTCTTTGAGTGCCCGAGGGGCACGCTTCTTGAAACCCACTCCATGGATGTGCTTGTGAATGTTGATGGTGTATTCTCTGCTCACTACCTCGTTGATGGCAGAATGGCCCTTCATTTTGCTGCCCTTGTTTGTGGGAGCCTTTCTACCAAGCCCAGGTTGGAAAGGAACACACATACACACACACACACACACACACACAAACACACGTGCACACACACACTTGTAAAAAAATTAACAAAATAGTTGAATTACACTCACTGTCACTGAAATTACTCTTCAAAATGTAAAATGGATCATGTTATTCTCTGCTTACAATCTTTTGGTGATTTTCCTTTTGTATTAATTGGGATTCTCAGAGAAATAGTGACACAAAATTAACATTGACATCATTGCTCAGGAAGTAATATCAAACTCTTGGCATTGAATTTAAGACCTTTCATGATTTGGTCTGTCTAGCTCTTCAACTGCATTGCCCACCATTCTAAACCACTCACAGTACCACTCATGAGTCGTGTAACATTACCCTCCTGAGCTGTGTGACACCTGCTGCTTCCTCCACACCGAACTCCCTGTCACCTTGCTACATGCCTTTACTCTTCAAAACTTTTAAAAAACATTTTTCCTTTTCTGAAGGCTTTCATTGTGTTTCTCATTCTGTCTCACTTGGAAGATTTGGGCCCTGCTAGCTTATGCCTCTTCTGTTCCATGTGCATATGGAACTGATAGCATGAGTGTAATGATTGTTTCGTGGTTTCTTCTAGGACTTTCCTGCAAGCAAAGTCTAGGACTTTCCTGTTTTAGTCATCTTTTTTGTTGTTAATCCTCTCCTGAGGATATTTTTTCCATTGATTTTTTGAGAGAGTGGAAGGGACGGAGAGAGAAACATTGATGTAAGAGAGACACATTGATTGATTGCCTCCCACATGTGCCCCAACCAGGGCCAGGAATTGAGCTTGGGATTGAGCCCGCAACTGAAGTATGTGCCCTTGACCGGAGTTGAACCCAAGATACTTTAGTCCATGGACTGACGCTCTAGCAACTGAGCTGAGCCGGCCAGGGCTGTTTTGGTCACCTTTTTATTTGCCTCTCTATTAGGAAGACAAGTTCTTTGCAGGTGCCTAGTTAATGTTGTTGAATTTCTTCATGGGGAAATGAATTAGTGTATTGATGATTTTTAAAAAATAGAACCTCCCCATTTTTCTTATTCTTATTATTCTGTTTTTCTCTTTTTAGAATCCAGATCACATTTTGAATTATTGATGTTACAAGGTACTGTCTATCCCAAACTTCAGAGAGTTTGAAATTCTCAGCAATAGAATTTCCAGAAGCTTCTATTATATCACAGACATCACCTCTGAGGGTTAACATACTAGTATAGGCTGGTCTAGGGAAGAGAATGAAATCTCAAGGGAGTAAGAAAGAGCCTTAAGAAAGAAACAGGTCATGAATAATAAAATTGTCATTTTCACAAGCTTTTTTGACCCATGTTCTAGCAGCGTGACTTTTAAGTTTTCAATGCACATATAAATAAAAACATGAATTTATGAAAGAACCACAGACTCAACTATCCATGATAATGATAAATAACCTCTGAAGAGCAGGAGGGTACAGATAAATGTTCTCAGTCTAGTAACATGGAAATCATTTACATATGCTATTCAATTATTTACTGAAAGATATATACTGAGAATTGAAGCCATCAATTCAAATATATTTGAAATGTAACATTGATGGACCTGGTAAGATGAATAAATTGCTTAATCATTTCATGCTTCATTCTTATAATTTTTGTGCTTTTTCAATTCTTATACTTTTTTTTTGGAATTTTAGCTAATGTATAATTGGTGCTGGCTTTCCATTTTCTCTAAAAAATGTGTAACTATAAAAATAATGTTTAAAGTCCCACTCTACTTAGAGATTAAAAGCTTATGCTAGTTATTCAGAGTTTATACTTAGGCGAAGGCTGAAAATATTCCTGTAGCTATTATGGCTCTCTAGAATGAAGATTCCCTCCATCCCTGGCATTATAGAATAGGCTGGAAAGGCATGATAACAAGTATTTTTCATTTATTTGCTTTTTGTGATAATTGAAACCAGGAACTGGGACATAATTCCTGCATTATATTCTGTGCTGCTGTGGCACCTATTCAGACATTTCTCAGATATTCACACTGCAGATGAATTAATATTAAAAGGAAGAGGTGACCCCATTTCTTTTGCCAAGTTTAAGCTTCAGGAGGCATTAGAAAACCAAAGAGAATTTTCCTCCGCTGAGCTGTCTACTCCTAAGGTGATCTTTGGTAAATCAAGCTAAGCTGGTGTGCTTTCTTAGAGGGTGCTTTGTTGTTATGGGGAAAGCAGTCCCATTCCTCACACTCTGGAGGCTAGCACTGGCTTGGAAAGGGCAGCGTGTGTATTCTTTAACACAGAACTTCATGGCGCTTGGAGTCAGATGACCAGGTTCAAATTCAGGGCAAGTTATCTAACCATTCTAGAATTTCATTTCTTTAGCTTGAAAATCCAAATGTTTAATATTACCAGTTCCTTGCATTGTTGTGAGCTTTGATAATTCATGTACCCTTAAACTAAGTATACAACAAATATTATCTATTTTTTAAAATATATTTTTATTGATTTTAGAGAGGAAGGGAAAGAACAGAGAGATAGAAACATCATTGTTGAGACAGAATCATTGATCAGCTGCCTCCTGCATGTCCACATTGGGGATCAAGCCTACAACCCAGGCATGTGCCTTGACAGGGAATCGAATCGTGACCTCCTGGTTCATAGGTTCATGCTCAACCACTGAGCCATGCCAGCCGGGCCAAATATTATCTATTTTTATGATTCCCTGGCCCCCCCCCCTGCATTTGGTTTTCTGTTTTGTTGTTTGTTTGTTTGTTTTTATTAACAAGCATTTTTGGAGAAAAGTCAGAGCCTGATTTTAAAATTTGGCAATCTTGGCAGTTTTATGAGTTATGTTTTTTATTGCAAAGATACAAATTTTGCTAGTTGGTTTGATATATATATATATATAAACTTTTAGTTTATGTGTATAATGTCACTTTTCCATCCTCCCCTCGCCCCCCTCCCGCCCCATCTCCACCAACTCCTCACATTTAACATTTTTGGCTAGGATATATAAGAAGTTAGAGTCTGGGGGTGGCTTTTCTTCAATATTTCTCTCTATTTCTAAAATTTGTCTTTTCTCTCAGTTATATTTTGCTCCAGGTGCACACGTATGCAGGGAACTGATGACGAGGCAGTGCCATTCGATGTGCTTCAGACTGGTGTGTTTATCAGTGGAGAGTCTGGCCGCCAGACCTAGATAAACACATGCTTATCAACAACCAACACCATATGGCAGGAAACAGCCTCTGACTTGGGCAGTGGCATCCAGGATCGGCCCTCCTGGTGTCTGCATGGGGCCCAGCTGCCAGAGTACAAATTAATTGCTTCTCTTCTTTTTGCTCCCCTGGAAGGTACTAGTATATATCCCAAAGCCTTTGTTCTGGCCATCATACTATTTTTACCAACCATTCTATGCCAGTGCTATCCCTTCTATGACAAGCAACTCCTAGTTGTTTAATCCACTAATCAACTAATTACCGTAAATAATTTATTAAGGTACCAAATTTAATCAACTTGGATTTGCAGAGGGATAGCTCAAGAGAATTATTTACTTTCCAAAGTATACAAATGTAATACTTAAAAAGTTTTTAGATATTTCTGATGTATTAAAAAATAATGCTCATTTAGACAACAACACACCAAATGATGATAATGAAGTTAACTTATAAAAGCAGTGGATCTTTGGTTCAGAGATATGTTTAGAGAGGCAATAAGAATTTGAAGTACCATTAAAATATGAGTCAAAGTCAATTGCTTGCTTCTTTTTCTTGGCCAATCGAATTGTCAGCAAATATTCTTGAGCCATTTTCTCATGAGAACTGTCCCTCCTGTGAAGGCCACGTGCTTTCAAATATTTTTCCTCCAGGTGTTTTGCCATCTTCCTGCAGGAATCAAGGTTTTGATGTATAAGGCTGATGTTTTCATACACTTTGGGGAAGTTGTCCTCTATTTCTTTTCTTTTTTAAAAAAATATATTTTATTGATTTTTTACAGAGAGGAAGGGAGGGGGATAGAGAGTTAGAAACATTAATGAGAGAGAAACATTGACCAGCCTCCTCCTGCACACCTCCTACTGGGGATGTGCCCGCAACCAAGGTACATGCCCTTGACCGGAATCAAACCTGGGACCTTTCAGTCCACAGGCAGATGCTCTACCCACTGAGCCAAACCGGTTTGGCAGGTTGTCCTCTATTTCTAAGTGGTAAATTCCCTTCTGCCTTGAAGTTGCATTTCATGTTCTGGATGTGGATCAGGATGTCTGTGGAGTCTTACCTGAAGACTTTGAACGTCACTGTGAAATTTTAAATCTTCACATTACTCTGGTTGGAGGTTTTAAAATTCACACTATAAATAATTTGTGCAAGTAGTTTTCTTCATGTAATTAAAAATACCCCTTGTTTTTCTCTTTTTGAGTTTAAGGTAACATTTAAGTTAATATAATCAATGAGTTTCCTCAAATCAACATCTGACCGGTAATATTGGTCTCCATTTTCTGCTTCACTCTTGTTTCTATTTCCTGTTGCTGCAGTCATGTAATGTTTTATAAAGAGAGCAGGTAAGTTTATCAGCTTCAGTCCGGATGCAGTCATGGATTTTAATGGACTCTCTATCCTGTTTTCTCATGTGTTGAAATGTTCAAGCATTTCTTTCTGTTCTTTCAGCTCTGCCACTCCTTTTTAATATGTCTTTATTGATTTTTTTAGAGGGAAAGGGAGAGGGAGAGTGATATAGAAACCTAGATGAGAGAGAAACATTGGTTGACTTCATCCTGCACACCTTCTACTGGGGATTGAGCCTGAAACCTGGGCATATGCCCTGACCAGGAATCAAATTGGCAACCTCTTGATGCATGGGACAATGCTCAACCAACTGAGTCACACCAGCTGAGCCACACCAGCTGCCACTCTTTCATACCATTTAGCAATTTACTGTGTTAAACAGGTTTAGGCTTTCCTGAAGCTGAACATTTTCTTCAAAACGTTTAACTATTTCTCTCTGATGCTGTTCTACATTCTTCTAAGATCCTTTCAGATTATTTTTACCTTCAATCACTTGGGACTAGAGAGGTTTTTATGTCTCTTTGATGACTATTTTTGTCCTTTAAGATGAGGCACCTTAACTCTATGAAGTAAAATTTTAGGAGACATACTTTTCTGTTATTAGTTGAGAGATAACCTACTGTATCCCCCACGGGAAAGGTGGACCTGTTCACATCTCAATCTAAGTGCTGCCAAGCACAGAGTTTGTAACTTCAGAAGACTCACCGCCACGGCAGGTGACTTGAGGGCAACAAAGGCTTCTGTAATGAGTCTCATTGTCTCACTGGTTTTATGATACTTTTCAACTCTAGTAGAAAATCTTTGCTGGCTTATTTTCCCTCAAAGGGAGGAGACAGAGGGAAGCTAGGTAGTCAGGAATTGGGACCATGGGGGGGGAAGGAAATAAAACCGGGGCACCCCAGTACGGGGAGTTACTAAGGCACCCCAACTGGGCAGGGAATAGAGGGCATGGGTGAGAGACTTGACATGACCTTTAAAAGATACCAACTTTGTTAAGACAGACAATGTGCAGATAACCAATCACAAGGCAGTAAGGCATATAAACCAATCCCAAGGATGTTGCTAAGGCAGAATTCTTTGAAAAGACCAATTAGGAGCTCGCAAGGCTGTCTCAACACCCTAAATTAAAAGGTGCACTCTTCTCCCCCACCCGCAGTGGCAGGGAAGCACATCCCAGCGCCAGTGTGGCTTATGGCCATATGGGACTCTATACATGGACGAATACACTTTAATTCCCATGGATGCTCTCAATAAACTTTGGTTCCATAACCATTTTTGTCTGCAACTTCATTCTTCGATTTTGCAAGACTATGAACTCTGACTCAACACCCCACATTTTGGTTTCAAAAGTACACCAGCATTTTTACTATCCAAACAATCGAAGCAGTACACATCAGAATTTCCAAGGGAAATTGCAGTAGATTTGAGCCTTGTGTCCATAATTCAGATCACAACGTCATTGCATAGCTGCCACAGGATTAACTGAAAAACTTGTTTTTTTTTGTGGCCATGAGGCAGCCTTCCCTGGCTCCAGTGGGCACTGCAGCTCTGCTTCTGGCCAGTGGCTACAACAGCCTTCTCAACTGCCAATGTCTGACCACCACGATAGACTACTAGTGGGCTACGAGAGGGCTCCATGTTAAAAAAGTATTGCTTTTTAAATTTTCTCTGACACTGCACACGCAGGGAGAATTCTTATTTGTACAGTGCACTGGGAGAAAGTTACCTACTCTCTCCGGGAGCAGGGTTTCTGTGCCCTTCTCAGAAATGCTCCCTTTTCTCTCATATGCCGCCCTCAGGAAATGACATAATAAAAGGTGTAAGCATTTGACATTCAGTTCTCTAATGGATCCTGTCTCCTTCCTTTGTCTGATTAATTTCTCTGCCATTCAATTGGAAAAATTCTCACAGAGGGATTAGAGTTCTTTTCTGTCTCTCTGCCTGTGTGTGTGTGTGTGTGTGTGTATGTGTGTGTGTGTGTGTGACTTACCTTTGAAGTAATGGATATTTGAGGTAGTTCATCTCTATTTTTCTTTAATTTTTATCTCATTAACAACAGCAGAGAAAGGTTACTTTTCACATTCTCACTAAGGAAGGGAGGTACTATGAACATAGTTTTGAATAAGGGAAAGTATTGAGTGTACTTTGGAGCATGGGCAGCTATATAGGTTTCAGAGAAGTGAGGTCGTGGACAAGACGAACACTGCTTCCCTCCAAAAGTGTTTGCCTCAGGGAGTTAGTCACTAACACCCTTAGGTCCTTGTGTTGTGTTCATGATACTCAGGTATATACTATTAGAATACTTTTCAAAGTGATTGCTTTATCAAATCCCATTTTTCAAGATAGTTATGTGGTACAAGTAATTTAATCTAATTTGCTATAGAATTCCAAAAGTTTCAAAGTAATCCTTCTCAATTAAATCCATTTATTGATTCAGGTCATACCTAATTTGCCTTAGTAGCAAATAAAGTAACTGCCACTTAAAATACTTTTTTTTTTCAAGAATGCTTTATCAGTGAGAAACTCTGAAACTCATTTTAAGAAACTCTTATTTAAGTAAACTAGAGGCCCGGTGCATGAATTCATGCACGGGTGGGGTCCCTCAGGGTGGCCTGCTGGGATTGAGCCCCAGCTCATGCCCCCAGGCTCGCACCCCCAGCCTCGCAGCTCCACCTGGCACCCTGCCTTGGCCTGGCACCGCCCCCTCACCTGATCCACCATCCCGCCTGCAGAGCGATCAATTGGGGCTGGGCCTCCTGCCCAGCTCCCTCAGCGCCTGGGAGCTGGCGGCAGTGGTGCCCCCCCCCCCACACCCCCACCGCTGGTAGCTGTCTGTGGGGTGATTGGCAGGATGATCAGGCCCCCCTTCGCACCCGCCTTGGCCTGGTACCACCTGCTCACCTACTCCACCCGCCTCCACTGCCCCCTGCTGCCAGCGCCGTGTCACCAACGCCCCCCATGTTTTGCGCCACCCCCTGGTGGTCAGCACAGATCATAGTGAGTGGTCAAATTCCCGTGGAACCACTGCCTGAGGGGTCAATTTGCTTTTTGGGCTTTTATTATATAGGATTAATTTGGAGGATTTACAGGAAAGCAAATATATATTATGTATAAGGGATCATATACTGAACATAATGTGGAGTGAAATTGAAAAGTGGTAGCTACTATAAGGTTTGGGTTAACGTGAGAATCTCAGGAGCTTGGGAAGGATCAGACTAATAGGGATTATGTGCATGTACTGTGGAGGGAATGAGTGCAAAGGTCTGTACAGGTAGGTGATTGACATCTTGTGAGCATTGTATTGTGGCTGAGAGTGAGAGAGAAGGTGAAGTGTGTGGATTTGTAAAATTCTCAGTGCACATGTTCTACATGCCTTTTTTCTAAGGTTACACAGAGTGTAAATATTAATGACGAATCCTTAAAAACATAAGAAGAAATGGGGGAACAGTAAAAGAATACAGCTACTTATTATTCAGCAGAAATACTGCCTTTATGCAGATATTTAAATCAGTTATTTCGAATAAAAAATTCTCAAATTTAAGTATGGGCTTGGTAACAGGGACATATACTGTGCATTATGTCCAATCGTAAAACTCAGTGTTCCCCAAGAAACTCTTTTGTGCTGTATATACATATTAAAAACCAGATGGAAAATCCTGTCCATTTTTTATTGTCCTCAGGGTGCTGGTGTTTTATCACTTGCCAAGTCATGGCCACCTGTGGCTCTGCCTTGGCAGCTCTGTGTTTAATAGCCCAGTCATCTGTTCACAGGAAGGGCCTCCTGTAGCCCAGCCTAAAAGCAAATCGTTCACATGACGAAGGTTCTGATAATAAGGATTTGCTGAATACATAATCTGATGTGTTTTGCTTTGAACAGACACACTATCCTGTGCTTTTGTTGGCATCACTGCCAAGGACTTTCACACACAAACAATTAGTAGCAAGTCGTTTGATTTTCCACACAGGAAACCCAGCACAGAACAGTCAGTCCTCTAAAGATGTACCTTCTCTTTTCCCATTGTTTCCATTCTGTTATACACCAGCCATTAATGCATTAATGGACTGATTACTAGGACATGGGACCCCCCACCCCCCCCACCCCCCGGTATAAAACAGTCATACTCCCAAGACTCTTCCCCAAATTAGGCCTTTCAGAATCACTTAAAATGCAAGATGGGCTTAGATGATTTAGTAAATAATCTGACCAGAGGGTGAAGAAGCAATAACTAGATAAGACGCATTGGCTAGTTCTTTTAAAAGATTCTAAATGTTGCCATATTTTTATCTATTTTTGATAGTCTGAAAACTTTCTTTTATTCCCCCCACCCACACACAGATTATTTTTTTAATTCAACTTATTAGGATAACATTGGTTAATGTTATAGAAATTTCAGGTGTACAACTTTATAATACAACATCTGTACACCTTATTTTTTTGTATTATAACCCAAAGTCTAGTCACTTTCACCCTCTGTATCCTTTCCCTGTCTGGTGCACAAAAATTTGTGCACTCGGGGGGGTCCCTCAGCCTGGCCTGTGCCCTCTCACAGTCTGGGACCCCTTGGGGGATGACCACCTTCTGGTTTAGGCCCACTCCCTGGGGAACTGGGCCTAAGCTGGCAGTCAGACATCCCTCTGGCAGCCCGGGAGCCCTCAGGGGATGTCCACTTGCCAGCGGGGAGCAGGCCTAAGCTGCAGTCGGACATCCTTAGCGCGGCTGAGGAGGCAGGAGAGGCTCCCACCACCACTGCTGTATTGGCAGTCATCAGCCTGGCTTGTGGCTGAGCAGAGCTCCCCCTATGGGAGCGCACTGACCACCAGGGGGCAGCTCCTGCATTGAGCGTCTGCCCCCTGGTGGTCAGTGTGTGTCATAGTGACCAGTCATTCCCTTCTGCTGTTAGGGTCAGTTTGCATATTACCCTTTTATTATATAGGATAGAGGCCTGGTGCATGGGTGGGGGCCGGCTGGTTTGCCCTGAAGGGTGTCCCGAATCAGGGTGGGGGTCCCACTGGGGTGCCTGGCCAGCCTGGGTGAGGGGCTGATGGCTGTTTTCAGGCTGGTCACACACCCTTTAGGTTGGGGGTTCCCCACTGGGGTGCCTGGCCAGTCTGGGTGAGGGGCTGAGGGCCGTTTTCAGGCTGGCCAAGCCCCCAGTTGACGGAAGCTCCCAGCCTCTCCTTTTATTCTTTTTTTTTTTAATTCTGGGATTTATTTACCTTCTATAATTGAAACTTTGTTGCTTTGAGTGGAGCTCAGGGCCTGCCGGGAAGCTTGGCTTCCTCCATCACTGGAGAAACCAAGCCTCCTGCTGGCTTCAGCCACTTCGTGGCTGCTGGCTGCCATCTTGGTTGGGTTAATTTGCATGTAGTCGCTCTGATTGGCTGGTGGGCGTCGCTTAAGGTGTAGCAAAGGTATGGTTAATTTGCATGTTTGTCTTTTATTAGAGTGTATATATATATATATATATATATATGTATATATATATGGTTGTTTTGTTTGTTTTATTTGTTCATTTGTTACTTTTTGTTTTACATACCACATATGAGTGAAGCATACAGTTCTTGTCCTTTAATATCTGACTTATTTCACTCTCAAATCCATTCATGTTGCAAATAGTACTGTTTCATCTTTTTATGGCTGAGTAGTATTTCATTTTCTACATGTACCACTTCTTTATCAAAACATTGAAGGACACAGTTTGTTTCAATGTCTTGGTCACTGTGAATAATGCTGCAATGAATATAGGGATACATATTCCCTTATGAATAAGTGTTTTCAAATTTTTTTGGGTGGATACCCAGAAGAGGGACTGCTGGGTCATATGGTAGCTTTATTCTTAATTTTTTGCGGAATCTCCATACAATTTTCCATAGTGGCTGTACCAATTCACATTCCTACCAGCAGTGTATGAGGGCTCCCTTTTCTCCACATCCTCACCAACACTTATTTCTTGTCTTATTGAAAATAGTCATTCTAACAGGTGTGAGGTGATATCTCGTGGTTTTGATTTGCATTTTTTTTCTTTTTAAAAATGGCTTCTTCTGTTCTTTGAGTCCCTGTGCTAGACATGGCCTGACCTATAACATGGAATTTACTCAGCCATTTAACTTTGGGAAAGACCATGGAGTGCTTAGGTCTCAGTTATACTCGCCTGTAAAACAGAGGTTGCGGAATTGATCTGAGGACACTTTCGGTGGTTCTCACGCTGGCCTGCACATGAATTCACCCAGGGAGCTTTGGAAAATGCTCTTGCCCATGTCCTACCCCTGGATATTCTAATTTTATGGTCTGGTCTGGTATCAAGTCCGAGTAATAGAGCATAAAAACTTGGCTGCACAGTAGAATCATCAGGGAGATTTTAGAAATCAATGCCTACTCTGCAGCATTTCCTAAAACTTGCCAGGTGACTACGATGTGCTGCCAAGGTTGAGAGTCACTGCTCCAAAACAATATAATCTGTCATTTGAACAAAAATCAAGGACCCGTGTGGCTATGTTGGCTGCACAGCGTGCATGTAAGATCGCTCATGCCATCTAGCTGATGACATTTTTAAAACCCACGCCCGAGGATATGCTTATTGATTTTAGAGAGAGGGGAAAGGAGGGAGAAGGAGAGGGAGAAAAGAGGGAGAGAGATTGGCTGCCTCCCATACACTCCTGGACTAGGGGCTGAACCTGCAACCTTGGTTCCCTGACTGGGAATCAAACCTGCCACCTCCCGGTGTATGGAGGATGCTGCTCCAAACATGGTCATTCATCCATTTCCTCAGAAAACATTTACCGACTATTCAGTGAGTGCTGTGTTTACTAAGTATTGATCCTTACGTTTATAATGCTGCCACTTGAATTAAAAGATTTCTTAAAATCACAAAATTAGAAAAACCGCAATATTTTATATTACGGGGGCAAAATTAAACTTCACTTCCAGACCAAGAAGTTCATGAATATACTTCACTTAAAAACTAATATGTAACATGCATAGATGACAATTTAAAAAAATAGGTGTAACCTTTGACATAGCAATTCTACTAGCACTTTATTTTAAGGATAAATACACAGAAATATTTATCCATCTTTTGAAAAGTAGCCCCATACCCTACAGAACAGTTAATATAAATTACAGTACATCTACATTATGACATTAATCATGATCTGAAATATGTAATTATTGATAGTAATATTTCCATGATAACATGGTCTGGATGAATGTGTATAAAAGAGATAACTGTTTTCCATTGCAGTAAGATTAGGAATGCTTTAAATTTGTAAGTTTTCTTTTACTTAAAGTTTTAAAAATGCTTCTGGGAACAAAAATCAGTTAAACGCTAAAGCCAGTTGTGTCCCATTAAGCATTTAGTCGGCACTTATTTATCTTTTGTTTCACCAATTCCTAAAAGGTCTACTAATTATTCCATAAAGTTTCTTGTAATGTTCGATCTGAGAGAGACACACATGGGAGGCCAGGTATTGTGAATTTTTTTTGGGGGGGGGCGGGGCCCAGAAAAATAGTGAGCTAGTTGGGATTTTACGGAGTACTGAGAGAAAGAAAGTATTGAGAGAAAGTAAGGTAGGCAGAAGAACCCCTCCCGGTGAAGATGTCCACACACTAATTCCCAGAACCTGTGACTATGCTGTGTTACGAGGCAAAGGGCACGGAGGCTGCAACTGGGATTAATTCTGCCTTGAGAAGTGTAGCCGGGATGATCCAGGTGGGCCCAATGTAGTCACAAGCGTCCTTATGAGTAAACAGGGTCTTGGGAGAGTCAGAGTGAGACTGAGTGTGGAAGACCCGACTCGCTGGACTGACTTTGAAAATGGAGAAAGGGGACTGTAGACCGAAGAATACAGGCAGCCGCTAGCAGCTGGGAAAGGCAAGAAACCAGCTTCTCCCCTAGTGACTCCAGAAAGGAACACCCCTCACCACGCCCCGATTTGAGCTCAGCGAGACCCATCTTGGACTTCTGACCTTCAGAACTGTAAGTTAACCCATTCATGTTGTTTTTGCTCATTCAGTTTGTGATCATTTGTCGCGGCAGCAATAGGAAACTGATAGGAGTGCTTATATGGTAGATATTGTAAAAACAACTACTCCCTGAAATATTCATACTTTGCCTGTGAGTAAACCCCCTTCTCATCCCTTTCTTCGTGTTGTGCCCCCCCCCCCCCCAGTCAGATGAAACTTTTTGCTGCTGTCCATCCTGTTTGTTGCTAAGAACAGTGATAGGGGTAGTGGGGAAACAAAATTTGATTTTCCTAAAAACCTGGGAGTTGTGGAAGAATGGAATGCATGTTATGAAGTGCTGATTTGGGAAAGAGAAAATAATGCAAGGGATTTGATTTTTAAAAACTTAATTTTTTTTGTCATAGTCAAGGAGTTATTCTATTTTCTTAAATAAAGGAAAAAGAAAAATTGTAAATAATTATATGAGTGAAAATGCAAAGTAATCTAGGCTAAGGAAGTTATTTTCATTATGGCTTAAGTGCAAGATAAAAATCTATTTAATTGTATGAGGGCCTGGGGATTTTGCTTTATTGTGGTTCATTTGCTTGGTTGTTTTTTTAATTTTTGAATGATCAGGAGAGTTAGAGAGAAGTCATAAGGTCATAATAAGAAAATGCCAAAAGTATCAACTTGAACTAAATTCAGCGGCTGTAGCCAGAACACTGGGAAGCGGGGTTCAGTTTCTAAGGAATATCTGGATGAAAAAGTCAACAACAGGAAAAGGAGGTGGTGACCTGTCTGAATTAGAAAATAAAAGCTGAGTGTTAGTCAACAAATTGTAATCTCATGGCTGTTTCTGAGAGAGAAGACTGTGAAACTGGCAAACAAACAAACAAAAAAGCATTCAAAAAATGATAAAGATAAGGTAGATACACGTGAGTGGCTTTAATTGCTCTGTTAATTATTGAACTAATTAATATCTAGTAATTTGAGGCCACTGTTGAATTATTTGGTAAATATCCTCAAGTGCATCCAAAACAAACATTAGTTTTAAAGACAAAATATTCAAGTTCTAAATAAAGTCTGAATTACTTAAGAAGAAGGCACAACTTCACAAGCAGGCTAATAATTTGGCATGGCAGAAGTTCCAAGAGATGTCATAGTAACTCGCTGCCCTTGGAGCAAGTCTGATGCCTGACTTCATCAAGCCTGGAGTCAGATGGGAGTGCAGTCAATTCCCACGTTGCCACCTAGAAGCTATTTTGTTAGGCTTCTCTGAGTCCCTGTTTTCTCACCTATGAGATGATGGCAACGGCAATGATGGTAATCATAATACAAATAATCATAACAATAAAAGCAAACACCTGTAAGGTGCTTTTCATGCCCCAGGCACTTTACTTATTGACTAATTTTATTCTTGCAACAACATTATGAAACATATACTATTCCTATCCTTCTGTTACAGATAAGAGACAGACACAGAGGTTAAGTTACCAAATATTGCACACATAGAAAGCGTGAGAGCTGAAATATGAATCCAGAGTGCTGCCCACAAAGCTCATGCTTTTAATGAAAACTTTATGATGTTTGCAACTTCTCACCGCACTCATGGAGGTTCAATTAAATAAACATGAGGAGGATATAGAGTAATAAAAACATTCCTTTAAATTATTAGGTTAGCAGCTCATTTTCACATTTGCTCTTGAAAGGTATGATTTCTTTGTATAGGGCAATGGCCAACGAAGTGATTTGGGCGTTGGAAGTTAGGAACCAGTTAGCTACCTCACACTGTTTGAATTAAATGTGGAAGGGGATATCAGTGATACACGTTCACATAGTGTAAACCGTTGAACTAAGAAAGTAAGGATCTCTTTGGATACAGCAGAAAGTGGCTCATAGCAGAGACCCTATTCCAGTTTTCACTAGAGTAAAAATGGGTGTCTTTGATTTCTCTAATGATCATCGGCCTCCTCCCTGTCCCCACAGGGCCTGGGTTAGAGATGAGGCATGGACTCCCAGAGGACTTCTTCCTGGCCCAGGAGTGGGATCTGGGTGTGTGTTTGTGTACACTCATAGTAGGTTGGGGTCTTTTTAAAAAATACTTGGCACAAAGCATATCTTGCCCCCTTTCAATGAAAAAAGACTGATGTTTCACTTCTATCTTATAATAATCGCATTCAGATCATAACTACGATCTAAGGGTTAGAATACAAAGAATTTGCTTGGCAGAAAAGTTAGTCCCAGTTTATGGAATAAAAATGAAAAATATATGTGAGAAATGGTTGATTCAAGAATATACTAATTGAAGAAATGCAGAAAATTCTATGTATCTATATATCTTTAAATTTACCTGTGTATTCATATCTGAGATACCTATAACAATCATTTATTGTGCCATTAATTATCATTATAAAAGTGAATGCAAAGCACTTATTAGAGAGATTGACACATGTTAAGAACTCAGTATATATTAGTTATAATTTTTAAAAATTATCTATCACTTTCTGACTGCTTACAGTAAGTATTTTGAGATGGTTAAGTTGAATAAAATGATGAGAAAACCTGAATGTGAATAACTGGAATCTAATACTAATTGCTGGCAAGAATACGTTTGAAGATCTAAAAGGGAGTAAGATTTTTAAAGACCTGTTTTAGGGATAAAGAAAACAAAAGTGTATGGTGGGGTGAGGAGGAGAGGGAAAGAAAAGCAGAACTGAATTTAATAATTGGGACACAACTGATCATTTGGGATGGAGATGGAGAAAAGAATCAAGTACAAAAACTCCCCAAAAACATGGGAGTGGATAAATGGTAATGGAATAGAATGAAGAAAGGGGAATTTAGAAAGGTGATATTGAATAATAAAACCATCTATAATAATAAAAGGGTAATATGCTAATTATACCGGATGTCTTCTGAACGACATTCCGTATGTTCTTCCTGATGGAGCCGGGGCTGCAGAAGCCAGCTGGGTCCTGGGTGCCTGTGGGTGGCCCAGGGGGAAGCCAGCCGGGTCCTGGGTGCCTGTCAGTGGCTGGAGGAAGGAAGCCCGGGTCCTGGGTGCTGGAGGGAAGCTGGTGCCAGCAGCAGGGGGGAAGGAAGGCCTACTCTTGCATGAGTTTTCGTGCATCGGGCCTCTAGTCCTTAATGTTTCTTTACTATTAACAAGGGAAATACTAGTAACTTAAATTTTTAAAGAAAATTTCCCAACAGGGGAGGAATAAACAGTTTTAAATAGCCTCAATTAGACTAGATTTCTTTGGAACAGCTCTATTGAAAATGATTCGGGATAAAGAATTGTTGAAGCTAAATCATTAGGAACAAAAGATTTCTGGAAGCAAAATATTTTAAAGGATTACTGACTTAGTTTATTATATCTACTTGGCTTTAATGAGTTCATACCCTTTTGGTGCTGTTAGTTGGGTCACCGGGTTTCATTCCCGAGGAAAATCCGTTGTAAAGCAACAAAGTAATGACAGTCAGGCCCAAAATACCACATGAGCTTGTACAGAATTTAAATGTCAACTAGTACAATGTGTTGAAAGATGATAACTGGAGGATTCCAAAGGCTAAGGCTTTACATAAAACCTTTAATGTCAGGAAGTAATATATTATAAAATGTCATTCTTTCATTTTAGGGATGAGTCAACTACAGAGTCTTTCATAATAAAATATTCTCTTCAAAATAATATACATTTCAATATTGCTTCTACTTATTAAAATAGGTTCAATTTTATTTAATCCCCAAATGGGATTTTTAAAAGGGCATATACTAGTTCTCTCCCTCTTTTTTATTTTATCATGCTTCTAATTTCTTATATTGTCAGTAGGAAATAGACTTATTTTGTAAGAGGAAATTTATGCCACATGCAAATAAAACTTCAAAAACTTAAAAAATTATAAAATCCTAGAGGCCGGGTATACGGATTCATGCACCGGTGGAGTCCCTCGGCCTGGCCTGTGGGGATCGGGCTGAAACTGGTTCTCCAACATCCCCCAAGGGGTCCCAGATTGCAAGAGGGTGGTTCTCGGGTGACACACCCCGGAATCGGGCTCCCCACTCTCTGGTTCTGGGTGTGTCACCCGAGAACCGCAGCTGCCAAGTCACCACAGCTCGGCAGCTGCTGCATTGAGTGTCTGCTGCCTGGTGGTCATTGCGTGTCATAGCTACCGGTTAGACGGTTGAACGGTCAGATGGTCACTTAGGCTTTTATATATACATAGATAATATTTTCAATTTTTACATTATGTGAGTATATAACGATGTATAATGATGGAGGGTGCTGCTAAGATAAAGGGATATTTCTGTAGCCATAGTGAGGGTGTGTGTGTTTTTGTGTCTGTGTATAACTCATTAATAAAGATTTTCGTTTTATGACAAACATATACATGGAAAAAAAATTTGTTCATGACATTCTATGTTAAAGTTTTATTCTTTATAAATTTTCAATATTAGCACATCAACAGAAATGAAAAAAATTTTTTATATAAATACATGAAATATCCACCCCCCTAGATAGTGTTAAGGGAATATACCCTTTTAATCTTTAGGGGGCTATTTTTGCTGCATTAAAGTGTATAAAAATGCCTTGTAACAAATTCAACAGTTATAATAGCATTATAGCATTATGGCTTCTTTTAGAAACAGTGTCCAAGTCTCAATCTAGAAGAATCTTCTAGGGTTTATATTTCAAAAATTTTCATAAAATTTTCCCAAGTTCATCAACTTAGTTATAACATGAGATCCATAGGCCTCCTGGACCCTCATTGACACAGATCTTACAACTGACATTCCATTGGCCAGAGATCACCTTAGTGCAGCTCCATTGCAGAATTTTTTTTTTATAGTAAAGACTCCTAAGTAGAAAGAATAGTAATTAAATACAATTTTGTTTATTTTAGAATGCTTTATTAAAATCTTCAGAGTGGTGGTTGAGCAATGAAGCAATATCATCTAAAAAGTGCTCCAAGTTTAGTTCAAGGAATCCTAGATGTGAGTACCATCTTCTCAACCTACTCATTTCCTTCAGATTCGATAGTGGCATCCCGGATGAGATAGCTCTCCATTCATTAATTCAGTGGAAAGATTAGCTGATTTCACATCCTCTTTTTTTGGTAAATGATTGGGATGATTACATAGGCTATACAGTAAAGACCAGTATGGATTGAGACTCTCTGCCTCTTCAAACAAAAATCAGTGAGAAAGTCAATTTAAATAATAAAAATTTAAAATTTTAGAACTATGTGCCATTTAATGCTAGTGTGAGGGTTTATAATTTATTTATCTTAAATTTATCTAAAATCTTAAGAGTACAGAGAGGAAAGCATGAAATACATAAACCAATATAGTAATATTTCCATGAAACCAATTCAATTCACTTAAGTGAAGGACTTATGGGAAGGGATATATTCAGAAAGGTTAGATAAGATAGCCCCAAAATACATGTTTTTGAAGCAGATGGTGGAACAAAACAGACAAATTTTACTAGATTGTGAGTCCACTCATGGAATTTATCAGTGACTAGTGATTAATGCATCTGGGGCTAAGTAACTTTCAGTAACTTGATACGTTTCTAAGAACCAGCTTTGTAGAGCATCTCTGTACTTAAATTCAGGGCTCTAAACTTGGATTTGAAACTGATTACCAATTAGATTCAGTGCAAAATTCTGATCTCTTATGAAGTTGTGGTAGTAAATATCACAATGACATATTTGGGTTTCCAAAACTGTAATAAACATAATGGTCAACTGGCCAGATTTTCTTCTATATAGAATTCATGCTATGAAGATGATCTGATACTAACTCTTTAGTATTCATCTAGTTTAGAATGGATTTTAGTTCATTCCTGCTATATCCGTTCTGGAGTGGAGCCTTTAGTCTGTGACTTAACAAGTCTGGTACTGAAAAAAAAGTAACATATCATATGCTCTCATCCAAATGCTATTAAGTTTCATTTCGTCAAGATTCCATTCTAGTTGCTTGGTGATACTGTGTCGATATCAGCAGATTCCATGAGGCACTGGCAATTAACCAAATTTAAAAAGTTTTCATTTTCCCCCAATTTTATTTTGTATAGGTTTTGGGTATATGGCTTAGTGTTTAGATAATCATTCTTTACATGATGCTTGCCTCGATATTTCCAGTACACCATACATGATTATCGCAATATTATTGAAATAATGATTGCAATATTATTTCCTGTGCTTTACTTACGCCCTCATGACTATTTTGTAACTACCAATTTGTGCTTCTTAATCTCTTCCCTTCTTTCACCCAGCCTCCAGATACCCCTTTCATCTGGCAACCACCAGTTCTCTCTCTGTATATGAGTCTGTTTCAATTTGTTCATTTATTTTGTTCTTTAGATTCCATAATATAATTGAAATCGTGGGACTGTATTTCTCTGACTAACTTATTTCACTGAGTGTAACACCTAGGTCCATCCATGCTGTCGCAGAAACAAAATTTCAATGAAAGAATACAATGAGATTATGCTATTTTGATATCAGGGCCTCTTTCATATTCTGGGACTATCAGCAATGTCAGAACAGGGTTATAAAAATTGTGGATAATTTAAGATATATATTAGCGCATACATTTATCCAACTGTAAACTTTGGTATAGAAAAAAATAGTTTTCTTTAAGTGAACTTAATCCCTATTTGAGCCCTCATTTATTTCTAATGACAGAAAACATCTTGGTAAATTTCTTATTTGTCCCAGTTATTTTGTGAATTTGGAGTGCAAAAAGCAACTATTTTTCTATAGTTCAACTTAATTTCTATTTCAAGTTTCTATTCTACATTGAGGCAGAAAATGCAGTGGGGAAAGGCATTTGTTCTACGGTTCTCAACTTGTGTCTAAATTGGCATAAGTGAGATGTTCCATCTCGTTTTCTGGTGTCAGCCTCCTCCAATTGGCGTAAGGCTCAGGTACACTTATTTTTACCTGTGCTTCAGACAACAATCCATGCTCGTCTCCAAATACGTTTTTGTCTGAGTTGTGTCTTTGATATGAATTGGAATGCAGCGATCTTGTCCTCTCCTTGGAAACACATGGAAGGTTCAG
The DNA here is from genome assembly GCF_963259705.1 of Myotis daubentonii. Classification (NCBI taxonomy): domain Eukaryota; kingdom Metazoa; phylum Chordata; class Mammalia; order Chiroptera; family Vespertilionidae; genus Myotis; species Myotis daubentonii. The sequence goes on from NC_081849.1 coordinate 54,876,829, forward strand.
CTGGTCCACTTCCTCCAGGTCAAGGCCACTGAAGATTCTGGGCTGCCTTGGGTCATCTGTGATGATGGACAATCTATTTAGCAACCTCTATTGTTTTTACTCTAGTATGACCTACGAAACATTTTCCAAGGTGTCACTTCCCAGGTTTCCAGAAAGATATTGGACCCTGTTCTTTTCTCTGCATTATTGAAACTTTTAAGGAATGTAACATGCATGAATCTGTATTGTCTGTTTCCTTTCCGTAGGATTGCTTCAGAGCCAAGTGTGCAGAAGCTCGTACTCTCTGCTTCTCCTTCCTTCTCTCCCCAAGCTCTTACATTCTTCAGGTCAGGGTGGGAAAACTGATACGTAACATCATCATTCATTCTTCTTAAATATATTATTCAAGCAGATATTTGCTTCCTTTCATCTTACTGTCTCTGCCAGGACTTTCACAAATTTCATTTTGATGTGGAAAGTTGAGAAGTGACTCTTTCACCCTCTGTCTTGATCAGCTATGACTTCACCTTTCTGGGGTGAGAAGCCAACACTATCCTAGCTGTTAACTAACATGAGGGTCCAGTTATGATACAAAAGGGAGTTACTGAGGTATAATAGACACATGAGTAATATGAAAATACTATTCCCACTACATTTTCATTTACAGTGAAATGTTTTTAATAAGAAAAAACACTTGTGATATGTATTATAAGCATTAAGTAATTTGGAATAAGCTATTTGGGGAAAACAGCAAAAATCTAAACCCTTTCTTACGTGTGAACCCAGACAAAATGTTTCTCCTGGCCCTATGTATGACAGGTCTTGCTTTGACCCACCCAAACATAAAAACAGAAGTACTGAAAAGGAAAGTACAAATTGCACCCAAATCAATATTGTGTACATAATGGAAGTCAAACCCCAAAGCAATACACTGGCTGGCAAATCATTCAAGAGAAAATTTGTGCGGATACAAGGCATACATAGGTCATTGAATTTCATTAAGAGATTGGAAACGCAAGGTTGGTGTTCTTGTGTGAAGTGGCATTTGTTATATAAAGCAATGACGTGCATTATTTGAGGCTAACTAATAAGCTGTTTGACAAAGCGAGTGAAGATGAAAAAATCAATCTTTACATTAATTCTTTCTAAAAAAAGGCATTTCCCCCTGTCTTTTCATGTCTACTCCCCATTTGATTTTTAGTTAAGGTTTCTAGTTTTCTGCTATGATAACTTTGCCTGGAACAATAAGCATCTAGATTAGAATAGATCATTTTTTTTTCCCCTGAAGATTTTTGTGTGTGTTTGTCATAGTCAACACACTTTTATGACATAAGGAAGGGAATGAAGATGTCTGGGGCTCTCAATTTTCTTCACATGGTCTCATTATGACTTTCAAAATATGCCAAATAAAATTCCAACTCCTATTTAACACACCCTGGAGGTCTCATCTTCCCTAGCCCCCCAAAGCTCATTAATATCCTAAATAGCTAACATTATTAAGAGACTCTTTTTCTGATAGACATATCACTTCACCTGTAAAAAGAAACACAATTGGGCGATTCTACATACGGCATGGCAAACAAAAAAATCACATGCAATCAAATAGCCCAGAGATAATTCTAACCTTTGAGAATTATATTCTGTTTTACCATAAAATATAAATTTAAAATGTTCAATCTGTCAAAAAGTATGAATCTGTGAGCAGCAAATGTAAGAAAACTACTGGCTGCCAGGCAGGCTGGGGAGAGGGGGTGGGATCACACAAAAGAATTAGAGGTAATAGTGTCTGGTGCTCCAACAAGGACAAGAATAGTACCTACAAGCTGCCTGTTCCCACTGGTCAGAATAGAAAACCTCAACATAAATGAGACCTTGTGTAGGGAACACAGATCCCTTGACCGAGTCTCAGTAACTGGGAAATGTTAGGCCTGAAAAGAGGAGAGTAGTACCTCTAATAGAGGTTCAAAAAGTTTCAATGAAAAATTTGTTTTGCATATTGAACTCCGAATTTTTTAATTTTGATTTTTTTTAAAGCCAAAGTCATTGTATGGTTGAGGTTTTTATAAAAAAATATATTTTTATAAAATATATTTTTATAAATATATTTATAAAAATATATATAAAAATATATTTTTATTTCAGAGAAGAAGGGAGAGGGAGAAGGAGAGATAGAAACATCAATGATGAGAGAGAATCATTGATCGACTGCCTCCTGCACGCCCCACAATGGGGATTGAGCCTGCAAGCCTGGCATGTGCCCTGACCAGGAATCAAAGTGTGACCTCCTGGTTTACAGATGGATGCCCAACCACTGAGCCATGCCACCTGGGTGAGAGTTTTTTTTTTTTTAAGGCAAAGTCTAAATTAAAATAAATAAATAAATAAATAAATAAAGGCAAAGTAATATGCATGTTAATAAATTCTTTTAGCAAGTTAATAAACCTGTGTTATAATGGGAGATATTTAGCCAAGCTGTGGCTACTTCTCTATCAGAAGAAGTCATTTTATTTTATTTGATATACTTGAACTGGAATCTTACCCTCAGGAAACTAATAACTTTTAGCTTGGTAAAGTAAATTCTGGAACCCATTATTCATAAATATCTCAGAAAAGTCCACATCTTAAAGACTGAGACTTAATAAAGTAGATAAATTATATATTATTACTAACATTTTTGAAAGTTGTTATCTTCTTTAGAATTAGTGCTTTTCTGTTTAACAAGTATTAGACCACAGTAATAAATAAAACAGTAATTACTTTCATGGAATACTCTTTTGTATCATAGAGGAAAATATTAAAAAGTTATAAATAAAATAAAAAGTCATTCAGGAAAATAACTTAGCAGGTACTAAAACTATTCATAATATAATATCTCAGAAGAGTAAAACACACTTAATTAAAAAAATATATTTATTGATTGATTGATTTCAGAGAGGAAAGGAGAGGGAGAGATAGAAACATCAATGATGGGAGAGAATCATTGACCGGCTGCCTCCTGCACACCCACACAGGGGATCAAACCCACAACCCGGGCATGTGCCCTGTTGGGGAATCAAACCACGACCTCCTGGTTCCTAGGTCAGTTCTCAACCCACTGACCAATGCTGGCCTGGTGGCACACATACTTATGTTTTATGTTATTGCTCCATGAGTTCAACATATGGACAACAGTTCTACCTGAGCCATGCTTGGCATGACACTAAACACCATACAGGTTCTTGCATTAAAAAGAAAGTGCTGCTGCAGATGGACACCATTGCAAGTTAGTGAATAGGGGACTCTGGTGTGTTACTGTTTTCTAGGATGTATCAGCTATGAGTGGCTTTTAATTACAGTTTAAATATAAACATATGCAGGTTTAAAAATTTACAACCAAATATTAGTAGACGTTCAGCAGCACCCCTGTGGAATCCTTGGAATTTGGAGAACAGTTTTAAGTCTATAGAAATAGAAAGACTTTTCAAATGCCTACTCCACAGTTTTGTTGGGAGTGATGAAAGGGAGATGCCTTCTCTAAAATTCTAGGTATTTCTCCCCTTAAGATATAAAAGCAAACATGGGAAAAAATGGAATGGTATTTCATAATAATATTCTGTATCAAGTAATTTAAATATCATATATTCCCAAGAATAGGATATTTGATGTAGGTCTTTCGTATTGAGCTATTAACAGTGGAACTTTTTCTGTGATAATTTAGTAAGCTCCAAAGATGCGGGAACCTGAGACCTGTTATGATACCTATGAATATTGCAACTCATGTGAATTGGAACCCAATTCTGATGCCTTCAACTGCTCTATTTTGTGGGCAAATATCATTTTTTTCTATCTATATGCCAAGAAAACAAGGCTTCTGTAAAGGAGAAAACTAAAACCAAACTTTAATTTAAATAAAAGTCATTTCTAAAGCCACTATTCTAAGTAAAGACCCATACTACAGTCAAATTTAGTTATCTCAATTGTTTCATAATCTTTGAGACATGTAAATAGATGGTTGCTGGCATTTGAAATCAGGCTCTAGGGAAAATATATTTGTGGGTGACTCATGATCCTTTGTAATGTCGGTAGCTGAATTTCCCATATGTAATGGAAGATTCCAAAAAGTAAGGAGTTCTTAGTTAAAAGTGTATTACTAATAGGGAAGAACTATGGAGAGGATATTATAAATTTATGTCTGAAAATTTCTTTAGTGTTATTCTTTAAACAGGAAGTGTGTGTCATCTCTTCCAGAGCCCCCTGATTGGGAGTGCTCTTCATTTGTTTTGTTTTGTTTTTCCTTTTAGCATCCTCTCCAGAGCAGCCTGTGTGCAGCTTATCTCTTGGCTGCTACCTGCTGCTCCACCCCCACCTGCAGCCTTCACTCCCCACCACCACCTGGAACGTAGGATACACACTTCCTCCTTTTCATGACACGATTGCTGATGTTTGGAGCACTAAGGACTGTTTCCTGTCGTCATCTCCTGTAATGGCAAACTACGTAGAACTCACCAACTGCTTTCTGTCAATGCTTAGGGTAACATGCTTCCTCTCTTCTGTCTTGCATCCAATAACTCTCTTGTTTCTCTTTAATGCAAGGATGTAAAATGCAGACTATACTAAACCTCTTCACCCCAAAGGATATTATGACTGGTTGCTAGGTCAGGAGGGGCAATTTTAGATTCTTTGGAAGCCTGAAATATTTTTAGGACCCTAAAATAACAATATCTGCAAAAGCAACACAAAAGCAATTATGTCATTAACTCACGATTAATATAAAGAAGATGAATGAGGAATCAAGCTAGAAATTTTAAAGATCATAACTAAATTTATTGGAAAGTTGTTACAAAACAGCTTGTTCTGCTTTTTAAAGTGTTTGTATTCAGGGGAACATGTAGAAAGCTCAAGCAAAAGAAAGTTATAGATTAAAAGATAGATAGATAAAGGGAAAAAGAAAGAGGAACCTGGAGGACATTCTGTGTGACAAGTACTATCAAGCAGAGGCCACTTCTTGTTTCCTCCTCTTTGTAAAATTGGGCCAGTGTCCCTGGTTTGTGATCCCCCCTCCCCACAGCCTCACTCTGACATTCCTTAAAGGGTGATGAGGTATTAACAATATTGACATTAAGTAGTTCTTTTAGAGTTAAATAGAGTACAGCATCTGCAGCTTTTGAAAAGAAAATTAGTCCTGACCTTAATTTTAGGAGCCCTTCATTCAGATGATGAATCTACCAAGAAAGACATAGCATGAAGAAAAATCATTAGAAAAAATAGACTTCATTATTTCTAGAATCTAGGTTAGTATGCGTGAGACAAATGTTAGGAAATATAAGATGTCCTTTAGTACAAAAGGTGCTGCTTTTGCGTTCGCTGTTTACCCATATTTAGTTACTGGATGGCATTTTGCATCATAAATATGGAATCCAAGACAGGGATATAGAGTGGTTATTAATATATATGAGTGGGCTAGGATCTTAGATCATGCTGAAATGTGTGCTGAACTCAAGTTAAGTTTTAAAGCAAAGTAAAAAATGTGGGCTGACAGTAAGTAGATTTTTTTATGATGTTTTTTTCTTTATTGATTAAGGTATTACATATGTGTCTTTATTGCCCCATTGCCATCCCCCCCCCCAACTCATGCCATCACTCCCTGTTGTCTGTGTCCATTGGTTAGGCTTATATGCATGCATACAAGTCCTTTGGTTGATCTCTCCCCCTTATCCCCACCCTCCCTACCTTCCCTGTGAGGTTTGAAGGTCTGATCAATGCTTCTCTGTCTCTGAATCTGTTTTTGTTCATCAGTTTATGTTCATTATATTCCATAAATGAGTGAGATCATGTGATATTTATCTTTCTCTGGCTTATTTCGCTTAGCATAATCTCTCCAGTTCCATCCATGCTGTTGCAAATGGTAAGAATTCCTTCTTTTTTACAGCAGCATAGTATTTCATTGGGTAGATGTACCACTGTTTTCTAATCCACTCATCTGCTGATGGGCACTTAGGCTGTTTCCAAATCTTAGCTATGGTTAATTGTGCTGCTATGAACATAGGGGTGCATATATCCTTTCTGATTGGTGTTTCTAGTTTCTTTGGATATATTTGTAGAAGTGGGATCACTGGGTCAAATGGGAGTACCATTTTTAATTTTTTGAGTAAACTCCATACTGTTCTCCACAGTGGCTGCACCAGTCTGCATTCCCACCAGCAGTGCTAATAATTCATGTGTTACTTCATTTCTTTCTATTCATGTCTGATGTTTATGGTAATGTAGGTGATTAATATCAATTCATAATTTTCTTTATCTTTCATTGAAATATAATGATATTGTGTAAGTTTATGTTGTACAGCATGTTGATTTGATATATTTATATATTGCAATATGATTGCCACCATAGCATCAGCTAACACCTCTAACACATCATATTATTATTTCTAGTCTTGGGGAGAATTAAGATCTAGTCTTCTTGCAACTCTGAAGTTTATAATACATATCATTGTTATCTATTCTCACTAAGAACCTCAGGATGTTTTTGTGTACTGGTTGTAAGTTTATACTCTTAAACAACATCTCCCCAATTCCTTCAACCTCCAAACCCTGGTAATCACCATTCTTCTATTTTTACAAAGTTAATTTTTTTATATTCCACATATAAGGGATGTCATACAATATTTGTCTCACTTAGCACAATGCCATCAAGGCCCATCCATGTTGTCTCAAATGACAGGATTTCCCTCTTCCTCATGGCTGAATAATATTTCATTCTGTCTGTATACAATAATATCTTTGTCCATAATTGCAACTTTATCCACTCATCACTCAGTGGACACTTAGCTTGTTTCCATGTCTTGGTTATCCATAAGTAATGCTGCAATAAACATGGGAGTACTATATATCTCTTTGAGATAATGTTTTCATTTTATTTCGATCTATACCAAGAATGGGAGAGCTAGATCATATGGTAGATCTATTTTTAATTTTGATGAACCTCCATACTGTTTTCCACAGTGGCTGAACCAATTACATTCCCACGAATAGTGCACCAGTGTTCTTTTATCTCCTCATCCTTGCCAACACATGTTATTTCTTGTCTTCTTGATGCTAGTCATGCTAACAGGTGTGTGATGATATCTCATTGTGGTTTTGATTTTCATTTCCCTGATTATGAGTGTATTGAGCATATTTTCAATACACTATCTGTTGGCCATTAGATAGCTTTTTTAAAAAACTGTTTAGGTCATCTACCCATTTTTTATCAGATACTCTTGTTATTGAGTTGTATGATTTCTTTATATATTTTGGATATTAACCCCTTATTAGACATATTTTGCAAATATGTTCTTCCTTTTAGTAGATTGCCTTTCATTTTGTTGATGGATTCCTTTTCTGTTCAACTTTTTAGTTTGATGTCATCCCACTTGTTGATTTTTGCTTCTATTACTTGAGCCAAAAAAAAAAAAATCATTGCCCAATCCAATGTCAAGGAGTTTCAACTCTATTTTTTTCTAGGAGTTTATGATATCATGTCTCATGTTTAAGTCTTTAATCCAGGAATTTCAAAGCCTTTATTTTATTCTATTCCTGGGTTCTTTCTTTTATCTCCTCCATTCCCATATCTTTCTCCGCTCTGTCTTATCTAGTGCCGCTTAAAGCCATGATTTGCCTCTCCTGGAACTTGTCAAGAAAATAAATGAATGCTCATGACCCTTTAACCTGACCATAACATATATTTGTTTAAATTGAGGCTATTAATTAGCCATATATAGTTTCTATTGATTAAACAAGGATAATTTTTCTATTATGTCTTTGCTTTTAAATGAGATAAAGACAACTTTCCTGGGTTTATATTTCATTCAGATATATTTAAAATTTTCAATGTAGCATTTACTAGAAAAATACACCCAAATCAAAAGTGCAGATTTCTAATTGTTCCATTATTTCCTTAAATGGTGCTTATATTGTTAATTTTGATAATATAGGCTATTTATATTGTAATTATAATGTCATGACATATTTTAACTGGAAGAATTTGAAGGCAAATAAAATTGATAATAAACTTGGTCACATTTGTATATGTCATAATTACTTTTTATATAAATTAAAATGTAGGGAATTACATCATTTCATATATATGAAGCTTTTAAAAAATTACAGTTTAATAAATCATGTTTAATAACTGCTAGTTAGTAAAAGTAAATTCCAGGGTGGATATTTCATTTTTTTGTTGGCAGTAAAATCTTATTAAATATTTGGGGTAAAAAGTGATCTTCCTATAGTTCCTATTCTGGAATGTATTTTTTGCATGTTTAAAAGTTAAATATTTGGTTTATTTCTACTTATGTTTATATTATTCTTTTTATCAACTGTAGCATTATTTATCATTCTATATTTTATTCCAATAGCAGGTTGAAAACTTATGGTAAAGTATTTATTTTAGTGGTACTAACTTCCAAATACACAACAAAATATGAAAATAATGATTTTGTATTTTTCAGTGAGTTTGATCCATGCATGTGATAAATCTACATCTTTTAAGAGAGGTTCTTCATGTACCTGAGAGAATACCCGCCACATCTCACCTTGATAGACAAAATTGCGAAGTAACCAAGTACTCACTGTGGCTGATTCTGGATACAGCTCCAAATTTTTCTCAAACATGGCTCTCTGGGCAACCACTGCCTCAGATAAAGTAGGCAAGTTAGGGGAAGCCCATCTTCCATCCTGGACATCACATGAGAATAAGTCTTGGAATTATAATTTCCTTTTCTTTTCCAATTTCAATGAAAGTGATGAATTATCTACATGGCCACAGGACCTTGGTAACTGCTTTATTTTCTCTTTAATGGAATCGAAGAATCCACACGTTCATGTCAGTGACCTCTAGGAATTTGTGAACGGTGCATTACTGTACTAATTATCAAGGGGGAAGCAATTTTCCACTACATATATTTGGACTAGAAGTTTCCAGTGAAGAAGAGTAAGTCATGACTCCCCTGAAACTTAGAGCTCCTTTCCAGGACCTAATTATCAGACCATTTACTATAAACAAAAGAACATAATCAATGAAGTGAAGTCTCTGTTCTTTGGAGCATAGTAGCCAACCAGACAAATGGATATGCATTTTCTCTTTAGGCTTTCTTAATAGCAAGAATATCGCTTCACTTTCCTGGGTGATTTTGTGATAATACATAAATGAGAGTTCACAACTATGTTCCCCCTGCCCCATTGGGTGTCATGTTGATTGTTAACAACTTGCAGAAGTTGTGTTTCTTCAAATCTGTGTTGTTTTTTTTTTTTGAAACAGCTTAACTTCTCTTCTCCTTTGCTATGGTATTTTAGTTTCCATTCCAGTGTATTCTTAAATCTCTTGGAAGGTACAAAAAGAAGCATGTGCTGTCTGTAAATGGAGATGAGCTTGTTTCCTCTGCTTGAAGAACATGGGGATTGGCACTGAGATACAATTTACTTAATGAACATTACAGTGAAAATAGTTAATTTACTTTCAGTATTATAAAAATAAGCTTACCCACTGGATATCATCTGATCGTGATTAAATTAGGGAACCCAAAATAGGTCTCTAAGGAAGAATCATCCTGTAATTTGTTAAAAACTTGAATTTTACATGTTTACTCAGAGGACTTTTAAAAAGAGTTTGATTTATACAATTTGGGAAGGAAATGACAAGGATTTCTAAATGGTATTGTTTATAGGAATGAAATGCCATGGAGGGCCATTTCCTAGTATATTAAGTTGAACAAAATGACAATTTTAATTTTCTAAGTGATACTACTTAGTGATTTTCTTATGCTTGTCTTTGAATCAAATGTTAATGTCCTTTTGAATTAGTGTTTCAGGCTTCTTCAGATATATTCCTGGAAGTAGAATCCCTGGCTCAAACAGCAATTCCATTTTTAATTATTTTGAGGAAACTGTATACTGTTTTCCACAGTGACTGTACCAGTCTGCATTCCCACCAGCATTGTACTAGGGTTCCCTTTTCTCCACATCCTCACCAACACTTGTTTATTTCTTTTTTGATGATAGCCATTCTAACAGGTGATAGGTGATACCTCATTGTGGTTTTAATTTGCATTTCTCCGTTGGTAAGTGATGTTGAGCACTTTTCCTATGTTTATTGGCCATCTTTGGAGAGTGTCTTTTCAGATCCTTTGCCCATTTTTTAATTGGACTGTTTGGGGTTTTTTTGGTTTTGAGTTGTATATGTTCTTTGTATTTTTCCCCCTCTTCTTTATAATTTTTTGATGTTAACCTTTTATCAGATATACTATATCATTGCCAGATATATGCTACCATTCAGTGGGTTGTCTTTTCATTTTGTTGATGGTTTCCAGTGCTGTGCAAAAGCCTTTTAGTTTGATGTAGCCCTATTTGTTTATTTTTTCTTTTGTTTCCTTTGCCCAAGGAGATATATCACTAAAAATATTACTACAAGAAATGTCCGAGATTTTACTGCCTATATTTTCTTCTAGAATTTTATGGTTTTATACCTAACATTTAAGTCTTCTAGCCATTTTGAGTTTACTCTTGTGTATGATGTAAGGATGTGGTCTAGTTTCATTTTTTGCATGTATCTGTTCAATTTTCACGACACCATTTATTTGAAAGAATATATGCATCCCTGTGATCATTGCAGCATTATTTACAATAGCCAATATTTTGAAGCAGTTCAAGTGCCCATCAGTAGATGAGTGAGTGGATAAAAAAACTGTGGTACATTTACACAATGGACTACCACTCAGCCGTAAGGAAGAAGGAAATCTTACCTTTTGAAACAGCATGGATGGACCTGGAGAGTACTATGCTAAGTGAAATAATCCAGTCAGAGAAAGACGAATACCATATGATTTAAATCATATGTGGAATGTAATAAAAAAATAAACAAAATAGAAACAAGCTCATGGATAGAGAGAATAGCTGTCAGAGGGAGGGGGCCTGGGAGATTGGGTGCAAAAGATGAAGGGGTTAAACCAGCCGTGGGCAAACTACTGCAGGCAGCCAGGATCTGGTCCGTTTGAAATGAATAAAACTAAAAAAAAAAAAAAAGACCGTACCCTTTTATGTAATGATGTTTACTTTGAATTTATATTAGTTCACACAAACACTCCATCCATGCTTTTGTTCCGGCCCTCCGGTCCAGTTTAAGAACCCATTGTGGCCCTAGAGTCAAAAAGTTTGCCCACCCCTGGAACAAACAAACAAATAACATTATGGTGATTGCCAGAGGGGAAGCAAAGTAGGGGGAGGTGGAAGAAGACAAAGGGAAGATAAATGGTGGCAGAAAAAGACTTAACTTTGGGTGGTGAGCACACAGTGCAGTATGCAGAGGATGTAGAGTGTACACTTGAAACCTGCGTGGTTTTAACCAATGTCACCACAGTAAATTCAATAAAAAAAGAGAAATCTACCAAATCTGATTTTTCTGCTAGATTTTTATTTCAGATTCTTTCTAATAAGTAGAATAAGTATGAAAATAATCTATTAATCTCCCTGACATCTATTTCCATAATGTATTTTTCACCCAGCAATAAAGAGGGAGATAATCATGTTCTTAGCAATTTCAACCTCTGGAAAATTGACCAAATTTTTACCTGATAGTTTGTTTATCCTACAACTTGTATTGATCTATTACTAAAAGAAAAAGGGTAACAAACAATTTTAATAAAATGAAAAAATCACCTAAAACAAAACCCCAAACCAAAACAAATATAAAAGTCCTGTGGCAAATTGCTGGAATCTTTTTGATAGTACACTTAATTACATGGTTCACATCTGTTAAGGGCCATAATCATCTCAATGAATATTTTCTACACTGTTTTGCATGTAAAAGGTGTGCAATAACTCAATTATTATTTTTTATAGTTCAGATTCTTTTGACCTAAGAAATAGTTATATCCAAATGAAATTTGAAGTATTACTACTTTATTAAAAATTGAATAACTTAACAAAAAGTTCTGATGAAGTTACTTGGGCCCTTCACACTTGTAGCTATTGATACTTCACTTCTGGGGGGTGGGAGACATGGATCAGAGGAATGAATAAAGTGAACTGGAAATTACTGAGGGTTACTAGTAAATGAAGACCTAGATTACTTATTTCTTTGATTCTTACAGAGGGACTAACCCAATGTTGTGAATATAGCAAGTTGCTAATACTTTTCTTTTAAAGATTAAAGATAGTAATCTGAGCCTTGCTTTTTAACAAACTGTTACTTTCTTATCTTCACTTACTACATGCCCCAAGTGGCATTATAATATACTGCTCTAGCTCACTTGAATTTTTTGAACCCAGAATAAGACAATATGTAAAAATTTTTGTACTAGAAAATTGGAAGTCAGGTGTCATTTTCATTACATGTCTTTTTAGATGAGTTGGAATAGATCTGACTGAAAGAGCAAACTGCAAGATATTTAGTTATTCATCTTATGTCATTATCACTTTCAAAGACAAATGAAGTTTAAAGAACCTGGGGATTGTTAATGAACTACTTATTGTTTTGTGTGTATGTGCATTTATTTGCAAAAATTCACATAAGAGACTTAGTTGGATATTTGGTTAATTTGGTTATTGATATATAATTTTTGTTTTCAGATAATGTTTTTGAAATGGGTTATTTCTAGTTTGAAATATTCAAAGCAAAGTGTCATTTGTGATGATGCAATGACTCACTAAGCCCATTCCTGCCTTTTCTTTTAATCAAAGAAAACTTAATCAATACTTATAAAATCACATGTTGGTCTAAATCAGCGGTTCTCAACCTGTGGGTTGCGACCCCTTTGGTGATCGAAAGACCCTTTCACAGGGGTCGCCTAAGACCATCCTGCATATCAGATATTTACATTACGATTCATAATAGTAGCAACATTATAGTTATGAAGTAGCAACAAAAATAATTCTACGGTTGGGTCACAACATGAGGAACTGTTTTTAAAGGGTCAGAAGGTTGAAAACCACTGGTCTAAATTATACTGGCTGTGGAATATTAGAACAAATTCCTGGTGAGTCAGTGCCTTATAAAATTCCTAATAATTTCCTTATAATTCTGATCCCAGCCAAGATTATATAACCCTTTCCTTAAAGCAGATTCAAAGTGAAATCCACCCACAGGACTTGCAACCAGGGAAACAATGGTCAGTGGCAGCTCATCTATCTCCAAGGCCCCCTTTCCTCTGACTCTCCAGTGAGCTGATAGCAGCCCCACCTTGCCAAACTTCTGTTTCATGTTACCCTAGGCCCTTCTTGTTTCACTGTCCCCAACTCTGCTAAATGCACTCTCAAAATCACCTGAACTTGTGTTATGAAAGCTTTCCGACATGATGTCAAGAACTCACATACCACAGTCCTGCCTGAGGCAGACCCACCCCAGCATGGTCCTTCCCGGTAACAATATGACATTTTAGAATAATCAAGTTATTCCGCAATGACAGAGAACAGATCTGCGGCTGATTCTGGCAGAAGACGTGAGAGATTGAACTTCTTCTGTGATGGAAATATTTGCACCTTCATTGTTATGACAACCTAAAAATAAAAGGCCAAAAATGAAGATGAAAAAAAATAGTGAAATTCAATTTGTATTACCTACACCTATTTTTGTTTTCTATATGGAAGGACAAGAGGAAAGGAAGCAAGAGCAATAGAGACAGAAAACTTTTATGCCTGTTACTTTTACTCCAGTATTATCTTACTTTCATAGTCCTCTTCTACTCTGGGAAAATTCTGAAAATTAATTGCTTTCTCTGGTACTATATACTGAGGAGCAGGGGTGAGCATGAGAAAGTCACCACTAAAATGGCCATTGAAGATAGCCATTCTGACAGGTGTGAGGTGATATCTCGAGGTTTTAATTTGCATTTTCCTGATGATTACTGATGTTGAGATGTTTTCATATGCCTGTTGGCTATCTGTATGTCCTCTTTGGAGAAGTGTCTTATTGCCATCCTCTGCCCATTTTAAAATAAGCTTTTTTATTTTTTGATATTAAGTTGTATGAGTTCCTTATATATTATTGGATGTATCATTGGTGAATATCTTCCATTCAGTAGGTTGTCTTTTTGTTTTGTCAGTGATTTCCCTTGCTGTGTAGAAACGTTTTAATTTAATGTAGTCTTTTTTATTTTTGTTGGGTTTCGTTTGCCCAAGGAGACATCCAAATATTTTTCACAGAGTTTACTGCCCATGTTAACTTATAGTAAGTAGTTCTATGGTTTTATGTCTTACATTTAAATCTTTAATCCATTTTGCATTTATTCTTCTGTAAGGTATAAGAAAGTGGCCTAGTTTCATTTTTTGCACTTATTTATGCAGTTTTACCAATACCATTTATTGAAGAGACTCTTTACTGCATATTCTTGCCTTCTTTGTCATAGATTAATTCACCATGTAGCATGGATTGATGTCTCTATTCTGTTCCATTGATCTATTTGTCTGTTTTTATTCCAGTACCATGCTGCTTTGATAGAAGGGATTAAGAAGTACAAATTGGCAGTTATAAAAATATTCATGGAGGTGTAAAGTATAGCATAGGGAATATGATCAATAATGTTGCAATAACTATGCATGGTATCAGATGAGTACTAGACATATTGGGGTGATCACTTTGTGAGTTATACAAATATTTAATCATTATGTTGTACACCTGAAATTAATATAATATTGTATGCCAACTGTAAGTGAAAAATAAAAAAAAATAAAAAGTTATAACATCCCAAGGGAACAATAAAATAAAAGGTTAGATGACATTAAGAAAAGAATAAAAATAAAGAGGACATTGAAAAACTCAGTATAGCCCTATGGTCTGAATCAAACAAGAAAAGTTTTATATCCTCTCAAAATTTTAGGAAAGAGAATAAGTTTAGAACAATGGCAAATAGGGATGATAAATAATTTTCATTTTACACAATGAAAATGACTTTATACAAATGTCAGATTCCATCTTATAATTTTACTGAATTAACTTTTTTGTAGGCATAGATTGTAGCTTTTCTTTTTATTTTTAAAAATTTTACTACCTAAGTCCTTGTGTTTTTTTTCCAATTTGATGGTGAATTTGATATAAGTATTTATGTCTTTTAAATTTCTGGAGCATTTGTATAATAATAAGACAGATCATTTTATGTCATCATGACTTCCAAATGATACTGTTTTGCACGGACTAGTAAAAATATATTTCTGAGGCTTTGGAAAAGACTCTTGGAGCGCCTTTGGAAAGTTATCTACAAAAATTATTGCTACTACTTTCTTGTTCTAGTATAAGAATCATTTTTAAGTCTAAAATTTAGTATTTTGAAGGTGAGCAGAGTAAAAAGATATGGCATTAGCAACAATCACATTTGTAAGTAAACATTAGAAAATAAGCTTTCAAAGTCATAATTGACATACATGATTTCTAATTAAATCTAGTATAAACAGAATTCCTTTTCCTTCAGACTTTGAATGAGGGGAGAAATCGCATGATCACGAATCTCTTGCTTCATTTTGTTCTCTGAGCAGCGTGTTCTGGTTACTCTTGTGTATATGGACTCCCTTATAGAGGAGATTGAGCACCTTCATTAGATGGGTGCACTGGCAGGGAAATGAAAACTTTTTTTTGTTACTCTGTTGTCTGGGAGGAAGGTTTGACTCAACAAATATTTTATTAAATGCTTCCTATGATGTCAGGCTCAGTGTTAGATGCCAGGGATAGAAGAGTGAACAAGGTAGACCCAACCATTGCCTTTGCTGTGTTTACCGGGGGTTCCGTTAATGGCAAACTCACATTTTGCTGATGGGAAAGCTAATCTTGAAAAGCTTTCCCTGGGCAAAGAGTACTTTAATTACATTGTAAACTTGTACACAATTGGGTTATTGAAGTATGCATTGAATTTTTTTATTTTATAGTTTCTAATGGGGATTTATGATCCTATATATTGGTTTGTGCAGCTTAATTGACACCCATTCACCTAAATGAAATAAATCTTGTTACCCAGAGATTATGACTCACTTTGAAGCAACTGTGATAAATAAATATAGGTTTCCCACATTAATTACCTGAAAATCTTACAGGACAGTGATCAAGAAAATGACTCTTTAAGATAATTATTTACAATGCTAAAGAAGCAAAACATATGTACATTAAATGATCATTGTATGAGTATAAAGGGTAAGCAAATTAGATTAACTTCTATTATTTGTTTTATCTGTAAATTTTAATAGCTATTTAAGGCCTAAAAGAAATTAAGATGAACCTGCTATAAATTATACAAGATGTCTAACAAGACATTGATATGAACATCAGTTTATAAAATACTTATAAGAATCCATTAGAGTAATGCTTCCCAGTGTCTTCTGAGCATCATTTATATCCGCATCACTTGTTTCTGACATTTTATTAAAAATGCAGAATCCTTGGCATTACTCACCCCTATTGAATCAGGAACTCTGGAGCTAACTCATCAGTTACCTGTATTTTTTTTTTTAATCCTCACCCAGGGACATTTTCCCATTGATTTTTTCAGAGAGAGTGGAAGAGAGAGGGAAAGACAGAGAGAATGTGAGAGCAACACATCAATTGATTGCCTCCTGCATGTGCCCCAACCAGAACCTAGGCTGGTGAGGAGTCTGCAACCGAGGTACATGCCCTTGACCAGGACTCTTCCGTCTGTAGGCCGATGCTCTATCCACTGAGACAAACCGGCTAGGGCAGTCACCTGTATTTTTAAACATGTCTTCTGGGAAATTTTTATGTATGCTGAAATTTGGGAAGTTCTCTTCTAAAGCTAGTCAAAACATTTCCCTACCTCCAACTTGAAGTAAGATATAATCTCTAAAGTCCTTGAGCTTGTTTCCTGCAGATAGCATGCACTGGGAACCTGTTTTTGCACTAGTGTTGTGAACTATACTATTCTCTGGGTCCCTGTAGCCAATCCACATGAGCCGTGGAAGCTCCAGGCTGATGCATCCCACCTTGAAGCTGTAGGATGGTAGTATTTCTCAGTGTGTCTTACAGTCACCAGGTTCAAACTCATCCTTGGGCTAGCTAAAAGCAGGTTCTAGGAACACGCCTGAGACCTTCTGGTTTAGGATGTCTAACGATAAGATTGGAATCCATTAAAAAATAAAGTCTGAGCTCTAGCTGGTTTGGCTCAATGGATAGAGTGTCAGCCTGCAGACTGAAGGGTCTGGAGTTCAATTCCGGTCAAGGGCACATGCCTGGGTTGTGGGCTTGATCCCCAGTAGGAGGCATGCAGGAGGCAACCAATCAATGATTCTCTCGCAACCAATCAATGATTCTCTCTCATCATTGCTGTTTCTAACTCTCTCTCCCTCTCCCTTCCTCTCTGAAATAAAAAAAAATATCTTAAAAAATAAACTCTGAAAAGTAACTTTTAATGCATATTTTTGATAATAAAAATGTTTTACTAAATCTTTCAATTAATTTCATCCTGATGAATTTCATATATTTTAATATATGAGAGCTACTACCCTTTAATGGCAAAACATGTTTAAGACCAGTCCCAGGATTTGAATCATGACCTCACAGGAATGATCTGTTTTAAACCTTCCTGACCTTTATCTCCTATTCCTCTCCTCATGCTCATTGAAACTATTGTTGCCTGATGGCACTCTGGCGTTTCCACTTGGTACCTTTATATTTGTTGTTTCCTCACCTACCCCTCTTTTTGGTAATGGCATGTTTTATCACACCCTGCATAGCATGTTAAAATTGTGAAGATTTTTCCAGTACCTATAGGTACATTTTTTGGCCATTGTACTTTCACAGTACTGCTATACGTTCATGACATTGATCAAGTTGGGGTATAATTATGATAATAGTCCAAATTGCTTTCTCTCCATAAACAGTTTCCCCAGAACACGAGCGGGCTCTTGCTCCTATTAGTACGCCATGCAGCGGTCAGCACATTGCATGGCATGAATACTAGTGACTCCTCTTCCTCCTGTGCTTCTAAATTCACTTCCCTGGGCTGCATTCAGAAGAAAATATCCCAGAAATGTGACATGCCATTTTGAAACAACTTCTTCCCTCTCTCACTAATGGCTTAGTTAATGATTTTTTTTTGACTAATGGAGAACTCTTTTGCTTCATTTTAGGAGTCTATGAAGGAAAAATGACTTCGTACATATTCTCTGTTACTCATATTTTAGAGCACATGAAGGGAAAGTCACTTCTTGTTTCTGTTACTCATGTTTTTGTTTCAGGTCTCTGCTTGTAGAAGATTGAGGCCGGTGTTTAGAACATGTTATCCTCTGTTTAGGAAAGACTAAGTGAGGCAAAACACATTGGCCATCGTTCAAGGCATTAGAAGAGATATCAAGAAATCCCCAAACTTCCAATGAATGAGATTCATTTATAGATACTAAACTTAAAATAACATGTTTATGTTGCTATGCATGCCTGTGATCAATCAGTTTAGTAAATATGTGAGAACAACTAAGAAGAAAAAATGCAGATAAAACATTGCAATTTATATATATTCAAAGCATGTCTGGCCCTGTGTCAAATAACTCAACAGCATGTACATTTTTCTAATTTTTACCTGTATATGATTAATTATTTCAGGCGTCTCCCGAATGGGTAATCTCATAAAGAGCCTTCTCAAAGTTCTATCAGTTATAGCTTATCTCTATGTTAGGAGATGTAGGGTGCTGAGATAAATTCTAGATAGTGTATGGAAAAGTACACAGGATTTTCAGTTAGAGACCTCTTGCTTATATTTCATTTTTTCCCCAGTTTCATGCTATGTGAACTTAACTTATCCAAGGCCCCATCTTCTCAGCTACAAACCTTAGACAAATTTTAAAGGTCTCCCTGGAGGGTTGTTTTGTGGATTAAATAATAAGATGCATGTGAACCTTCCCTGTCTGGACTGTGCGAGGCAGACTTAAGGCTGGTTGATCTACAAGTTACTATGGGAAGAAGTCATCCTTTCGGATCTATATCTGGAAAAGGACTGGAATCCAATGGCCTTGAGCATTACCTGAGGTTTCTCTGGTAATTTTCTTTCAATTTGGTTATCATCTAGCATGCTATTACTTCTCAAGTAGAACCAGTTGTCCAAAAATGTCAAACTTCTTTTAGCTGACCATTACCTGGGAATGAATTATAAGACTTTGTGTTGAAGCAATGTGTATTTCCCATAACACTGAAATGAGCAATTGGAAGAAATCTTGCCTCTGACTCTAATTAAGGATTTCTTTGTTTCACAGCTGACACTCACAGTCACAGGAACATTAAATGTAGCTCTTAAAATAGTTAAAAATGTTTAAGGTTAGATTCAAATATCAGCTATGTCCTTTTAATACTTGATAAACGGTTACACTTTGGAGCCACCTATCATTCTTTTTCTAGTTTAATGTATATCTAAGTTATATATATATATATATATATATATATATATATATATATATATATATATATATATATATATCTTATTATAATCTCTGCTACCCATATGAAAAGGATAGTGAATTAGAGTAAACGTACTATTTCATGTTTCACTTAGTCTATTTCCTAATTCTTCAATTAATTTAAGACATGATATAAAGCTTAAATTCCAGGAGACTTTTGTTTCTGAACAATTTGTTACTTTCTTGGGTCGCCACATAAAATACACTTATGTAAAATAGTTCACTAATGTTTTACTTGTACTTAAAGATTAAAGGGACATATTCTTGGAGCCCAGACAGATTACATCTCTTCTACGTTATTTCCACCATGACTCATAGGATAGTTTTATGAAATTTATCATTGTTTACTCACCATTTATGAGATGGAGAAAGAGTTCTATTGCGAGACACCTGTATTTGAACACATGCATATATCAAAGTGGTGTCACAGTAGAATGACTTTTAACTTGGCAAGCTAAGATTTCCCTTAAGTCATGCTGTTAGTGACATGTTGTGGGGCAAGCAGTAGTCCAGAGCACAGCATAGAACCAAACTGCCTTGGGTGGATGCCTAGTGCTATCTGTTATTGCCTCTAGATCTTGGACAATTCCCTTGGTCTTTCTGACTCTCAAATTTGTCTGTAACATGTAGATAGTAATAATTGTTCCCAATGTGTACATAGCACTGAAATGAGACTCTATGTATTCATATGTACAAAACAGTCTAGAAGACTATGTATTAACATGTACAGAATAGTCTGGAAGACTATGAATAAATGTTAGAATTGATCGCACTTGTGCAAAGATCATCCTGGTAACTTCAGACAGCTTTTGGATGGGAAACACACCACAGTATCTCATGTTAAAACTGCAGGATGCTTGCAGATTTTTAAAGAGTGCCAGAAAGGAATAAGTCACTGGTGTAGATTGAATTATAGGGCATAAAAGCATAAAAAGAAGTATACTTTAACAGGAGAAGGTATAGAGAAGAGAAATAAAAACAAGGAGAGTATAGAGGAGAAAATTCATATGAGTCTTGGAAGGAAGTTAAAGGTTCATTTAAGAGTTATGGGGAGTAAGTAGTAGGAAGTATACTTAGAAATGAGTTTAAATATTTCCCCCCGTTTACATGAGAGGGACTTGAGCGTGGAGAGGAGATCTATAAATGTGGAGTGTGCCCATCCTTTTCTGATTAGAAGTCAAAGGATCGCTTCTGAAAAGACAGGAGCACACAGAGAAAGGCCCCTGACATTGGGAAGAAGAAAAGTGAAGTCTTCTGACTTCTGCTGGGGGATTTCTACAGACTGTCAGCAGGAAGTGGGTGAGGGGAAGGAGTGTCAGAAGACAGTTCCTCGGAATTTTGTGAGTCTGCCCTAACTTGCCTTGCAGAAAGTCAAGCCCAAATGCTTAAACCTCCTCTAGGTAATTGCAAGTTGGGTGCATTTTAGAAGAAAAGTTGACATTTTAAAAGCAGGAAATCTGATAACTTGACCCAATTTTACAAGGTGAATGAATAATAAACTAGTTGTGCTGTTTCGTGGAAGCTCCATTGAAATAGGTCATCTTTATTTCTCTTGGCTACCAGGAGGCACAAGCATATTTACCCGCTAACTTTCTTCTACTGTGCGCATAATTATATGCAGCTCTCCGCTGAGCGGGCCCACGTGCCCATAGCCCTTCACCATGGTGGGGAGTGGTGTGTAACATTTCTCTAGGAACATATTAGGAAACTAGTTTTAAACAAAGGAACATGTCTCCAAGTCAACTATTGTGGTTAACATCAGATTCAGACACGGGAAACAGCTTGATTAGTAAATCCAAATAGAAGTCACCAGTTTCCTAAAAGGAAAATAATTTCTATTCCAATTCACTTAACTTTTTTTTTAAAAAAAAAGCCTTGTCAGTTGATTAGTTTATCAATTCAACTATAATATTGCAAAGGAAGTGTTGGGTTCCCAAGTTACATTAAAAAAATACTATAGTCGTTGACATTAACTAAGCCAGATTTCTTTTTCCTGTTGCTTCCTTTTTCATGCCTTGTTGCAGACACGAAAGGTTTCCTTTAGCTCATTGCACACTAGCCAGGAGCCTCGCTCAAAAGCCCTGTGTTCCCTTCAAGTTAGTACTCACCCTTTGTGCCATTTTAGCCACTAATCCTATTCCTCAGTGTACACATAGTTGTTTTGTATTCAGATAAATAATCCAATAGAGTAGGGTCTGGCAACAGATGCTATTCCATATTATTGGCAATACAGGTCATAATGTCTTTTTTTTAAAAAAATATATATTTTGTTGATTTTTTACAGAGAGGAAGGGAGAGGGATAGAGAGCCAGAAACATCGATGAGAAAGAAACATCGATCAGCTTCCTCCTGCACGCCCCTACTGGGGATGTGCCCGCAACCGAGGTACATGCCCTTGACCGGAAATTGAACCCGGACCCTTGAGTCCGCAGGCCGACGCTCTATCCACTGAGCCAAACCGGTTCTGGTGGGGTCATAATGTCTTAACCCAAAGAAATCATTCTAATGATGCATGTTTCATTCTGTAGCAAGGGGATGAAAGGAAACGGCTTAGGCAGGCACACACTTATGAGAGAGGTGGAGCCTTGATGGGTAGCGTATGATTTCATTTATAATGACTGTCCAGAAGAGGTAAATCTGTAGGGTCAGAAAATAGATTTGTTGTTGCCC
Source organism: Myotis daubentonii (assembly GCF_963259705.1). NCBI lineage: Eukaryota > Metazoa > Chordata > Mammalia > Chiroptera > Vespertilionidae > Myotis > Myotis daubentonii. The sequence goes on from NC_081849.1 coordinate 54,898,873, forward strand.
AGGGGAGGGAGGCTAGAGGGACTGAGGGTGACTTAAAGCCTGAAGGGCTTCTTTGAAAGGGATGGAGATGTTCTAAAATTAATTTGGTGTCAATTGCACAACTTTATAGATACTAATGTTTTTGAGTTGTGCCCTTTAAATGAGTGAATTGTATGACATATGAATTACATCTCAAATCTGTTTAACAAAGCATACAGATTGCTTGACTTCACTTCCATAGTCTCTGAATTGGTATGTCCGAGGAATCATCTAAGAAACTATATTTCTAGTGAATTTCCAGGACTTGCCAATGATGCCCAGGGACTCCTGCATTGGAGATGTATAACCTTAGCTGCCTGTCAGGATCACTGGAGAGCAGGAAAAGAGCTGGATGCCCAGGATTACATCAGCATCTCTGAGGGTGAGGCCCCAGTAATCGTTAAGGCCCCCCAGGCAATTCAAACCAATGGACAATAGAGTTTAGAATCCTGGAAAATTTAACACCAGTAATTATGAGAGATGATGAGCAAAATACATAAGGAAGAGAGGTCCGGAGTCTCAGCTCAGAAGTACCTACACCTCACAATATCCCAAATACAAAAGTAGTATAAGTGGAAGCTAAGAAAATAATTCAAACACTGTTTTGACAAATAAGTGGAATTGCCCCTCCAACTCTCACTCAGAGCATGAGCCTATCTCAAAGGCAAATAAAATTCAACACATTCTTAAGGTACCCACTTAAAGGCACTCCAGATTCTTTTCGTTGTTTCTAAGATCACAGGGGCTCTTCTTATGTAAATGTTCCCGCACTGGAATAGCGTCTGACTCTGCTATTTGTCTCCTCGTCGTCGTATAAACAAACATATTCCTGTTACACTCTTTTAAAAAAAACAAAAGTTTCAGCAAAAAACTTAAAGCAGTTACAAATATTAGTGACTGGCATGCCCATTATCATAATTTTCTAGATGTTCAACCCAGGTACACCGCACAGATAAAGGTGTAGTCGGGTTGTCCAGGCCAGGAACTCGCTTGGCTTGACAGTGGAAGGCCAGCTTAGGCAGGAACACATTCCAAGGACGTGGGGATGAGGCAGGGTTTGGCCCTCAAACCTAGCATGAAGGCACGGTTAAGGCATGACATTCAGACAAACAGACTGGGAGCAAGCAGGCAAGTTAGCTCGGTAACAAAACTAGTGGGTGCAGGCTGATCCATGGGCAGCCCTGCCAAGCCGGAGTCAGTTCTGCAGGTGTGAGGAGTGCACGGGAGGTCAAGTGCTCTGCAGAGTCCCCAGATGGCCCCAAGCTCCCCTTAGTGCCCCACCTTTGCCGTTTCTTCCTAAGGTTGATCATCTGCCAATTGATATTTTGATTGAAAGAACAAGAAAAAAAAGTCATCCTGCCTGTGGAGGTGGCTAATACCTGATTCTTACCTACAAAACTTGAATATCAAATGTTTTCAAGGATTCAAATTATTTTGATTCCTGAAATAATTAGGTAAATTACAAATGTAAATGTAATCATAGTCTCAAGATTCAGTTATATCAGCCATTCCCTGGATTTAGGTCTAAACATCAACTTGAAACAAAACAACAATAAAAACCTAAATGTTCTCTTTTTTCCTTCTCCTTTTCATTGAACTTCAACATGTTTACTTTTCATAATGTTCTCTGCTCCCTGCTATTTCTGGGTTCACCACATAGATTTGTATAATGATGAAATACTGGAAGTGCAATTTAAAAACACTTGATTAATAGAACAGCAGCTAAATAATAATAATACTTCTGAATATTAAAAATGGGAAAAATCTTGCTGAAATAACACTAGTATATGTATTTGTTAAACTCATCTTAATTGGGCTCCTTAAATGTTCCTATTTTGACTGCATTGACATACCTGGACAAATTGCAGCCAGGGAGTGAAACCACAATGTATAGGAAAACTGTTAGTGAATAAAATATTCTAGTCTGGCTGGCATGTCTCAGTGGTTGAGCATTGGCCTGTGAACCAGGAGGTCTGGGTTTGATTCCCAGTTGGGGCACATGCCCGGGTTATAGGCTCGATCCCCAGAGTGGGGTGTGCAGGAAAAAGTCTCATCATCATTGATGTCTCTCTCTCTTTCTCCCTCTCCCTTCTTCTCTGTAATCAATACAAATATATTTTAAAAAATTCTAAATTGACAAGGTAAAGGACAAGATAAGCACCATTTTATTATAAAAAATAATTTATTGTAAAAGTAAATAACTTTTATGTCTACTTTAAGATAGTAAATGAAAGTTATATATTTAGAATAAAAAAGTCCTCAAAAGGAAAAAGAAATCATATGAAGCATCTAATTTGCCAGTATTGCCTGGAAAATTTATTTATATTCTGAATTAGTAGTAAGTGTCCAGAAATATTGTACTTTTATTAAATCAAATTTCCTCCTGACCATGAACAGTACTCAGTACCATCCTTAGATCCTGACTATAGTATGCATTCAGCCTGCTGATCTCAGAACCAGAAAAATGTAAAAATATCTTCCCTTGGCATTTTCTCCCCAAAGTTTGTTTCTTCTCTCCTCTGCATCCTTCTTATACATATTTTTGTTCTTGGCTTTTTCCCCCGGCAGTCTCCTTTTCCTCACTTTTGCCTTCTCTTGCCTCATTCCCAGGGTGAGATCATCGTGTTCCTGAACAAGTTGATAATCGTATTTAGATGTGGGATTTGGACAGAAACCTACACTGAAAAAGTCCACAGCATGATGATAGAGAAGAGACATACAGCACAATTTATTGTCCCTGATGAGCGCTTTGCTATTCTATTTTTGTCATTTTAGTAATCTGTGATGATAAATAGGGCAATTGTACTAAAGTCACCACTCCCTGCAAGTACCCTCTGTTCAACCTCACCACCTCCCTCCCTCATCAATTGCTTTTTTCCAAAAGACTCACGAGGGAGTCAGAGCATTAAAAAAAAACATTATTTAACTTCAGGGGTATAAACAGGATATGTTCAGAAGTTCCTTCCTAATTGCCTCCAAATTTTAAAATGTCACACCTTCACTACATGAAGTGGTATTACCTAGACTCCAATATTCTATTAGGAAAAAAAAATTAAGAAAACGCTGTGTGAAACTTTCTGTGCAAACGACTATGATGTGTAAGGATGGATTTTTTGTGAGGTCAGCCTCTAGGAACCACACAGTGTAGATATTGAGAGACGTAAAGATGTTCATTTAATGTGAAATATACCCTACACAGTGCCTGGAACACAGTAAATACTCAATAAAATTTTAATGCTTTTTATTTTCTCCCTCTTCTTTCCCAGCCTTAAGCCAGAAATATTGCCCGAATCATGAAAACCAAAATCCAATCTTGCTACTTTAAATGTTTTTCAATGGCTTTCACCACCTACAGTTGGAGCTCCCCTCTTTGGCATGCGCTTAATTTTGAACTTCCAAATTTTATTCCTAAGATTATTAGGAAACAAAGAAAAGAAAAAGATAAAAACTTGATGAAAAATTGTTTCAGAACATAGGAGGCTTATTGTCCTCTCTGAACTTTTATACAATGTTCCTTCTTCCTGGAATGCTCATTCCTTGCCTTTGTGGGCACTACTCTCCCCCACACCCCCACCTTAGGTTTTTACTTGGTTAGTTCTTATTCTTCAAGAGCTACATCAAAGTCATTTCCTCAAAAATGCCTTCTCGACAACTCTCCCTCAGACACCTCTCCCTCAATCTGAGTTTGGTACCCCTACCAGGTAGATCTGATCCTACTGTTTTACCACATTTTGCATATTTTATTGCTGCTCTTGTCTCATTGCTTTCTCTCTCTTTTTTAATCCTCACCAAGGACATGCTTACAGAGAGGAAGGCAGAGGGAGGGAGGGAGGGAGGGAAGGAGGGAGGGAGGGAGGGAGGGAGGGAGGGAGAGAGAGAGAGAGAGAGAGAGAGAGAGAGAGAGAGAGAGAGAGAGAGAGGAGAGAGAATTGATGTGAAAGAGAAACGTTGATTGGTTACCTTTTGTAGGTTTCCCAACTGGGGATTGAATGAAACCCAGATATGTGCCCTGACGGGAACTGAACCAGCAACCTTTCAGGGCACAGGATGACACTCAACTAACTGAACCACTTTGGCTGGGTTCATTGCTTTCTTGATGGCCTCCTATGAGTTGAGGATGGAGACGCTGTCCTTTAATGCTATGTCTCCATGTACCTCAGACCTAACTTGTGTTTAAACATTCTTGTTGGCTAGATAGATGCTGATGTGTGTGCTATGGTGGAGGGCTTAAAGAAGAGAGGCTAAACTCAGAAACTATTTCTGAATTAGAACCCATAGAATTATTTTAAATTAAGCTACTTACATGTATCTTTCTTATATGTATATATATTTTCTTTTAACGTTTACAAATTGAGAGGTTATATAGATTTTGTCTCTTGGTGGGAGAGTGGTGATAAAGACAATATAAATAAGAGAAAGTATAACTCTTAACTTAATGAAAACAAAGGATAAGGATTAGCATTACGCTTCAGTGAGGTATAGCTGCAATGCCTTTGGCCTTTTAAGCCATTTTTCCAGCTGAGTAATTCTGAGATACTTTAAATCCATGATCCCATGATAGCACCATTTAGCAGGCTTTTTTTTTTTTTTTGTGCTTTATAAACTAAGTGACTTACACTTTCCACAGTGCAAAAAAATGAGGTCAGGGATGAAAAGTGGGCCCTATTCCTGTGAGATGGGTTCTAAGTTAGTCTGTTAGCACCTGACCCTGCTGACTTCTCCATGTTAGTGGTTGTAGAAATTGTGTGTAACTTTTATGATAAAAACAAAACGGTGGTATCATTGAACTAATTAGACAAGAGCACAATTAGAAATGAGAGCTCTTCAGTTTCCTAACAGCTAATGGTAGAAAATGAAGTACAATAAATATACTCCAAGTTTGGATGAACTTTACTTTTGATTAATTACCAGATTTGAATGGCCTTCCATAATGTGACAATTATTCTGTTGATCCACCTAATTAGGGATCATAACAGTAAAAAGGACTCCTCTTTACTTTTATGAATGAATTTCCCCTGGAGTCATTTAAATTGCTCAAATGGCTATTCAGAATAATGTTGGCAATGTTACATGTGACTTTCAGTGTATATATATATTCATGTGAGGCTTGTCTACTGTACATTTTTATTTCACTTTTGTTAGATTGAGATGAAGACAATGAAATGCTGGGAAAGAGACAATGATTTCAAACTATATACTACCCCATCAAATGCCCTGCAAAGGGTAGATTTAATTATTTATAGCTATTGATCAAAAACCCATTTGACATCACGTTAATTCATCTCGTGCTCATTACAGCATGAGGCACTATAAAAAAGACTGACGTATTATATTAAAGTGTGCAATAGCTGGGAGACCATGCATGAGGAGTGTGTGATATTTCTTAAGCAATTCTATGCTGCATGAGAGATAATTGTACGTGCTAAGACCTCTTTTTACCTCAATAAAATGGCATAAAATAAAACACAGGGGAGAACCACAAATAAACCATGTGTGACAGTCAGGGTCTCCTTCTGTCTGCAAAGGGAAGGAGAGTGGGATGCCACCTTGCCTGGGGAAAAGCAGTCTGCAGTGAGGTATGCAATACCTCTGGGTCTGCAGCCTGTCCTTTCTTTTTCTCTCCTTCATTCCTTTTTCTCTTCTATCTTCTGCCTCGTCATATTAGTTGGTGCCATTGTGAAACTATTTTCAAATGCTGTACTACAGGGAATGGTAAGATAAGGGCATATTGGTAAAAGAGAGCATAATATTAAATGGAAGTATTTTAGAAACGGAGACACCTATGAATGGATTTAAAATTTACAAAGAAAATAGCATGTATAGTCTGATTATTATAGTGGGTTTAAAACTTATTTTCTATAAAGTAAGAATTATCTTGGTTAAAGCAGATATGTTTTTCATAGTGGGTATTGTAGTTCTTTAGAAAACTACATGAAGAATTTGAGTTTTGTATAATTTCAAATACTTCATTTGTTTATTTATTTTTAAAAATGTTTTTATTGATTTTTTTTTTTTTTTGAGAGAGAGATTAAGGGAGAGAAATATCGGTTGCCTCCTGCAGGCACCCCGGCCTGAAACCTGGGCATGTGCCCTGACCTGGAATTGGACCAGTGACCTTTTGGTACATAGGACAATGCTCAACCAACTGAGCTACATCAGCCAGGCCTTTAAAGACCAGTTAGCCTAGCAGTTTGAACACAATAACATAGTAGTTCAATTTCTGCATCACACCCAGTAAAGTACTTCAGTAAATATTTTTTGATATTAAAAAATGTATAAATGAAATGCCAGGCTACTTTGAATCACTGATGGAAAGTTTTGAAAGTCTGAGCATCTGGTGAGTCAGTTAAAGGAAAATATAACCCCCCCTTTTAAATAGAACATTGACAATTTATATAGACAGCATGGAGCTTAATATACTTCTTTTAATGAACTGGGTTATTAAAATTTGAAAAAGAATATGTAGTAAACTATGAAAATACAAGAACTTAATATTTTTTGTTCAAAAGCATAAAACCTGTAATGATCAACCTGCAGACACGAGCCATCTTAACTAAGAATTTGGTAAAGCTGTACAATTTTGCAAAAGCTACGTAGCAGGAGTAAAACACTGTACACTGTTCAATATAGTACTAGAAATACAATGCTTTCCGTGTGCAAAGTTAGAAATCCCAGGACTGCAACATCTGGGACTCTAAATTATGAATAATGAGGAAGGAGTCAATAGAAATTTGTTTCTTTTGGTAAATATTTTTCATTTATAAAAATTCACTTTTCTTCCTTCCTCCTGAAAATTATCTCCAAGGCCAACATTGTGGACATTGGGAACATGGGTCTCTATGTACCTTAAATTGCAAATCATTTTTTTTTTTCCAGTTGTGGGAACATGACCAAAGTAGCAAATGTTTTAAAAATTATACTCCATTTCCAAGTCCCCTGAGCAACTAAGCAGAACAAAGGTTTTGTGCGGGGGATGTTGTCCCTGCCAGGGAGTACCAGGCTGTTTGATGCTCTAGGATGACCTTGTATCTGGTGACCACACCCTTCGGGCCATCATCCAGGAAGATGATATCTGAGCTCAGACCTGTTTCTCCCCTGACACTTTGTCTCCCCTTTCTCCCTCCCGCGGTTGTTGGAGGAATTATGCGGAAGTCCTGCTCTCCTTATGTCTTGCTGGGTCTTCTGCTTCATCCTGGCCAGCAGTCCAGGTCTTGGGGAGTTGGGACAGTGCCTCAGCCCCTCTCTGAACTTCCGGACTTAGAGTTCTGACAGCTGTCACCCATTGGACCCCAAGCTGGCATAAGTTAGTCAGAGTTGTCCTTTCCCTTTTTAATCCTGCCCCTGGGTGGTGAGAGGGTAGCTGCTCTGACTACCCCTCCCAGCTGATAACTGACAGAGCAAATTTCTTTTTCTTGTTGTCATTCCTGCCTTTTGAGGAGGGGATTTGTCATGGATTTGGACACTGTTTCTGAGCACCACAGCCCTTCTCCTAGAGCACTGTGGTGAATAATCCGCATCCTCTATATTTTTATGGGGCCAGTAGCTAGATATGCGGTTGACTCAGACGGTCCTTCCTTTGATCTTTAGCCCATTAAAATGGATGACAACCAGAATCATGCTTCTCTAGACTTCAAAGCAATGATGAAACAGAATCCTTTGGACTCGCAAGTCCCCTTGTCTCCTAGGAAATGAATGTTAATATTTCCTTGTATTGTAAGAATACATAAAAGGCTTCCCCCTTCAGTTGATTCCGAAGGAAGACCTTGAGAAAAGTCCTTGGACGTGGAGTGCTAGATACCCGAGGCACCCACCCAAGCTGGGTGCGCTGCTGATTGAGCTCGCAGGTCAGTTTTATGTTAGTAAAGCGTCCGTCCCTGCCGCCTAGGGCTTCACACACACATGGCAGGTTCTGGATGTGGCCTGCATGGTGTACTCTTGGGCCTGTCCCCTAACACGTATATTTTATACAACTAATGTAGTTCAGATTGTTTTAGAATTATGCATATATGAAAGAAAAGAGTAAATTTGTCTAAGACTGATCTGCAAGCTGGCATCTTCGAAAGAGAGTTGTCTCCTATGAAACACCATAGAGGTCAGTTATGACTTCCTGCTGGGAGCACTTGTCGGCCACTGGGCTGGGCCACAACTCCCCAATCATGCCAGGCAGGGGTTAGTGCTTTCCTGAGCAGGATGCCTATTGTGATGAATTCTGCTGGATTGCTATGTCTTGCAGCTGCAATTTTTTTTTAATATATATTTTTATTGATTTCAGAGAGAAAGGGAGAGGGAGAGAGAGATAGAAACATCAATGATGAGAGAGAATCATTGATTGGCTGCCTCCTGGACATCCCCCACTGGGGATTGAGCCCACAACAGGGGCATGTGCCCCTGACTGGAATAGAACCTGGGACCCTTCAGTCCGCAGGTCCAAGCTCTAGCCACTGAGCCAAACCAGCGAGGGCGCGGCTGCAATTTTAAGGCTTGGATGCCTGACCATATGAAGGACCACACTTAGCCCTACAAACACTAGGTTGGCAGGTTAGGACTGGAGACAAGATTCTGCGATGGCATACAATTATATTTTCTTGGCATACGATTCTTAGAAGCCCCTCAGCACAACACATCTAGGAGGATTCAGATGTCTGGCCCTGTGAGGTGCTGTGCACTGCGCCAGGGTATGATGGCGGGAGGGAGACCGGTGTACTTGCTACACATCCTGAATCCGTGAGCTTTCCCCAGTGAACTCTCCTCCAGCAGGTCAGATCTACGCCCTGCTTCACTGATTCCCCCTGAGAAAAGTACAAATGCCAAATAGCTTCTCAAAAAGGCAATTTGTTCAATTCATTCTTCAAATGGTTGAGTGTCTGCCCATTGTGCATAGAGAATGTACTGGGATTGTCTTAATGGTAAGAACAGATCCTGCTTTCATTCTTGCAGGGAAGCAGACCTATTCCCTAATCCTGATAATGAAAGATATTTGTGGTAAGAAAAAATATAAAAGGTGTTATGAGAGTTACAGAGGGAAAAAGTATTACTTTTACTGGCACTTTCTTGCAAGGCTTTTGATGGCTTTAAAGATAAGTCTAATTTAAGTGTTTAAAAGCCAACTAAATGGCATTCTACCTGGAAGTGGGAAAGCAAAAGGAAATAAAGTGGGAAGAGTTTGGCCAATGCTTATGGGAGGCACAGTGGGAAATTGACTTTGAAAGACAAGTTGTATCAAGACATAGAAGGCTGTGGATGCCTGGCTAAATTCACTTACATTTTATTGGAATTAGTCCCCAGGAAGATTAATTTGGCAATGGTGTATAAAATGTTTGGCATAGGAAGATATGTCACAAGGCTGAGAGAATCTAAGTGAAAGGTACTAACTTGCTATGCCCCTTGGTTTGAATAAAGTACAAATCTATATATATAAAAGGCTAAGTGACTGTCCAACTGCCCGACCAGCTGGTACTTATGACATGCACTGACCACCAGGGGCAGATGCTCAATGCAGGAGCTGCTGAGCTGCAGTGACTTGGCAGCGACGATTCTTGGGTGATGCACTCCGGGACCCCTTGGGGATATCGGAGAGTCGGCCTGATCCCTGCAGGCCAGGCTGAGAGACCCCATCTGCTGGAGGGACCCTGCTCACTCCACAGACGCCCTTTGAGTCGCAGCGCTGCCCCAGGTGCAGCCAGCTGGGAAGGGACCATGGGAGGTTGGCTCCAGGGCATGTCCGGCCTGTCTCGCCCCATCCCGCCCTGCCAGCCACCACCCGGGACTGCCTGCATTAGACCCTGCACAGGAGCTAGTGCCACAAGTTTGAAGAACCAAGTGTGAGTTTTCTTTCTTTTCCTCCCTCTTCCCCCCCACCCACCTCCCCTCACTACACAGATGCCCTTCGAGCTGTGGCGCCACCCCAGGAATTCCAATAATTTCCTTTCAATGTGCACAAACCTGTGTACCAGGCCACTAGTCCTATACAGTGGGGCCTTGACTTACGAGTTTAATTTGTTCTGTGACACGGAGCACGTAACTCAAATTACTCGTATGTCATATCAATTTTCACCATTACAATGAATTGAAATGCTGGGCTGATGTTGTGGTGTTCACTGTGATGTTCACTGCGCCAACTAGTGGTGGGGTATCTGAAGCTGGCTTGTAACCCGAAGTTTAGCTCCCAACTCAAAGCAAAAAATCGGCAGAGAGACGGCTCATATCTCGAAAAACTCGTTAGTCGGGACACTCGTAAGTCAAGGCCCCACTGTATAATAAAAGTGTAGTATGCAAATTGTCCCCTTGACTGGGAGTTGTCCAGGAGTTTTTCCAGGGGGTGGGGCCAGGTGGAGGAAGGGAGGGAAACCCTGGTGGCGACAGGCAGCCAGGGGAAGGGAGGAAGTAACTGGCTGGCAGCTGGCAGCTGCTAGGGACCCTACCAGTGCAGGAATTTTGTGCACTGGGCTAGTAGGGGAATAAAATCTAACTTACAAGGAAGGCTATGAGAGGCATTGTTTGATATACTGAATAAAACAGCATATTATTAAGGTTGAGCAGGACAAGATAATAATGGCCATACTCAGAGAAAGTGCAACAAGGTGTATAAATATATCAAACTTATCAGTGTACATTGGTAAGTTGTCTTGACTTTGTGCTTGTACCACTTAAATTTGTGATTTTGAATATTTATATGAATTAGTGGGTCAGCAAACTTGCTTGAATTCCCCACCAGCCGTAATGCAAAGACATTCATTATAAAACCATACCTGCCTTTGTCATTTTAGTTATTATTTCTAGTCTAAGCGTTTCCAAAAAGGATTTGATGTACTTATGATTAAAGAAAAAAACATTATTAAAGTAAGACTAAAGGGTCAATGAAAGTTAATATGTTTCAGAACAAAATGTGTCCTTGTGATTTCAGGTAGCCAAGACAAATCTTATGATAAATTGTAACCCTCAGTAGCAAATTCTTTGGAAATTTTTTTCTGACACTGAGTGCTGTGAAAAATATATTGCTCATTATAAAAAGGGCATTGGACAAAATGGACATCGTTGCCTGTCAATCAGAGTTTCACAAAAGGCAAAATAGTTCTTCATATAATCACTTCATATAGTAACCTTTCACAAACACCAGGAAAGCCAAGCCAATTACAATTCTATGAAACCACTTCTGTGGTAAATTATAGTAATTAGTCCATGTGCAGATTATCTCAGATATGATCTGGTAAATGCATAAAGTTGAAGGACACGCCGTGCCTCTCAAGATCTGATCCTTACCCTCACTTGCTATGCCTGTTGGAAACAAGGGATTCAGCCCAATGAATCATCCCTCTGGAAATACACATTTTAATATGCCTCCCAGTGATGTGGGTGTGGGTATGTGTGTATTTCCCTCTTCAAAATTTGAGAACTAATGATCTTGAGCAACAACTAAAGAGCTTGTCTCAATCGCTCTTCAATGTGGATTTCCTCAGTTAAGGATTTTTCTAAAATATATATTTTATTGATTTTTTTACAGAAAGGAAGGGAGAGTGATAGAGAGTTAGAAACATCGATGAGAGAGAAACATCAATCAGCTGCCTCCTGCATACTCCCTATTGGGGACCTGCCCACAACCAAGGTACATGCCCTTGACCAGAATCGAACCTGGGACCCTTGAGTCCTCAGGCTGACGCTCTATCCACTGAGTCAAACCGGTTAGGGTAGTTAAGGTTTTAATAGAAACATGAACCAGTGCCTTCATCACAAGCTAACCTGTTTCTAAAAGTCTAGTTCACTCTATTTTTGACCAAGAGGAGATCTGTAAGCTTTGAATGGCGAAGCTGGCTTTGCGTTCTAAAGAGCTTGCCTTGTATGCTAACCCCGTTGGACACTATTTCTCTATAGCCAGCTGGTGTCCTCTGGGGATTTCCCACTGAGCAGTACCCCAGCTCGGCATGACAGAAGTAAACAAGATGTGCCTTCCCTCAAACACTTTCAAATTTTAATGAACAATTACAAGTATCAAAGTGAAGAAGGAAGAAAACTTAACCTCAGTTATTTGAAAGAAAGAATCTGTTTCAGATGTAAACTTTTCTATTTTCTGACAAGTAGCAGTAGTTGCTCAGCCTCCTACACACATTACCAATCCCTTGTAAAAATGTGTAGGTAAATAAAGGAGCCAGGGAAATTTGCATACAGAGGGGTTTCCTCTAATTCTAGCCTCTCCTTAGAGACTGCTGCCCTACTTTCCTACCATGAGTAACAGTCTCCAACCTGGCAGCATCTTTGTATAAAACCCAAAGAGAAAGCAGCCCGAGCCAGATTCCCCGCTGTCTGTATTCAAAAGTTATCAGCTTCCCAGAAGAGTTGAGGGCATTGAATTCCTCCCCCTGGAAGCCATGTTGCGGTATCCGAGGTCAGCTTTAATTTGTTCCTGGCTGCGAAAGGGCAAGAGGATTTCATTACACCATCCTGGATTTTACAGACAGAGACATGCAGATGTGTAAAGACTTTTTTTTTCAATAATTGAGGGCAATATGTAGCTTTGCTTATTCTTTTTAGGTCAAGTCGATTCCTCTTATATTCAGTTAGTGCTCATAATCAATTATTATTATTTTGATAGAAATATCCTAAAATTTCTGATAAAATTTAGCTCCGATTTAATCTGCTCAGTGATTATGGAAACAAAGATACTTTTGTTTCTTTGTAAGAAAAAATGACTAACTGGTCACAGACCACAATGAGCGTGGGGCTCAGGCAATTTATATATAACTTCTGATTCCATCAAAGACTGCATGTACAATAACTACATTCTGTTTCTCTAGGGGTAACACAAAAATAACATTTTAGTGCTTTAAAATAGTTGTTGAAGTGCCAATGAATAAATAACCCCTTAGGCATGGGTAGTATCAGGCTCAATAAATATGAAGTAGAATTTTCCTTTCATAGATTGTACATTTGTCAGATATATCATCTCTCATATCTTTACATGTCAGTAACAATTGAATGTAAGGCATTTTTACATTATTCATAAATGATGCAATATTCTTTTATTCTTTCTTTCTTTTAGAATTTTGGGAGCTGCCATTTATTTTCTAGGGTATTTCTTCTAACACCCTCCCTGTTTCTCACATCTTTTTATGTTAGTACAGAACTTTAGAATGCATGCGCCTGACTTAGGTTGTACTGTCTCTATTTTAAAGTTTTAATTAATGTTGCGATCATTTATATCCATACGTTCTTATCTAGCATAAAGACATTAATGCTCAGATTAAACAGACAAGCAAGACATCGATGGTAGGATCTGTAAACAATTTAACAAACCCAATTTAACATAGAATAGATTGCATTTCAAGTCAGATATGCCAGCAGGCATCAGGCACTTGGACCAGTGGGAAATGCATTTGCTTATGGCATTTTGCTTTAATCAAAGCGATATTCCTTAGGTTATCTCATTTGATCCTCTCAATATTAAAAAAAACACATGGCCAATAAAATTGCTCTGAAAGCATAAAGCATAGGATATTTAAGGATCCTGGTGGACAAACTAGCAGTTAAGAGCTCAGGGCCAGCAAGTTGGACCTGAGCTCCAACTTATTAGCTGTGTGACCTTGAGGAAAGTTAACTATTTACTCCTTAAGTTGCCATTTATTGATAAAATTTGGGGTTAAGGTGTGAGGAGTAAATGAGAGGTTCTATGTACTTTTATAAATGAAGACAGGATTTAGATTGAAAACAAGGGAAAGGATAGAATTATTGGCTCATACAAGGTGTAGAGCTGGCCTAATGGAGTACGAGAATTAAGGACCACTTACATGCCTAAACACTACAGCACTCCCTCTCTCCATTTCTTGTCCCCGCTTCTCTCTTTGTGTATATGTCTTCATGAGCTGAAGCTTATAGGCATTCCCAAGGATCACATTTTTACAGTTTCATTATCAGGAAGGATAAAGTCCTTTCTTCTATGTCCAGATTGGGAAATACTAGAGAGTGTTTTGATTGCTTGTATCCTTTGCCAATTTCTGAAGTGTGTGTGTGTGTGTGCGTGTGTGTGTGTGGTGATGTACACTACCCAACTTGGCTTTGCATAACTCAGTGGCCATGCCTTTTGGCAGCATGCCCACGTTCTAAGACTGGCACTCCTAGCACAACCACACAATTAGAAAAGCATTTTGCAAAGGGAGGTGGGGAGAGGTTGACCTAAAATTTGATGAAAATGAAGCAGTAACAACCTGTACAGTAAGCGAAGGGATAGTGCCTGGCTTACAGAAGCATTCCATACACAATGGGCTGCTTTTATTACTTAGTTGTTGTTATTGTTAGTAGTAGAACTGCCTTCTGTGTCCTGCCTGAAATGTATCCAGTGTCCTTTCTACCATTGCCTCAGATCCAAGAAAAAGTGACTGCCAACAACGGGCAAAATTGCCAAGTAGGTAAACTATCGTCTCCAGTTTCTCTTTGTTATCTTTCTGCCACGGGTCACTCACCAGGCATGCTTGCCTTTAAATATCTCAGACTTCAAAATTACTTCTCCCACCATCATAGGGATGGAACAACTCACATTTAAATATGATTGATCTCACTAGCCCTCAGTGATTCTTTTCTATTCAAGAGAAATTTATAAATCCTGCAGAATCTTTGGCTAAGAATATATTTCTGAATTTGAAAGGTCAACAGTGAGCATGGTGATTGTCCAAGATTTTTTTGCCTACTATGGCCACTGCCTCCTCCCCATGACACAGGCATTTCCTCACATTTGTTCTTCCTTCCCCTGGTCTCCTTCCACTACACAACCAAGGATCAGCACCATAACCAAGTATTTTATGAAAGACTAGAGGCCCGGTGAACAACATTCGTGCACTTGGGGTGGGGGGTCCCCCAGCATGGCCTGCGCCCTCTCGCAGTCCGGGACTCCTGGGGGGACGTCCACAGTCAGACATCCCTCTCACAGTCTGGGGCTCTCGCAGTCTGGGACCCCTCGCTCCTTACCTTCTAAACTTCTATTATTTTTCATTGATGATTAGATTCTTCAGAGACCTCTAACCACTGGGATCCCAGGCCTGGCTTTGGATAAAAATAGGATATGCAGGAGGACCAGAAAGATAATCAACTATCTCTGACTCAGAGATGAATATTTATCAAATTCTCTTTATATTGAAATTGCCAGTGTTAGGTCCAGAGAGGCTTAGCCCTGACAAGGGAAGGTTTCAGGCCCCATAGGACAAAAGTAGCCATTCCTTATTTCCATGAATTTTTCTATATGTGGTATCCTTGTCCAAGTCTTTTGGCTCCCTTGATATTTACACAGAACTGTATAATTTTGAATCACGTTTGCATGTATTCTTTCTTGATCCCCATTCCTTTTTGGTGTCTTACTCTTTTTTTCTTTCTTTGTTAGGGAAGGAAGGGAAAAAGTAGGAGAATATAGATTGAATAATATGTAAGTGCTTTGTAGTTTCTTTGATGGAAATTCTTCCAGACACAAGACAGTGGGTTTGCCTCACAAGACTGCTGCAGTCCAGCATCAAAGACACACACACACACACACACACACACACAGAGAGAGAGAGAGAGAGAGAGAGAGAGAGAGAGAGAGAGAGAGAGAGAGAGAGAGAAAAGACGGGCCTCAGCTGCTTGCTGTTGTCAAAGGAAAACTCAGAGGTTGATGTGATACATATAGCTTATTAAAGACTTCCTGAAAGCATCCCTAAGTATGTTCATCTCCCATATGCAAAATTTCCTGAATAGAAACATGTTTATGGATAATGTAGCCTTAGTTCATGTGCTCCAAGACAACATTGTAACTTTTGACTTTAAATAATTTTCAGGGATGGGCTCAGGAATTTAACATCTGGCTTTGTTTTTTCTCATACTCTTTGTAAAATAGTCATAATTGTGATGATGCATTTTGTAGGAAATGTGTTCCATGCCATGAAGAAATGGAACAGGGATCAATATTCCAATTTTGCTCATCAGAAAATTAGTTGATGATTTGCTTATAATTGCATATGATTGTGAAAGAAGGAAAATAAAGATTTCTAGGTAGATTGATTTAGTGGGCTTTTATGAAAACTTTAGAATGAAGGTGGGGTTTGGAAGACATGCCATAATTAAAGATAAACAGCAGGGCATAATGAAACAAGGACTGAGTGCACAGAAAAGACAAATGAGTTCTAGTTGGGTCATTTTGAAGAAGCCCCTAAAACGTCCCTACATCTTGCTTTCCTTATATGTAAAATAAGCAGATTGTAACTCTAAAAATCCTCAACAGCTCTTATTTTTTAAAAAAAATATATTTTTATTGATTTCAGAGAGGAAGGGAGAGGGAGAGAGAGATAGAAACATCAATAATGAGAGGGAATCATTGATGGGCTGCCTCCTGCACACCCCCAAATGGGGGTTGAGCCCGCAACCCCGGCACGTGCCCTTGACCAGAATAGAACTGGGACCCTTCAGTTCACAGGCTGACGCTCTATCCACTGAGCCAAACCAGCTAGGGCCAGCTCTTATTTTTCTTATAACTAAACCATAAATACAGAGAAGGCCAATTTAAATTAGAACAAGAGGGAAGGCTTCAGTGGCAATGATCCTGGACTGAATTAAAAATATGGTGGGGAAGCTGAAGCAAAAACCCCTGCACAAAGAGATCTTAGGAGGCATATATTTAATGCTCCCTGGATAAAAACTTGCTATACCATGCCATGGTGCATCTGCAAAGAGAAACAAAATAAACCCAGATTTATCTCTGCTATTTCCATCACAGCTTCTTTGTCCAGGATTATATATATATCCACATATATCCTACTTATATTTCTACATTTTTTTAGTGGGCATTATTAATATTTCAAAATATTTTGGAACCTTGAAGGAAAATACTACATAAATATGATTGGGGAATGCACTCATATCTTTTGGTGCTTTCTATGAATGCATGTATTTCAAATCCTCTCTGCAATTCTTGTTAAATAAGAAAATATCCTGGAATTCTAGGAAGACACAAGATGGGAAATCAAATTCTGCATTTGGGCATTATAATTTAATTTTCTGTTTCTGCTAGGTGTATGAGTGTGAGAAGATTCTATCTATCCTTCACGTGTATGAACAGGCCGGGTTAGACAACAAACAACCCCTTTGTCAAACAGAAAGGTATAAACACGCTAAATTGCACAAGCAGGACTGACTCCCCTTCAGGCTGATGCATATACTTAATGAAGGACACGTGCAAACTCAGCCAGGAGCTCAACAAGTCTGTACAGTTCATCCTAAAGGAACCTGACTTAAAATAGCTTTGTATGACTCAGTTGTTTGCCTGTGGCTTCTTTTAAGAGCCATCTGAAAAGGAGAGTCAAATACTCTTATATGATCCACCAAAATCTTGACATCTCAAGAGCTGCTAGCTTGTCCTCTTTTTTCCCTGCAGGGGTATTCCAGAAACCAGAGTGACCTTGTCTGCACACGTGGAAGGTCAATGAGATTCAAAGATCCAGGAAAAACTTTTCCAGGCTGTTACTATAGTATGTCTGCTTCCCACTTAAATATTTAGAAAATATGCTTTCAAATACACCAACTAGGATGTAAGTTCTTATCCACTTATGATTTAAGATAGATTTAAATGTAGTCTTCAGTCCCCTGTTCTCTTGGACTTTTATAATAGAGTATAAATTATTGTCCAAGATTCAAATCTGTCTCTTTCTATACATCTGTATCTTGGATTAGATTGGGATGTTTAAGCACAAACAAAAGTTCTTCTCTTTTAAAAGTTACATTTCAGAATGACACAGTCAGTGGTCACTGTTTATTTACAAACACCAAGTGGTATTTGAAAAAAAAGGGACAAATTTTAACCATTTTAAATATTTAAAAATCCAACCAAGGAATGCAGACATTCAGGGAGCTCAGAAAGGCATGGGACATTTTAAAAGGGTGTGCTGCTCCTTTTGCGATTGGTCTTTAGATAGAATGTTGGTCATAATAGGAAAAACAGCCACTGGATTTTTAATTAAAAAAGAGAAATCTAGTTGTGGTCCTCAAAATTTGATCTTGGTTAAGTCATTTATTGTAGAGTCTGTTGTAGTCACCTTTAAAATGGGACTAATGACACCTGTCCTCCCTGCCTTACAGGAGGGATGTAAAGATAAGAGAATTAAAGTAGGAGAAATTGCTTGGCAAGCAGTTAAGTCATATGTAAATTTCACAGCAGACATTATGTTACTTATGTAAATAATAGCTTGTTTTGTTTCATCTGGATTGGTTTGCTTGGCCATGTTGATCAGATCCAAGCAATAATTAACCTAGACCTCCAAAAGAGAATTGGTCTTGGAATAAGAATCATAAAACATCGTAGTGCAGATGTGTGCCAAGTCTTCAGTGGTGAGAGATAGCTACCATCTGGATCGTTCTAAGACATTTATGCCGTCATTGTAGACATGTCTCAGAAACAAATTTCCATAGATTTTTCCTTCACTCACTGTCTTTGAGGGGAGGAAGGGTAACATTTAACTATTTTATTTTGGAATTTGATGTGTATCTATATTTAGATATAAAGCAGCCTTATGAAAACGCTTACATGTTTATGATGTTTTTCATGTTTTTGATAGCCATATATAGATAGATAGATCTCAAGCCTTAAAAACAATCCTATTAGATATGTATGGCAGATGTTATGCCCATTTTACCAATAAGAAAACCTAGTCACAGATTAACAAAGCGACTTCTCTAAACTGACAAAATCCATTGTTTATTGTTATGGTGGAAGCAGGATTAGAATTCAAATTCTTAAGTAAATTTCTTATTCTATACTATATTACGGCTCCATCATTTCACATGTTTTTACTGTAGCTGTGCCATGTACCTGATTTATCCAACTCCTTTGCTTATCTAAGGCCTACTTGCCAATAGCAGAGCCAACATTACCTCCTCAGAGACACATTCTGTCATGAGGTTAGCTGCCCCTCCTACGTGTGCTCATTCTTCTAACAAAGCATTGATCGCATTCCATTGTTTGTTGGTTTTCTTCTGCCTCACCCAGTGGTCTGTGAAAGTCTTGGTCATTCCCAGAACAAAGTGCATAGTGGATAAGTGAATACACTTTTCATGATATGAGAAACAGTGCAGATCTAGCTGATTCTCAAAACTTACCTGTAGTTTCTCATAAATTGCAGCTGGTTGGCTTTACTTAGAGTTCAGAGTCTGTATCCTTTTTCCACCATTTGGGGATACATCTGCCCAAATTTATACATGCTCACTATTGTCTCAGTACCAATCTTAAAATAGGCAGGAGGTGTTTTAAGAAGTTTTATCCTGACTGTATTTTACTTTTACACTCGCTATGTAGACTGGTTCTTAGTTCATGATTCAGTAGGTTGTTGGTTTGTTTTCCTGAAGTTCAACCCCCAACTTAAATACTTGCTCCCAAGTCCTCATATCTGTATCCATGTGACGAAATCTTGGTATGCCAATCTCCTCACACCGTACTCTCCCCAGTAAACTTTTCAGTGTTCTAAACTATTTTTTTTTAGTATTCTGAAGTCCTTCCAGGTATGTCTCCACTTTTGCACATTAATTTTCCCCTCATACAAGCCTACTGGTCATGAGCTTTGCCTCCTAAGGAAAAATTTTCTTAATACTGATTGCTTCCTTTCCGGTAGGTGCTTTAAAATCTAATCTATACATGGATTACCTGTTACCAACTTTAATTTCCTGATTCCATATACTTGCTAATGTGTATTAAACTTTTAGCATCTCCCTTGTTTAATTTCTTAAAATAACTTCTTTTCTGGACTATCTTTTACACACTTGATAGGAAAATAATTATACTAATCTTTAATCAAAACTTGAGCTTCATCTTCTCAGGAATATTCAAAGCTCACTGAGTCTTAACTATATCCTTTATCTTCATGAACTTCATTATTCAACATACTGTCTCTATTTTCTCCCTACCCTAACCATAATGTGTTCATATAGAGCAGCTCATCCACTTATAGAGCATGTAGAATAACAAGAACCTGTGAATGGCAATGAGAGAGAACAATGCAAATGAGAGGGAACTTTTTTTTCCTCCAGAGAGTCTCCTCCATTTATAGGTATTTGTGAGATCACCTAATTAGTCTCATTAAACATCAGAATTGATAATAATACTTTCCTGGATAATTTAAGTGAATCACATATGAATTCATTTCTTCCAATTACTCAACAAGGCATATGCAGATGTTAAGTATTAACAGAAAATAATCAAATAGATTTACTAGATTGAAAGAAATAATATTGTTGATATGGGATTAAAACAAAATTAATCTACAAAACAATTATTTAATATCCAAAACTGTTCTGTGCCTATATCGATGGGACAAATTAGTTAATATGCAACTTATCACAAAGATATATTTCTATATATGTAAATACTCCTATTAGGCAACCTTAGGGAAACAAAATGTGTTTATTTGTGATTAACCTTAATTTACATTTTTATTTTAATAGGCACCACATCATTTTTTTTCTTTTTACCCAAGGCTAACTTTTTTCCCCTGGGGAGTTCAGATTTCAGAAGTATAAATTGAAGGTTTATTCTGCACAATTACCATAATTTAATTTTGCCTCCCAAGGACAGAGTAATGGTTTTCTGATAAAAGAATCCATGAGACAAAAAACAAACACCACTGTGATTTTTTTGTGTGTGTAATTTAATGGCATAACTATGGAAAGTGTTTTATTTTCCAATATTACATATTATGGACTTTAAGTGGTCTTTGTGGCCATTCCCCTTCACAAGAATATTTTCTCTTGCCAAGAGAAATGGACTAGAAGTAAACATAATATTATGCAAAATGATAGGTCTGCTTTCTCTCTGGATTAGTGGCAAGAACCAGTTGGTATTTACTGACTTTTCTCCTTAATGGGTGGATGGAATCTGAAACTGAGTAAATAAGATAATGCAGAAATTATAAGTCTATTTACTCCCAGTGTGGTTCTTTAGTTTTTAGTTTTCTATTGGCAAACAAGTAGTCTTGGAATAGTTAAAATCCAAAAGTGTGATATGTCCTAAAAAGCAATCTTGTAGGTCTCCCATAAGTAATTGTGCATGTTTCTGTAATATTCTCTACTTATTTAATCAAGTGCTTAAGAATTATTTTAAATGTAAGAACTCTTAACACATCTTTAAGCTTGATCTTATGCATTCAAATATTTTCTTAGCCTTTTTATTCTCTTACACAGTACAGATATTTAAAATATTAACATTCAGGATGGGGCAAAAGTTAGTTTATAGTTGTGAGTATGCAAAACACAGTTTATTCTTGATTATTTATTCACTAGAGGCCCGGTGCACAAAAATTTGTGCACTGGGGGGGGGGAGGGGAGGGAGGGCCCTCAGCCCGGCCTGTGCCCTCTTGCAGTCTGGGACCCCTCAGGGGATGACCACCTGCTGGCTTAGGCCCGCTCCCCGGGGGATTGGGCCTAAGATGGCAATCAGACATCCCTCTGGCAGCCCGGCAGCCCTCGGGGGATGCCCACTTGCCAGCAGGGAGCAGACCTAAGCTGCAGTCGGACATCCTTAGCGCTGCTGAGGAGGCAGGAGAGGCTCCCACCACCACCACTGTACTGGCAGCCATCAGCCTGGCTTGTGGTTGAGCAGAGCTCCTCCCATGTGAGAGCGCCCTGACCACCAGGGGGCAGCTCCTGCATTGAGCGTCTGGCCCCTGGTGGTCAGTGTGTGTCATAGTGACCAGTCATTCCCAGTCGTTCTGCTGTTAGGGTCAGTTTGCATATTACCCTTTTACTATATAGGATAGAGGCCTGGTGCACGGGTGGGGGCCGGCTGGTTTTCCCTGAATGATGTCCCAGATCAGGGTGGGTGTCCCGCTTGGGTGCCTGGCCAGCCTGGATGAGGGGCTGATGGCTGTTTGCAGCTGGTCACACCCCCTTCAGGGTGGGGGTCCCCACTGGGATGCCTGGCCAGTCTGGGTGAGGGGCTGAGGGCCGTTTTCAGGCTGACAGGTGACTGAAGCTCCCAACCTCTCCTTTTTTTCTTTTTTCTTTTTTTATTCTGGGATTTATTTACCTTCTATGGCTGTCACTGGAACTGAGAGCTGGCTTTAGCTCTGAGGCTCAGCTCCAGCTCTGAGACCTCGGCTGCTGAAAGCAGGTATCTGGGTTTGTTTGGGTTCTATAATTGTAACACTGTTGTGGTCCTCCTAGCTCCAGCTCTGACGGCTGAAAGCAGGTTTCTGGGGTTTATTTACCTTCTATAATTGCAACATTGTTTCTTAGACTGCAGCTCAGAGCCCAGCAGTGGCAAGCGGGGAACCTTGGCTTCCTCCATCACTGGAGCAAGCAAGCCTCCTGTTCGCTTCAGCTGCCTGGCTGCTGGCCGCCATCTTGGTTGGCAGTTAATTTGCATATCTCGCTGATTAGCCAATGGGAAGGTAGTGAAGTTATGGTTAATTACCACGTTTCTCTATTATTAGATAGGATTGTTATATTATTTTCCACACAAACAACTATAAGCCTACTTTTGCCCCACTCTGTATTTTAATGTCAGTGATGTCTTCATGGAATTTTTTCTCTTGTTAACAACATGATCATTTGTTCCTAGATACTGTAAACTTTTTATACATTTCTGTAAATTCTCCTCCTCTAAATATTTTTAAAATTTTTACTCTAGCTGCAGCTTATTTGATTTGTTATTTAAGATAGATTTCTAAATTTTCTTTCTACATTTTTATTTGGTAATTCCAAGTTTATACTTAGTTATTATTTTTAATATGAGTGCTGTCATATGAGTGCTACCAATAAGTACTCAACCATTCCATTAACAACGGATATATGTTTTGTTTCTAGGATTTTGCATTTATATAATTTTCCTTTGAATATTGTCTCTCCAATTCAATTTTTTAGACATTTAGGAGTAGTTTCTTGGCTTTTTATTTGTTCAAATATGCATATATGTATTGACCTCATATTGAATACCAATAGGCATTTTCAAATTAATTGGAAGAATCTAATATAAGTTATTATTTTTTATTTTTATTTTTTTAAAAATTCTTTTATTGACTTCAGAGAGGAAGGAAGAGGGAGAGTTAGCTAGAAACATCAATCATGAGAGAGAATCATTGATCGGCTGCCTCCTGCACACCCATTGCTGAGGATTGAGCCCGCAATCCGTAAATGTGCCCTTGACCAGAATTGAACCCTGGATCTTCTGGTCCACAGGCTGATGCTCTATCCACTTAGCCAAACCAGCTGCAGTGGTCAGCAAACTCATTAGCCAACAGAGCCAAATATCAATAGTACAACGATTGAAATTTCTTTTGAGAGCCAAATTTTTTAAACTTAAACTATATAGGTAGGTACATTGTTATTAACTTAATTAGGGTCCTCCTAAGGCTTAGGAAGAGCCACACTCAAGGGGCCAAAGAGCTGCATGTGGCTCGCGAGCCGCAGTTTGCCGACCACCGACTAGGGCAATATAAGTTATTTTAACTATATAATCATTATTTTAAATTTGATCAAATGCTGGCATAAGAAGCATTGCATCTAGCTCAAAAACACAGAGGGATTTTATTCACCAAGAAAAAAATAAATTATAGATAGAATTTAAAAATCTATAAAATATTTAATGAAATGTGAACTAATTTTGTGTATTTTAAAAACTGATTTTTTTCTGGACTTATTGTTGGGTTTCAAAAAATAAACTGAGTGCTAATTAAGATTGAGGTCTGATTACCTGTTTCTAATATTTTCTTTTTGCTTTTGAGTCTATAAATGACTTTGGAAATCCACCTCCCCAAATGTAGTCATTAGTAATGAAATATATTGATTAAAAACATTTTCCTCTTTGGAATGTCATGGTGTTTTAATGATACCTTCTATTAGGAATATAAGTGGCTCCCTTCATATTTATGGTAAAATTGAAGCTTTCCTATGGCTAAATGGAAAGCATGTGGTATATTCGGGAGTAATGTCTATATTCTTAGTAGATTTTAAATAGTGGACCACTAGTTTGTAATGTGAGGGAAAAAAAGCAGGTTGACACAGTACGTGATTTTGGAATGTGAAGAAAAAGCAGGTTGAAAAAAAGTATTTCCCTATAGAAATATAGATTAGCAATAAAACAGTAAGTAAGCAGAAAGATGTTTGAATAACAGTTTATAACTAAGACATATAAGGAAGCACAATCTTTAGTTAATAGCATGAATTTCAGCCAGTCACACCTGAGATGAGCCTGGACCCTCTGCTTAAAGGCTATGTGAAGTTGGGTAAATGACTGAGTCTCTCTGGGTTGAGTTGCTTCAGCAACAGAATGAAGATAAAAATACCACCTACTTCATATAGTTGTTCTGAGATTAAGTAAGATTATACACCCCAACCTTCATTGTAGTATCTGACATCTCTAAGTACGAAATGCATGAGAGGTCTTAAAAGAGCAATTCTAGGGGAAAACGTCATCCCCTAGTGAAGTGCAGTGAAAACAAAACACTCCTGTATTACCGAATCAACGAAAACCACTCCGCTTTTGGCAAGTAACATGACAATAACTTTCAAGAGTAATAACATTGATTAGGTAGTCTTTTTCTGAATAACAACACGTCTAAACAGCTATTTCAAGGTAAAAAACGTGAAATTGGAAAAATTTGCTTGCAAAGATGTAATCTGTAGCAGAGTGTCAGAAATACACTTGAGAGAGTCAGTAGTAAATCCATTGAACTGGATAGAATATTGTGCAGCTACTAACAGTGACAAGTATGAAGATGATGATGAAACATAAAAATGCTTGTAGCAGAATTTAAACAAATCAGATAAGAAATGTGTGTGTATATGTGTAAAGATGGACTAGAAGGGAACAGAGTGTG
This sequence comes from Myotis daubentonii, assembly GCF_963259705.1. Taxonomy (NCBI): domain Eukaryota; kingdom Metazoa; phylum Chordata; class Mammalia; order Chiroptera; family Vespertilionidae; genus Myotis; species Myotis daubentonii. The sequence goes on from NC_081849.1 coordinate 54,923,700, forward strand.
CTGTTGACACAGTTAGTGACTATGAATAAGCATTGACAGGGATTTATGGGGGCAGCCTACTGACTTACTACACGAAGAAAAGTGCGGTACCTTAAAGCACCTTCTCTGGGTTGCTTATTTCATTTTGGAGGAGCATGTGAAGACTTTCCAAAGGCTTGATTTAGTCCACGTTAACTCAATTTCATCTCCGTCCCGGGCTATCTTTCTCAATCAACTCCGATTCTCCATGAATTTCTCTAGGTGTCTCATAAAGAATGTGGCAGTGACACGTGGGCTGACTTTAAAGTACTCTGAAAAAAAATTGAGCGGAGATGTCAATGTTCAAGCAAGTGTTCTTTCTGAGCAGCTCAGCTTCATAATTGTGCACTGACTACAAAGAGTTTGTCTTGTCATTAAATTGTTTAGCATCCAGACAGACTTGTTTTTATATAACAGGATTAATGGTAGGACTACAAGTACAAACCCAGCTTATTGGCCCAAACAAGTTATGAGCTTGCAAAGGTGCAAGGGCTTGAGAATGAGCTGCTGGTAAGGTTTGGAACCCAGCAGTTCAAGGACAGGTGGCACTACATTGTCAGTCCTCAAGCCCCCAAACCCCACGCTTCCTATTTCTCCACCCAAGATAAGCTTTATAAGGCATTCTAGCTGTGAGGAACATTTGTCTTCGGTTAAGCCTATATGGACTTGCTTTATTTAATCTTCTAATTCAGACCCTCTCACCTCTCTATCAAAAAAGTGCAGATCACTGTTGTAAACTATATAGAGGGGATGATTGTTCAGTTGGCATTGTCTGAAAGTGTTATTTATTCACATAATAAAGATTACACTTTAATAGTAATACATCCTGTGATTTCAAAAAGGGAAATGGAAGATGGAATGGTATATAGGCCATAGTTTCCAATTCATAACTATATTATCAATTGAGGGTATTATTATACATGTATTGAAGGTAGGGGTGTGATTACAACAAAAGTCCATTTTTATTTCACTTAAAAAAAAACCAAATCAAGCATTCACATTGTAGTCAAACATTTGTTATTAGCACGAGATAGCGATAGTAATTTATAAAATGGCCCACTGAATAGTGTAAAATACTAAAGAAAAAAAATTTTCCACTGTAGTTTATTAGTTTCACATATTCACTATTAACAGCAAAGTAGTGGGTTTACCCAAGATGATTTCAAGTTGTTTTATGCATTAAACCAAGACGACTCTTCTTTCAGTATTGGTCATATATTAAATTATATAACTTTAGAACTAGAAGGGGCATAGAAAGCATTTAATTTAATAAACTTTGGAGTAGTCATTGTCATCTATAGACTTGTTTAAAATCAAAGATTTCTCTGGATTGGGAGAGGTCTCATTCCGTACGTTGTTTCTTTATATGGCAACAACCTCTGCTCCTAAATATAGTCCCATTTGTTTCCCATGCTGTAGAATAAGGAAGACTCTGAAATAGATAGAAAAAGTCAGATGCCATTATGCAAAAGCAATGCCACCAAGTGTGTAGGGATAATTCCTGGTAAAGCTTAGATGATGTTTCTAAGGAAACCATTTAAATATGTCCTCCAGTCTGCCATACCAAACCTTGAAGCAGCGGAAGAGTTGTCATCCCCTCCAGCTCCATTATCCAGTGCTTACTTTAAAAAGATTTTTGATAGCTAGGAATAATTGACCAGATAGTCTTTTATTTCATCCATTTGGCATTTGTACTTGTAAAAAAAGTTAAGTGGCCCAGCTGGTGTTGCTCAGTGGTTGAGCGTTGACCTATGTACCAGGAGGTCATGATTCAATTCCTGGTCAGGATATATACCCAGGTTGTGGGCTCGATCCCTAGTGCAGGGCATGCAGGAGGCAGTGGATCAATGATTCTCTTTCATCATTGATGTTTCTACCCCCCTCTCTCTCCTTTCCTCTCTGAAGTCAATAAAAATATATATTTTTTTAAAAAATTAAGTAATCAAATCGTTATATTCATTGACAAAGTTTAGTAGAGGAAATCTGATAAAATATGCTGTCAAGACATGTCAAAAGATTGTCAAATTTATTTATTTGATTACTATGCATTAAGATCTACTTTGTGCTTAGCACTGGGCTAAACCCTGGGAGTTAAAAGTAAACTTTGTTTTTAGAAGCTCTATATTAAAGAATATCTCATCTAAAGAGTTTAACAAGTATCTTCAAATAATAGTTTTTAAGTTTTTCTCTGATTTTTCTTTTCCCAAACTATCAAATTTCTCCTGGCTTATTCATACAGTATCATGAGAAAGATGACCTGAATGGAAAGTGAGTCACATGAACAAATAAAGCATCAATTTAAGGATACAGATGTATAAACCAGTTAGGCAATTTTGTCTGGAAGATCTGAAGGCTAAAGGGGAGGTGGAGGATTCCATTTTCCTGGCTTTCAAATTATTTGGGATATGTTCTAGCTTAGCAGGTCATGAAAATAAATCCTTGGTTGGCAAGGCAACAAATAAAAGCACATTTTTTTGGGTAACATTAGACTCATAAGTAAAATAAGAATGTATAACTCACAACTTAGATGATAAATTACCCTAGTTGGTATGTGGGAATAACCATACACATGCACAAATGTGGCATTCTCAGAATAATATGAGCACATGTACATTTTTAAAAGACATATCTGTTACCCCCATTACTAAAATATGGCTGTTAAGCCCCCAAATTTCGAGTGTCAGCTGCAGCTTCACCAACAGCTCAGATAGAGGCAAGCTACACAAAATTTGCTAGAAACTTAGCTACAATCTACCCATCAGCCTCCTCATCTTTTTAGTGCTGTCCCTTTGCTAAAATAGTAGTACTTACAGGTAACATGGCAAAATTGTCACATAAGAGATCTCTTCTGAGATGATGAAAATGTAATGTAGATGTGTACAGGAAAGTTGAGGTGGGCAAAATTGATCTTTAGAACTCATGGTGTTTGAATGGTTGTTATACTTTCTGGCTCTCAGCTATACCCAAAGACAGGAGGAAATAGTAAGACCCCTATATTTGGACACAGTTAGTGTGTGGCCCTGCATTCTCTTTTCCTCACTTTCCATCAGTTTCTGATTCATTATTGAGAATCCATGTAGTTCCTGAAAAGCTAACTTAAGTCCTGGCTCTGAGCGTTGAGCACATGATCAAGGCTAAGCCAAACAGCTGATTCAAACCTTGGGCCAGAGTTATTGGCTGTTGAACGAGCATGTGACTTAAAGAAACCTATCATAGCAAGCCTGGAACTTGGTTTTGATTGACAGGACAGTGTTCCTCCTGGATGTGTAGAAAGTAGCATGTCACTCTGGAGACTGTTGGCTCTTTGCTAACCCTGAGAGGAGTTAACCTTTGGGAGGATTTGTCACCATGGAGTATCAAACAGAGGTGTGGGTAGAAGGTGGGACCATGGTGGTCTTGTTTTGCCACTGAATTAAGAATTCCTTGAAATCCAACTAACTTCAGAGCCTAAGTTATATGAACTAATAAAGTATCTTTATTATTTAAGCTTATTAGTTGGATTCTATTACTTGCTACTAACAAAGACTTCTAATGAATACATTCAAATATATGCGAGGTAACAGCAGAAAGGAGATTCAGACCTTAGACTGGTAGTTGAACTGGATGGTCTTTTAGAAGGCTTTCAAACCTGGAATTGTAATGTGGTATGAACCTAGGTGTCTGTAGTCCATCACCTCCACATAAGATTAGAAATGTTACCCAAATTCCCTGTATGCGTACATAATGTATGTTTTAGTAACCAAACTAAAGATTATCCATTTTTTTTCTCAGCTCAGTTTGTTTATTGCCAATTGATCATCGCATTTTATTGTCCCCTTTCGACTAAGATGGCTCTTGGTTAATTCTAATGAGGACACTTATTTCTGATTAATTCTAATTAGGATAAATTATGGGCATGCTTTCTTTTCAGTAGGTCAGTATTCAGAATAATAGAGCAAGGATGTGAAAGGGACTTAAAATAAGAATGAAGCAACATTGGTTCTAGCCAAATCTTTGCCTTCAATAAGTTGTTTCTTATTAATTAAAACAAATGAAGTGTACTATTTTACATATCATTAAGTACTAAATATGTCTGCTAAAGAGAAGGACAGCTTTTTTTTGAGATAAAAATTTGGGTTGGAGCTTATTATAATCCATCTATCTTGGAAAAGTATTCTACATTGAAATTGTGTTCCAAGGAAATCACCACCTGAGGTTGTTTGGACCATTTCCAGGGCAGAATGCCTGTGCTACAAAGAACTTCGTTGTCTTCTTCCTGGAACTTGTACCTCAGAGCTTCACATTTTTGGCAAACATGGCTCCATTCCCTTTAGGCATCTGTGCTTTTCTTCTCCAAAGAGTTCCATTTTTTCCCCATTAATTAATTACATGCTTATTTTCAATCTTCCAGAGCAGAAGGAATCTCCAGTATTTACATGTTTTTCAGTAAGCTATTCAGTACTTTTTATTTATTTTAAAATTGAGAGAGAGAGAGAGAGAGAGAGAGAGAGAGAGAGAGAGAGAGAGAGAGAGAGAGAAACATCAATTGGTTGCCTCTTGTACATGCTCCAACTGGGAATTGAACCCGCAACCTTTTGGTGTATGGGACGACACTCCAACCAACTGAGCCATACCAGCCAGAGCTATTTAGTGCTTTTTAAAAAATTTTGAACATATTTAAACATTACATCAAATTCAGTATGTTACCTGGTTTTTATGCATGGCCAGTATGAGGTATGAGCAGTGAGGGCTGGATATGGGAAGGTGAATTAATAAGCTTCAGATGCCACAGTTGCCAGGCCTGGATTCTCAGAGGTAGAGTGCTAGATATTTCTCAAGAGTGCAGACTGTTCAATTGTTATGACAACCCAAGAAAACGTTTTAGAATAAATTCTCATCCCTCTTTTATTGTATACTTTTTCATATGCTGTAGATTGTTTAATACATTAATAGATTTCTTGTCTTTGTTATTTTATGCATACATTGAGAGAACCAAGTGGGACCATCTTTCAAATTCAAATTCAGTCTGCAGGGAAAGACTTGGATACTTCTGTAGGAAGTATGCTGAAAGACTTAATCTGAGGAAATTGCTTGTGTCAGCAGCTGTCACAAAACATGTGGTCTCTTTTGGAATCTGGAGCAGCTGCCATGCTGAAATATTATTTCTTTTTCAAGGGGAAATAAGGATATCAGTGGGATTTGTTTTCTTTGAAGTGCTTTAGCCCTTTTATTTCTAATTTCAGATATCAGAAGCCTGTTTGGAATGACTAAACGAGGCAGAGACTAATTCCCTGAGCCTTTAATATTTGGGTTATTCCCCAGTAGCAGGAATGTTTTAAGCATAACTGGGCGGGGAACATCCATTCATTATGACAGATGCCATAAAGTTCCCAAGGAAAACACGCTCCAGGCTTATGGAAAGTTACATAAGCTTTTCAGCACAATGATTTATGGGGGGTTTCCTAGAAGGAATGTGGACCCTTCACTCCATCATGTGACACTTTAGACCAGTGGTCGGCAAACCGCAGCTCATGAGCCTCATGTGGCTCTTTGGCCCCTTGAGTGTGGCTCTTCCACAAAATACCACGTGCAGGTGCGCAGGTACAGTGCGATTGAAACTTCGTGGTCCATGAGCAGAAGTCAGTTTTCGGCCTGGGCGAGTCTATTTTGAAGAAGTGGCGTTAGAAGAAGTGGGGGTATGTTCCCTGAGGTCGACCCCTCAGATTGAGGATGTTTTTAGCAAGGGCCAGTTTAGAAGTACCCTAATTAAGTTAATAACAATGTACCTACCTATATAGTTTAAGTTTAAAAAATTTGGCTCTCAAAAGAAATTTCAATCGTTGTTCTGTTGATCTTTGACTCTGTTGACTAATGAGTTTGCCGACCACTGCCTTAGACCATTTCCTCCAAACTATACCTTGAACAACACATGCTCAGTCCCTCTCAGGTCTCCAAATGGATGCTCTTCTCTCCTGTTACCCACATAGCTTACGGATCTCCATCCCTGAAGAAAGGTTTCTCCTTCCTAATTAAGAATGGTTAATTGTGCAAGGGATGTTTTCCCACAAATTCCGATGCCCAGAATTCCTATATTATTCTTGCTATTTTGTTTTCACATAATAGATTTATTTTAATATGTATGTCTCTTTCAAATGCTGACCATATATATACTTTATACATATGGACATCTTATCTTTTCTGAATTAAAAATAGCAGTGTAGTAGGATGCTATGGGATAGAGCAGTGATTTTCAACCGGTGGGCTGCAAGAATTTTTAAAGCATGAAATACTTGACTATTTAATCCGGGGCACTGACCTATTGCCGGGGTCCAGCCCCAGCGGGTCCAGGGGTCCCCAAAGGTGTGGACGGAGTCGGCGAAGAAGGAAGGACACGGAGACAGTGTTCAGTTGATCAGCAGCCTAGCCAGGATCTCCAGCCCGGATCTCCAGCCAAGTTCTGGTCTGGATCTCCAGAGAGGTTCTGCTCCAGATCTCCAGCGAGGTTCTGTAGCCATGTTTCCTCGCTAGGTTCTCCAGCCAGGTTCAGTCTGAGATCTCCAGCCAGGTTCGGTCACCAGGTTCTAGTCAGGCTCTTGCCAACCTCTGCAGTCAGGTTCAGTCCAGGATCCCTTGCCATGTTCTCTCCAGCGAAGTTCTTCTGTCTCTAGGCTCCGTGTAGGTTCTGTCTTCTTGATTCTGGTGTAAGTTCTGTGTTCTAAGTTCTGAGTGTTTCTGTCTTGTTACAACTGTATTTATACCAGTTGATTCAATCCTATCAATCTCTATTACAAAGGTTAGGGCGTTTCTTATCTCCATTCCAGGGAGAAAAGATTATGTAGTTTAAGCATGATTGTTCATAGTTAAAGGGATTAATTACCCACCTGGCACTTAGTTGAGGGGTTTTATTCCCTCCCTAACTTCAGGGGAAAATCCCTACCTGGGGAAAACAACCTTTCTCAGAGACCTTGGTTAAAACACATAGTGCCAAGAAGGTGAGCAAACATATTAAGAACAGTATGCCATATATGCCAGGTCCCTTGAAACAGCAAGCATGGACCGGCTCCCGGCAACCTATTTTCCCTTAGGTTGTCAAATTAAAAAATGACAATAGCCAACACAACAATAGCCTCCAGTGTGAATGAATAAAAATTAGATCTACTTTTTTTTGTCAGATCGGCAAAAAATATATCTTTTGGTGTGCTACAGAATTTTAGTAATTAGTCCATGTGTGCCATGAGATGGAAAAATTTGAAAATTGCTGAGATAGAGGTCAGAGGACCTGCCTTTTGATTCACTTCATGACCCAAGCTCATGGCAGAACATGGCATGCGATGGGCTGTGTGTTGGCACATCTAGAAGAGTCTGAGAATGTAATTGTTAAGGATACAGGTTTGCTAATGTCATATACCAGAATTTTAGTGACCTCAGGCATGTTCCTAACCCCTGTAACTTCTTACCAGTCTGCAAAATGGGGGGAGTGATGGTGCCTTCTTTGGAGGAACATTGTGAGGGTGAGTGCATCATGCTTATTACTATTAATGAAAGTATTCATATGAATTCAGGTCAGTGAAAAATTCTCCTCAAACTCTGTAACACTCAACAGTATAAGCAAGTAAATGTTGCCACGCTAGAAGAAAAAGGAAAATTGATGACATAACCATAGTGACTTGTGTTAGAAGGAAATTTTTGAAAATAAGAAAATGTGGAGTAAACTCCAATATATTTGAATCCATATGGAAATCCATTTTTTTAACATTTTGTAAAATATAAAATGACATGTAAATGTTTGTTGTTTTCATGCTCACCTTCACTATCACTGCTTCCAACAAAAAGTCCATGGAAAAGATGTCAAGAAATGCACAAGAAGTAAGAACAGAAAGGCTGAACCAAAGGGAGGTGGATATAAAAGAATAGCAAGTATTTAATATCAGACACATGAAGTAATATGAGAACAAAAATGGTGATTGCCTCACTAGGAACATATTTGTTCATTCATACAACACTGTTGAATAGTCTCTGTAAAAATACCCAAATTGTTCCAAATGCTAAAATTGTATTGAAAAATGAGAGGGTGAGAAAAAAAGAGCAGGAAACTTAGAATTCTGGGGAAAAACTTCTTCCAAACTTGCATTATTTTAGAAAAATAAAGAGATGGTGATTGAAATAAATGACCAATGATGTAAATGACAGAGCTGCTGTCTCTTGGGTGACTCTGAGAGAAGAAAGAATCAGGAAAAACACAAAAAGAAAAAGGGGGAAGGATGAAAGAAAAATAAAACCTCTTGCAGTGTTAAGTAAGCAAATTTGATCAAGCTGAAGTGGCTGCTGGGAAGGGAGGAGAGCGGTTCCTTCTGTAAAATGAAATAGGAAGTGGCTGGTGTGCATTTTTAGAAAAGCAATCCCAGTATTCCATTGGCCTCTTAGAGCTCAAAATTACCCATGAAGCATATGGGCCCTAAATATAGCCCACCGCCTCCATGCAAGAACATCGGTTGTTTTGACATTTTACCTGAGAAAGGGGCATACCTCTCATTGTACCAGTTAATTAGCAGTGGCACACTTTCATTCAATAATCATTTCTCATAGCCATTATGCACTGAACACTGTTCAAGACACTCACACTTTGGCTGATAAGGAATAAAACAGAAAGTTGACACAACTTGTCTAATCTTGAGGAGCCCAAGTGCCTAGTAGGTCAACCAAGGGTGTAGACAACTGATTGCTTGGCTGGGCCAGTGTGATAAGAGCTGTCACAGGAGCACTCGTTAGAGTACTAAGCACACAGAGGAGGACAGAAGTGATGGACTGCTCACAGGGTTGTCAGCAAAGGCTCCTTTTGAAAATACATCCAAACTCTTTTCTGTCCCGGGATAGAGTTTCCCAGAACTTGAGCTGGGAGAATTTAGCTTTGGTTCAGAGTGCATGTCATTTTTTTTGCTAAGATAGAGGCAGGTGCTCTGTATCCAAAGACTGTATTCCATGCAAAAGTTCCCACCACCCGTTTTTCAACTTTACTCATTAAGAAACACTTGCAAAGATGATCCACTCAAGGCAGGATGGAATCTAAATAGTCAGTATCTCCTCTCCATTAAGGTGAAAGAGAAAAATGCCTTTAAGGCCAAATAAAGGCTAAAAAGGTGACTCTTTCAAGACATAGGGAAATGGCACTTACACACATCACTCCTGTGCTTTTGTTTGGTATATGTACCCAAATAAAGGCATTTGGGGTTCATTCAAACATGGGCATATTTCTTTCATATGTGACCCACAGAAACAAGTAAGTTTCCTATGTCTGCCTCAAGCTATGTTTTAGAAATAACACTCTTCTAGTTTACTTATTTTGTGGGTTTTGGCAAAAAGCTATTATATAGGGAGAAAAGTCAAAGAAGTCCTGTAAACATGGTGTAACTTTTCAAGGATTGTAAATTTTAAAACTACAGTTGTGTGAGGCAACAATATATCAATACATATATGTGCATTTATACAAACTGTGGCACAGAATATAGTATGCAAAATTCTCATTCACTTGAAAGCTATCAAATAACAAAGTTTGAGCTTATAACAGTCTGCTTCAGGATGGACCATTCAACACCCTGTGGCTCACTTATTTATCTCTTCCACAGGCCTTTGGGATACTCACTTTAGTAGGAAATACTGAGAAAAATGGATGGAACACATTGCTTGCTCCTCGCACCTTGGAGAGAGTTGTAGTTCTGCCCCTTGCATTTTCTTAAACTTTTGACATTTCCTACAGTTAGAAAACGAAGGAGGGATATGGGGGAAGAAATGGACAGAAAGAAGACTGAAGTCACATGCTGGGGCCCTGTCTTTTAAAAAATGTTTATTTTACTACTCAGCCTCTTTAATTTGTTTTTTTTTTTATTTTGTAAGAACAATTAACATGATCTCTAGTCTCATAATGATATTTAAGTCTACAATACAACATTGCTACTATAGAAACAATATTAATAAGTTCAGATCTCTAGAATTTACTAATCTTGCGTAACTGAAATTTTATGCACATTGATTAACAACTCTTTCACCCCAGCCCTTGGCAACCACCATTCGCTTCTTTTCTTCTATAAATACTCTGCTTTGGTGGAAATTTTTGAGAAAAATTGATATACCCATTTTCCTTTCTGCTTCTAGGGGTCTATTTTAGTTACCTCATGCAGTATTTGTCCTTCTGTGACTCACTTATTTCACTTATATAATGTCCTCCAGGTTCATCCATGTTGTCTTGTGTGGCAGAATTTACTTTTTTAAAGGTGGAACTAGAGGCTCAGTGCACGAAATTTGTGCATGGGGGGGTCCCCTCAGCCCAGCCTGCACCCTCTCCAATCTGGGACCCCTCGGGGGATGCCCAACTGCTGGTTTAGGCTCGATCCTGGGAATCGAGCCTAAACCGGCAGTCGGACATCCTTCTCACAATCTGGGACAGCTGGCTCCTAACTGCCTGATCACCCCTAACTGCCCCCCCCGCCAGCCTGATCACCCTTAAATGCCTCTGCCTGCCAGCCTGATCACCCCTAACTGCCCCCTCCTGCTGGCCTGGTCGCCCCCAACTGCCCCCCTGATGGCATAGTTTCCTCAAACTGCCCCCCCACACCCTGCTGGCCTGGTCGCCCTTACTGCCCCCTGCCAGTCTGGTTGCCCCTTACTGCCCTCCACACTGGCCTGGTTGCCCACAACTGCCCCCCATTGCTGGCCTGGTCGCCCTATGCAGCCTGCTAGTTGTTACTGTTACTGTGACAGCATCCTGGACAATTTGCATATTCCTCTATTATTAGTATAGATAATGTTCCATTGTATAAATACACAACATTTTCTTAATCCACTCATCTGTTTAAGGACATTGAGGTTGTGTCCACATCTTAGCTATTGGGAATGGTTCTACAATGCACATAGCAATGCTATATCTCTTTGAGATCCTGATTTCAATATTTTTTTTTAAAAAATAAATACTCAGAAGTGGGATTATTGAATACTAAGGTTGTTCTATTTTTAAATTTTTGAGGAACCTTCTTACTGTTTTCCACATCAGCTGCACTATTCTGCATCCTTGCCAATACTGTGTAAGGGTTTCAAATTTCTCTACATTCTCACCAAAACTTGTCTTTTGTTATTTTGATAATAGGTATTCTAAGAGGTATGACATGATACCTCATTGCAGTTTTCATTTGCATTTCCCTGATGATTAGTAATATTGAGCATCTTTTAATATACTGCACTTGTTGACGATTCATATATTGTCTTTGGATAAATGTCTATTGAAGTCCTTAGCCCACTTTTTTTTTTTTTTAACTTTACTCAGCATTTTACTTCCCTTATCACATTGTTAGGTTTATTTTTATTTTTTAAAATTATTTATTGTTTAAAATATCACACATAGTATTACACATGTCTCCCTTTTCCCCCATTGACCTCTCCCTGGCCACCCCCTCCCCTCCTCCCACCCTGCCTTCCCTCTTGAAGGTCTGATGGTTTGATGGCCTGATCAATGCTTCTCTGTCTCTGGATCTATTTTTGTTCATCAGTTTATGTTGTTCATTATATTCCACAAATGAGTGAGATCATGTGATAGTTATCTTTCTCTGACTGGCTTATTTCGCTTAGCATAATCCTCTCCATGTCCATCCATGCTGTTGCGAATGGTAAGAGTTCATTCTTTTTTACAGCAGTGTAGTATTCCATTGTTTAGATGTACCACAGTTTTCTAATCCACTCATCTGCTGATGGGCACTTAGGCTGTTTCCAAATCTTAGCTATGGTAAATTGTGCTGCTATGAACATAGGTGTATATGTCCTTTCTGATTGGTGTTACTGATTTCTTGGGATATATTCCTAGAAGTGGGATCACTGGGTCAAATGGGAATTCCATTTTTAATTTTTTGAGGAAAATCCATACTGTTTTTCACAGTGGCTGCACCAGTCTGCATTCCCACCAGCAGTGCAAGAGGGTTTCTTTTTCTCCACATCTTCACCAGCACTTGTTGTTTGTTGATTTGTTGATGATAGCCATTCTGACAGGTGTGAGATGGTACCTCATTGTCGTTTTGATTTGCATCTGTTGGATTTAGCCCACTTTTAAAATAGTTTATTTATCATTTTTGTTATTGTATTGTAGGAGTTCCTTATACAAAGTTGGGAAAAGTAGGTTTATAGATTTGAGTACATGAAACAGAATTTATTTTTATGTTATTGTTATTTATTAATTATTGTATTATTTTCCATCTGGACAACTGTAAATCTAATTTTGCCCACCCTGTATTTTAGATATTAGCCCTTTATCAGATATATGGCTTTTAAATATTTTTTCCCATTCTGCACTGTGCCTTTTCACTCTGTTTATTGTTTTCTTTGCTGTGCAGAAGCTTTTCAGTTCTTAGTGCCACTTGTCTAATTTTGCATTTTTTTTTTTTTACCAGTGGCTGGAGTCCTGTCTTATATTTTGAAAATCTTTCACCCAATTGAAACATTAAAAACTTACTTAAACAGATGGATAAACAAAATCAGTTAACAAACATTCAACAACAAATCTGCCTGTTATATTATTGACTAGAGGCCCAAGTACACAAAAATTTGTGCACTGGCAGGGGGGTGTCCCTCAGCCCGACCTGTGCCCTTTCACAGTCTGGGACCCCTCGGGAGATAACCATCTGCTGGCTTAGGCTCACTCTCCGAGTGGCAGATGGCAGGCCCGATCCCACGGTGCCTGCCCTGTCTCCCCGGGTCACACATGGCAGGCCCGATCCTGGGGTTGGGGTGGGCGGCAGATGGTTCTGCCCCGCCCCACCTGCAGTATGCAAATTTAACAGCCATCTTTGTTGGGTTAATTTGCATACTCTTCTGATTGGGTGATGGGTGTAGCGAAGGTACGGTCAATTAGCATCTTTGTCTTTTATTAGTGTAGATGAGAAAACAAGTGACATTTTAAATAAAAAAATATCTTCCATTCTCAGAAGTGGCAAGAAATATTTTGAACATAAGAAAAATGAGAACAGTGGAAATTGCCATTTCCCATTCTAGAGCATTTTCTTAGGACCAGTATCTTATTTACAGCTACTTGGTAAAAGGGAGAGCTTTTCTAATTCAAAAAATTTTTGTTTGGATTTCAAGTACTATATACCATGTTTTGCAGGATAATAGGGAAATAGGCAGGCACTGTGAATAGAAAACAAACAAAAGAACCTCAACTATGTAAAGTAGAATTAATTTCTGGAGTAAGAATTTTATAAATGTTTAACTCAGGAAAAAGGGCTAGAGAGCCTATTAATATAATTGTGACATGTTGATAATGACCACAACTATAAAAAAGATTTTATTCAATTATGTAGCTTTAGGCATTAATTTTAAAAGAGAAAGCTTGCTCTCATCACATACAGAATGAAGAAATCATTGAGACAAACTCATTTCCACATTGCTGACTATACTACATTAAAAACCAAAGTAGGATAATTCATTAATTTATAATTTTACTAAATAACCATAAACTCTATTTGAGTGGCTATTCAAATATTTGGAAAACAGCATATTTCTCAAGACTTTCTCAAGTTATTTCTTTTGATATTAACCTTGGTTTTTGCCAAGTTGGAAAAATAAGCCAAATAAATGGAAAACTGAATGTGCATCACTGTCACACTGAGATATCACATGTCCTGGTTATTGGTATATTTATTTATTGTGAGGTAAAAGAAACAAAAAAGACCAGCTCATTTAAGCTGATAAGGCATATTTTTCTTCTATAGTTATGAATGGGCATTTTAGGAGCTTATGACTTTAAAATCTTTTGGAATTATATATGATTGTACTTCTTACTTGAGACTTTTGAAATAATTGAATACTAAACATGGGCATTTTAGCTTTTCAAATCAGAATTGCAAAACATTGTTTATAAAATTGCTATATTAATGGGCAAAAGGCAAAACAAAAATTTTAACCATGTCCTTAGATGCACCTAATAAAGGAAAGGAAAGGTCCCTTAAAAAGAGGAGAGAAAACCTAAAGCAAAACTTTCCCACTATAGCCCAGGGAAGGAAGATCGGCTTAGCATATTCTCACCTCTATCACTGTAGCCAGGTTACCTGCCTAAGGCAGCTAATCATTTTCACTCCAGGTGAGCTGGTGGCAGGTGGCTGAAGAAAAGCTTGTTCCAAGAGTTTCCACTGAGAGAAACCAGGTTAAAGAAAAGCATGTCATCTCATATATAAAAGACCCGTGGTCGTCACGCTGTCACGCCGTCACCACCAAACGAGCAGCGGCTCTCGTGGCAGATGGGGCGGGGCACGCGCTACTAGTGGCCAAGAGCTACAGAGGCATTGGGTGGGGTGGCCAGCTGAGGCAAGCGGAAGCGAGCTACTTGTGCACAATTTTGTGTGTGCTGGGCCTCTAGTTTAATAATACAGAACCCAGTAACCCAGTGTGTTTCCTAGCTGGACTTTTCTTTTTATGAATAAAAATATACACACATATATATAGCTACTAGTATCACTCTCTATATATGTACAGTGTACAACATGATTATATATATATATATATATATATATATATATATATATATATATGGCCTAGTGCACGACATTCATGCACTTGTGTGTGTGGGGGGGGTCCCTCAGCCTGTGCCATCTCACAGTCTGGGAGCCCAACTGACAGCTTAGCAGTTGGATCTCTTTAGTGCTGCCACGGAGGTGGGCTGCTGCACTTGCCAGCAGTCATCCCGGCTTGTGGCTGAGCTGTGCTCCCCCTGTGAGAGCACACTGACCATCAGTGGGCACCTTCTGCATTGAGTGTCTGCCCCTGGTGGTCAGTGTGCATCATAGTGACCTGTTGTTCTGCTGTTCGGTCAATTTGCATATTACCCTTTTATTATATAGAATATATCCTATCTAATAAAAGAGAAAGATGGTAATTGGCGTACGACCGCTACCCTTCCCATTGGCTAATCAGGGAGACATGCAAATTAACTGTCAGCCAAGATGGCAGCCGGCAGCCAGGCAGCTGATGCGAACAGGGAGGCTTGCTTGCTTGCTTCAGTGACGGAGGACTCCAACGTTCCCTGCCTGACTTGCTGGCCTCTCAGCTGCAACTCTAAGCAACTATGTTGCAAATATAGAAGCTAAAAAACCCCCAGAAACCTGCTTTACTCAGCTGGGCTTCAGCCAGCCAGATCACAACATTGTATCAAATACAGATGGTAAACAAAGGCCAGAAACCTGTTTTCAGCAGCCGAGGCCTCAGAGCTAAAGCTGGCCCAGAATAAAAAAAAAAGAAAAAAAGGAGTGGTTGGGAGCTTCAGTCACCCGTCAGCCTGAAAACGGCCTTCAGCCCCTCAGCCAGACTGGCCAGGCACCCCAGTGGGAACCCCCACCCTGATCCAGGACATCCTTCAGGGCAAACCAGCCAGCCCCCACCCGTGCACCAGGCCTCTATTCTATATAGTAAAAGGGTAATATGCCTCCCGGCACCGGGATCAGCGTGACAGGGGGCAGCGCCCAAACCCCCTAATCGCCCTGTGGCTCTGTGTGTGACAGGGTGCAGCGCCCTAACCCCCTGATCGGCCCTGCTCTGTGGGTGATAGAAGGTGGCGCCCCCAACCCCCCACCCCACGGGCCCTGCTCTGTGTGTGACGGGGTAGAGCCATAACCTCCCCATCAGCCCTGCCCTGAGTGTGACAGTGGCGGCGCCCCAACCCCCTGATCTGCCCTGCTCTGTGGGTGATAGAGGGTGGCCCCCCAACCCCCTGATCCGCCCTGCTCTGTGTGTGATGGGGGGTGGTGCCCCAACCCCCTGATCTGCCCTGCTCTGTGAGTGACAGTGGGGAGCTCCTCAACCCCCTGATCAGCCCTGCTCTGTGTGTGACAGGGTACGGAGCCCCAACCCCCCTGATGGGCCCTGCTCTGTGCATGACAGGGGCAGCGCCCCAACCCCCTGATCCGCCCTGCTCTGTTCGTGACAGGGGGTGGTGCCGCAACTTCCCTATCGACCCTGCCTTGAGTGTGACAGGGGGCGGTGCCCTAACCCCCCAATCGGCCGTACCCTGAGCATGACTAGGGTTGGCATCGCAACCTCCAGATCCGCCCTGCTCTGTGCATGACAGGGGACAGCGCCCCAACTCCCCAATCGGCCCTGCTCTGAGCCCAACCAGGGTCTGCACCTAGGGATTGGGCCTGCCCTCTGCCACCCGGGAGCAGGCCTAAGCCAGCAGGTCGTTATCTCCAGAGGGGTCCCAGACTGTGAGAGGGCACAGGCTGGGCTGAGGGACCCCCTCTCCCCCCCCCACCAGTGCACAAATTTTTGTGCACTGGGCCTCTAGTATATATATATATATATATATATATATATATATATATAGAGAGAGAGAGAGAGAGAGAGAGAGAGAGAGAGAGAGAGAGAAATGATTACCACAATCAAGGTAATTAACATATTCATCTTACATACTTACCTTTTTTTTGTCTGGTGAGAACACTTAAGATCTAACTCTTAGCAAATTTCAAGTATACAGTACAGTATTATCAGTTATATCCACTGTACTGTATATTAGATCCCCAGAACTTATTCACTTTATAACTAAAAGTGTGTACTCTCTGATCAACATCTCTCCTTCTCCACACGTTCTAACAACCACTGCTCTACTCTCTGATTCTGTGAATTCAGCCTTTGTAGATTCTATACATAAGTGAGATCACTCAGTCTTTGTCTTTCTGTGTCTGGCTTATTTCACATAGCATAATGTCCTCCAGGTTCATCATGTTGTTACAAATGGCAGGACTTCCTTCCTTTGTTATGCTAGCCTGACATTTTTAACATATCACTTGCTTTGCTTTCTTTATCAATTCATTCATGCAACAAGTAATAATAAAGACTACTAATGTCAAATAAAAAACTGCACATATTAGAGGAGAGGAAGGCTAGAGGCAAAAGGATCATTTAGAAAGCTATCACTGTACCTTGTTTTCATTGTGAATGCTTTACAGATCTATGGGTAGTGCTGGAAATACTTGTATATCATAAGCCAGAGGTGGTGCTGAAAGTTTTGTTCCAGACTCATTAACTGTAGGCCCTGGGTCAATGTTCAGGTAGAAATGTCACTGGGGACAAAGCTCAGGAGCCGGGATAGGGATGCAGAAAGACTACAGTTTAAGTTGTGCATCTTATTTGCTTTTGTATATGAGTAAAACTATAGTATATTAAATATATAATTATTCAAAATAATTTTTATTTTAATAATATTTATTGAGCCTTTACTATGGTAGAGGTCTATGCTCAACACTTTATATGACTTTTTTTTAAACTTAAGCCTCACTAGAGTTCTATGTTTACTATTCTTACCCATCTCTCCCAAATATGGTTTCCCAGCTAATAAAGGGACTCCACATCCAACTGGGCTCTCTAGTTTCAGCATCTGTACTTGAATCTCCCCTGTGTCTTTGCATCCCAATGCCTAGGTTAAGTATCCGTGTAGTATACCTGGCACTCACTCTATGTCTATTTGGTGGATGACTGACTGCACGCTAACATTTGTGACACCAGGCAGTCTGAAGTTGCAAATGGTGTGTTTAAAAACAAGTGAAACCAAGGATTAATGAACAAGTACAAACCCCAAGTAAGTACAATAAAAGAGAAAATATTTAGAATGATATAATAATTTTAGGGAGAAAATGGCAAAGAAATAGAGAGCATACATTTTAGGAATGGTCCTGCTCTGGCCTTAATTTTGTTAATTTGTGACAGGTAGGGTAATTCAATTGGTCTACAACTCATTTCATGTTTCCAGGGGTAAATAGTGCTCATTTGAGGAAGCTCAAGATATTCGCTACAAATTTCTTTGTGTTCAAATGGCAGTTTCTTGTTACAGTTAATGTTATTAAACATCTACTCTGTGCACGGTCTCAGTGCACATTCCATGGGAGATTTAGAGTTGCGTGTGTAAGATGGGTCTCTGCTCATAGAACTTTACATGGGAGTTGGGGAGGCAGCCTGAGAATGTTACTCCTCCAAGACCTTCCATGATCCCGCTCCCCAGCCCTCTCAGTTCCTTCTCCATTTCCCTCGCCCTGCCATCCACACTGGCCTCTTGAAGACACCACATGCATGCTTGTCTCGGCCTCTTTTTTTGCATTTGTTCTACTGCCAGGGTTCCTCCTATCAAAATGTCACTATGGCTCACCACTTCTGTCAGGGTTCTGCTGAAATTTAGGTTAATATTAGGTAATTAACCCCCTAATATAAAATCTATAATCACCTTGTTCCTACTCCCTACTTTATTTTTCCCTATGGCACTTATCACCGACTTACTCATGCTTATACCAATGATGCATTTATTTATTGCTTACTAGCTTCTCCACCCCCTGGACTGTGAGTTCTTTGAGAGGAGGAACTTGTTGTGTTTATGGCTGTTTCTTCACCCAGAATGGTGCCAGGCATGTAATAGAGACCCCATAAATATGTAATGAGTGCATGAAAAAGAAACTGACTAATGAATATACACATGACTGCACAATGGCCAAATTGTTAATGCAAGTGATAATCACTGTGGAAACGCATGGGGAACGTTTGGGAATGCACCTTTTCCTGAATTTCACAGTATGAAACTACTCAAGGAGAGACATTCTGCCTTAAATACCCGTGTCCACTGATATGCCTGGGGGAATACCTAACACATTGCATTTATTTTATACATATTCTTGGAAATGTTATATTTCCAAGAGGAGATGTATCTTTAGCAGGCTTTGAAAGGTAGATGAAATTTAGATGCATGGTAAGTAGAAGAGATGGCATCAATCACCCGAATAAGATAGAGATGGAGATACACACAGTTTCCTTTGACATGGAGTCTCAGAATATGTTAGCAAGAGCAAAGGCTTAAGGTAAAAAAAAGTAGACAGTGATATAGTTGGGGACACATTGTAGAAGGGGTATGTGTGTGTGTGTGTGTGTGTGTGTGTGTGTGTGTGTGTAATTTATTTTTATTAAATCCTCACCTGAGGATAGTTTTCTATTCCTTTTTTATTTTAGATAGAATGAATGGAAGGGGGAGGGGCAGAGAGAGGAAAGAGAGAGAGAGAGAGAGAGAGAGAGAGAGAGAGAGAGAGAGAGAGGTAAGAGAGGACACATTGATTGGTTGCCTCCCGCATATGCAGGAACCTGGGCCAGGGATCAAGCCTGCAACCAACACTCTAATCTACTGAGCCAAATCTGCCAGGGCAGAAGCTTGTGTTTAAAGGTATGCAAGATATTACACAAATTTTTGAGTCATATACTTTTGAGCATGTGACAAAATCAGAGTGGTATTTTTGGGAAGATACATTTTATACTTGTATTAATTTGTATGCATTTCTATTTAGCTTATAGGGTCAAAATAGCTTTGTTGGGGAAAGCATAGCTTTACTGATTGGGTCGGAGAGAAATTAGGGTAAAGTGATCCGATATTACTCCTGTGGAAATAGTTTGGATGGGTGTGATGACAGCATGTACTGGGGTAAAAAGAATAGAAAAAAAGAAATTATGTGAGTTATTATATGAAGATGTAATGAACAGGATTTTCATATGAAGGAGTTTCAAAGAAGCCACTGACAGAACTGGCTGGGAAAATGGTTTTATTGGTAAACTGAAGTTTCTGATAAGGAGGAGAAAACCAAGATGAAGTATCAACAGGCAGGCGACCATGTTGTTAGGAAGTGAAAGGAGACACTGAGATCGGAAATAGACATTTGGGAATTAGCAAAACATCTATCTATATAAAACCCTAATATGCAAATTGAACAGCAGAACAACCAGTTGCTATGACATGCACTGACCAGCAGGGGGCAGATTCTCAATGCAGAAGTTGCCCCCAGCCTGCAGGCCCTGATTGGCAGAGGCGGGGGGCGGGGCCGGTGAGCAGGCAGCACCAGGCCAGCCAAAGTGGGTGCGAGTGGGTTACCCCACAGATCAGCTCTGATCACCCCCCATGCCTAGGGACCCTTCCTGTGCACGAATTTCATGCACCGGGCCTCTAGTAGTTAATAATTGTGCTAATATTCCCAGAGCATTTGAGATTTGTGGTTGTCATTAATTTATGTATACAAGTGTTGATTGGGCCCTTATTTGACAAGAATTCTTACAGGTACTGGGGATACGGCAGAGATCAAACAGAATAGACCTCTGCCCTTGTGTACTTTACCTTCTAGTTAGAGGAAGTGAGATATATGGCTTAGCATATCCATGCATGATACGTGATATGGAGAAACATAAAGCAGGGCAGAAGGTAAGGGTTGTAAGCGTGGAGGTCAGGAGGACTCCAAGATTCAAATAGAGTGGTCAGGACAGGTCTCATTGAGGAGGCGAGCAAACCCTGAAGGAGGTGTGGATGTGAGCCACACTGAAATCTGGGGGAGCAACTTAGAGGAAGCAGGAAAGCAAAGCCCTGATCTTGCTTCCTAGGTTCGAGGAAGAGCAAAGAGGCCAGTGCAGCAGGGCAGGGGGAAGTGGGGCAGGGATGGGATCAGGGCAGAGCCGGAAGGGGTGAAGAAAAGGCTCTGCCATGTCGTGTGGGCCCATGACAACCGGGGCCGACTCTGAATGAGAAGGCAGCTGGTGAATCCTCTGGAGCAGACAAGGTACATGGTGTGACCTGTATGTTAAGTGGCTCTTTCTGGTTTCTCTATTGATTACAGAGCAGTGAGTCACCTGGAGTGGAGATGGGCTCGCTGCCTCTAGTCAAAGGCATTTTTGTTTAGACAAAATAACTTACCAGTGTAATTTAAATTTCCCAAAAGCATCTTTTTAGGTTTTAATTAAACCTCCCTCATTTTCATTCAAGCACATCTTCAGCATTTCTCGCATCCTCACTGCTGCTGTGGAAAATTCACATTCAGAAAGCTTGCTGGGTTAGATGGAAGATAAATGGCTAATTAATCATCTCTTTCATTGACTCTCTGTGCTAAAGTGCACACGACATTGATCTTATTGGATTTTAACTCATTCTCCATGTGATCTTTCTAAGTTTAAGGTAAATATATTTAGAAGATAAATCTGTCATAGGTTTCCTACACTTTCCACTGCTTCCAATTACAGTTTGAATTATGTCTCTTAAGGTCTAGCATCAATTGTATCATGAAAAGCTATGCTTTATATTATTCAAAATCACGTTTGACTGCTGTGTGTGTCTGAAAAACAATAACAAACTCGAGAAAATTCCAAACTGGACTTTAACTGATCCTGGTGGTTTTGAAATGTTTGAGATACCCGTCCTTTCATATTTACATTAGTCTTATAATGTAATGACCTAGCGTTCTGACCTAAGTTTAGCTCAGATATTGCAAGTACTTATAAAGAGATAGCTACTATAGCATTCAGATGGTAACTTTCCCTGCTTAAAATCTATTTAAGCACAGGGAAGCCAACCGGGTATGACATTTATAAACCGAGATATCTGTTCATCATTTCCTAACAACATCAGTGTTTTCTCAGAGTGTGCTGCTGGGTTATCTAGGAGAGGCCATGTGCTGGTTCACTGGTAGAAACAACAACACATAACTACAGAATGCCTTGTTTTTGTCACACACTTCTCTAAGACCCTCTCCCCCTTAACAAAGCAAAAGAGGCTCTCTAACCAAGATTATGAATTAGGTAGACTATATTTCTTTCACTGTTATCATATTTAAGTAGAGGAATAAGAAAATGTTTAGTCTCACAAAAATGCATATGGAGAAAGCATACTGAGTTGGTTTTGTTTAGTCCGAATGTCATCATGTACTTATGCCCATTATTTAGAACTCCTTTGGATATTTAAAAATTCAAATTAATTTAAGAACCCCTGTTTCAGGCAGGGGTGAGGGACTTACAAAATTTCTAAAATGATAAACAGGACAGTTTCAGAGAGTATAGCTTGGGAAGAAATGACAATAAAAATCTGCAGAAACTGAAATTTTAAGGGCAGATGTTTTTCTGATAAGATTTTCTAAGAAAACAATGAGGAAATGTTTCATCTTCCTCCCAAGGAAATAAGATGCTAAGTCTATTTCTAACAATTTCTCATGATAATAACTCCAGAGATAGGAAATAGATTAAAATTAGTTTCTGATCTGATTTGACTGTTTCTGTCATTTACAATCCCATGGTTACTCTGCTTACCTAAGCCAATCTTCCCTGCGTATCATTTTCAATCTTAATGTAATACCCCCATATGCATGGCTAGGAAAATATTAGTGTACCTGTGTGTGTGTTTAAGTATTGATTTTAAAATATCCTTTGTCTAATAAATCAAAGAGCCGGTAGAGAATGTATTTTGGTGACGAGGTCATGGATTTGAAAGCTTTGCCTCTGAGCGTATTCACTGAAATTTCCTCTTATGAGAAAATGGGCATTCAGCCCCACACAGATCATTTGATAAATGAAACAGATTCCAAATTTCAGCTATAAAAGTCACAGTGAACATGAAATGTTGTCTGGGATTTTATTGCAGTGACTCACAGCTGCATAACAATCACCTTTGTGGAAAACACAGACACTTCGGTACTGAAAGAATGCCTCTCCTTTTGGAGATTCAAATGCTTTATTTTTTTCACTAGAAATAAGCACTGTTTATGAGTATAACTGTAGGGAATATGGATACCTTTATTCACTGCTACATTGTGAGTGTATCACATAAAGCCTATCTTACAATAAACTCTCAGTAAAGATCTGTTGCTTTGTGGCTTGATAAAAGAATGGATGAAAGAATTCCATTTCTTGATTTGTCCTTTTGGCAGCATGAGAAAGTCATTTGGAAATTAAATATTTTATTCAACAATGTGGTGATTTGTTTATTTATCAAATACATATTGCCTGTGAAGTACTAATCCTAAGTCCTAGGGGAAAAAATAGTGAATCTGATGGACATCATCCCTGATTTCATGGTGGTTACAATCTGATGAGTTTTATAATCAAGATGAAACATGTAGAATGCAGACATGTATTCTGAGGTTTTCTTAAAGATCATCTTGACTGTCCTGGCTGGGTGGCTCAGTTGGTTGGAGCATCGTACTGTACACCAAAAGGTTGTGGGTTCAATCCTACACAGCTATGTAGAAACCAGTACTTTAGAACTCATGACTTGGGAGAAACTGCAGGCTATACTAACCAGTAGGAAGTAGCCCTGACTATGGTTCTGAAGAGAGGATTAGAGATGCTGAGCCAACATGCCTGCCTCTGAAGATGGGGCAAGTGAGTCCTTATTCCATCTTTTCTGCAATCAGAAATATGCTTCCTTTTCTCAGAAATACAGAGAGTGCATGTAACTTGTGGTACTCGATAGAGAATTAAGAATTCTCAATAAAGAGATTGAAGTAGAAAGTCTGTCCAAACAAATAACTTCTGAATAGATAGAATCTGACTACATACATTCTCCTTGTTATATAGAGCTGAAGTACATTAAGCAACCTTCTTTATTAAGAGAGAACCACAGTTTTGGGTTTTTTGGGGGTTTTTTTTGAGGAGTGAGAAGAGAATTTGAATTTATCTTTACTTTTTAGTTAGGAATGATAATTTATTAGCTTAAGTAATACTCATGCTTTATTTAACCCCAGCCCCTGTCTTGCTGTAACAGCAAAAGAGGTCCCCAAGTAAGGACTGCCTAGTTCAGCGGCTCTCAACCTGTGGGTCGCAACCCCATTGGCAGTCGAACAACCCTTTCACAGGGGTTGCTTAAAACCATCCTGCATATCAGATATTTACATTACGATTCATAACAGTAGCAACATTACAGTTATGAAGTAGCAACGAAAATAATTTTATGGTTGGGGGTCACCACAACATGAGGAACTGTATTTAAAGGGCCAGAAGGTTGAGAACCACTGGGCCCTAGTTGAATTCATCAACTCATCAGACCATGAGATAATAAGAATAAATGAACACATTGTTTTAGACCACAGACTTGGGTGACTTATTATATAGCAAAAGATAATTTCTTTCTTTCTTTTCTTTTCTTTTTCCTTTGCAGTTCTAGAGTGTTTGTTGTTGAAGGAAACCATACTGCTTTGCTTATAGCATTTTCTAAAATATAGATATTAAGACTTGAATCTCCCATGCTTTTTAAAACATGTTCCTCTGTTGTATGGTTCATTTTTAAAAAGAAAAAGCATTTGCAATTATGTTGACAATGACAAAAAATATGTAAAGTTTGTAAGCGTGAATCACAAACCATTGCTGATGATGGAAGATCAAAATGGAAGTATTTTTGTTTGCTTGTCAGTTTTGTATAGTTTTGGTTTCTGAATTTCATAATTAATGATAAAATAATAATAGCATAGGAGTATTAAAATATCCCCAGAATATTTTAAAAATTTTTCTAGGCATTATTTTAAGAAAAAAATCTTGGTTATAGGAATTAGTGAAAGTTTAAATTTTCTTTTAGTTTTAAAAAAATATATATTTCTATTGATTTCAGAGAGGAAGGAAGAGGGAGAGATAGAAACATCAATGAGAGCCATTGATTAAACTGCTTCCTGCATGCCCCCCACTGATGATGGAGCCCGCAACCTGGGTATGTGCCCTGATCAGGAATTGAATGGAACTGTGATCTCCTGGTTCATAGCTCGAAGCTCAACCACTGAGCCATACTGGTGGGGATTTTTTAGTTTTTGAAAGCGTTTTTTTAGTGAAAGCTTAGAACAGTAATATATATTTTGGTCTCTGTTTACCAATGAAAATTTTATATATCTACTCTTATTTCAGGTTAATCTTTAAATTGTTTTTAACCTAATGAATTTTTTGATATCCCATTCCTCAAACTGAGTAAATTATGCAGCTGTTTTTTTTTATAGTGTGCATTGCAAATTCCGTCTTTCTTTTACATTTCCGATCTCTTTCACAAAATATGATCTGTTTGCAAAAATAAGTGGTACTAAAATATCTAAGCAAAGGGGTATGCTCATTTAAATTAATGACTGGAAATTAACTAAAGTGAGAGAGAATCTTTTATTAGACTTATTAGCATAATTTGAAACAACCTGCACAACTGTTTCTGTTTTCATCAAAATCTTAAATTTTGCACAATTTCAGCATTCTCCTGATGCTGACAACTGCCAAGCAATTACTTTTTGATCTTTTTAGCTTGAATTTCTATTGCTTTCATTAATGCTTGAGCTGAGCAAAAAGAGCCTGAAAAAGATTTCTCTACAGCGCTCTTTTATAAACATTTTAAAATCACATTTATAGGAGAAACTATCAGTTTGTCAAGCTGCAAGTTTATTATCGCATTGTAATGTTCACATTGGACCAGCAACACAGGAAATTGCAGCAGTGTTTCTAAACCAAACCTATAGGTGACACAAATGCTTGGCGTTTCTTTAATTGAACTGAATATTAAGCTGACTTAGAATGCTGCCCATTCTTGTTATTTGAGTAGCCTACATTCTTAATAACCTAATTTCCATTGTGTGATGGCCTGGAGCAAAGTGACTACTTGGAAAGCCGCAGATGGACTTGAATTGAAGCAAACAATCTCCTGTGACCTCCCTAAAGGTCTGTTGTTCACCTAAGTGACCCCAATTGCAGCTCAGCCTACATATCCTAACCTCTTCTCACTTTCCAAAGTTATCTAATTAGTTTAAATGGCTTATGACCAAATGTTGTGTCTCTATCACAAAATGGGCATTTAAATTATAACTCTTAATATGGGTCATCCCTGAAAAAGAAGCTAGACTCAAAGACTTTTACAAGGTCCTTAATTTTAGAATCATTACTTGACTCAGGTCTGTTTCTTCATTTCTTCTTTTTTCCTGTTCACCTGTTTATTATCATTAGTATCAGTACCTACCATTGTTTTAAGTACACAGCATGTGTCAAATACCATGGTAGGTTTGTTAAGTCTAATTTCTTATAATCACACACATTAGGTGTTATTTTCTCTCTGATATGGATGAAGAAACTAAAGCCTATGGCCCAAATCCCAAAGCTAGAAAGTGGTAGACTCAGAATTCAAATTCAATTCTCCTTCAGTTCTTTCCATTCTTCTTTGGTGGTTGCCAAATTCCACTTCCATTATAAAATAGTTTATAGTCTTAAGGAAAACCTGTATGCCCACTGCTTATAAATAGTTGTTACAACCATTGTCCCCAGGCTAAATGAGCAACCCCCTCTGTACTACAATTGAATGTCAAATATTAAATAGTACTCTACCCACAAATTGTTGATCTATGTAATTCTCCCACTTGTTAGGCTATGAGCTCTTTAGCCACAAGGATTAAAATTTATTTTTCTTGTTATCTCTCATGTCTTACACAGAGTGATTATCCAATGAATGGGCTATGCTTCAATGGACTAGCAATTACTTTGATACTCCTGCTATGAATGTGTTATTTTCCTCTGCTGAATTTTAGGTAAAAGCCTAGTTAGCACATGCAGTACTTTATTTATTAGAAGCAAGATATAAATGAAAAAGCCAGTGATTCAATAAAAGGTTAGAATGTCTACACTAATAAAAGAGAAATATATAAATTGGTTGTCACTGTGGTACGCCCACCAGCCAATCAGGATGACTATGCAAATTAACCCAGCAAAGATGGCGGGTTAATTTGCATATGCAGGCATGGAGCGAAGACTGAAGGTTCTGGCCCGAGCAAAGACTGAAGATGACTGGAGACTGAAGACAGAAGAGGCTTGGCTTCTCTGCTCTGGCCGGAGTGGAGAAGCCAAGCCTTGCTGTTGCAGCTGGAGTGGAGAAGACAAGCCTCACTGCGGCCAGAGCAGAGAAGCCTAACCTCAAGGCTTGGCTTCTCTGCTGCAGCCAGACCAGAGGCTGGGTCCCAGGTGCCAGAGAAAAACTGGTGCCAGCAGCCAGGGGAAGGAAGGCCTATTGCGCGAATCTTTGTCCAATGGGCCTGTAGTCTATAATAATAAAAGGCTAATATGCAAATGGTCATGTTGCCCTCACTCCGTAAGGACCGATCAGCAGGAGGCTGCATGTGCAGCAGGCGTGGGTGGGCAGGGCTGCATGCACGCAAGGCCGGGAGACATGAGGCTGCGTCCCCCACCTGGTGCGGCTTGATGGGGGGTGTGAGGCTGTGTCCCCCACCTGGTGTGGCTTGATGGGGGGTGTGAGGCTGCGTTCCCCATCCAACACCAGCTGGGGTATGGAGCAAATAACAATATTAAAATATTTCTTCTAATTAATTCCCTTTTAATGTGCACAAATTTCATGCACCAGGCCACTAGTCTTTACTATAATGGAACTGTGATTTATTGTATAATGTTAAGTCTAATTAGTTATAAGAATTAATTAGAAAAACTAACATATTTTATATGTTTTTTTACTGAACTCTGCTAAGACTTGAGTTCTGAATGTTTACATTCAGAACTGTCAGCATAAAATTTCAAAAAGACAAAGGCAGGATTCCCATTGACAACATCAATGATGGATGCTTGACTATATCATGATAAAGAGGAAACCTTACATACACAATAAGATGAGATAGCATAAATAATTGTAGCTGGGTACATTTGCAAAATGAAAATTAATCATGTATGTCACGAAGGGGAGAGCCGAAGCCCTGCAAAAGTTCATATGTAAATTTTTTTGAATGTTTATTATCTCCAAGCTTATGATAACCCAAAGTTGCAGGGGAAAAAAGTGAGTAAGGAATGTGGAATATGCACGTCACAAAGAGATCTGGTTTGCCATTTACTGGTTTTGCCATATTGGGCTTTATTTCTTTTTTCCTGTTTTAAAATGAGGATGATAAAGATTAGTTCTTGTTATATAATAGTGTACTCATGAATACTTGACTTCTTCCTACATCACCTAAGAGACCCCAATTGCAGCTCAGCTTAGAGATATAAATTCTAAGACATGATACAGTTTAGAAAAGATGTTATATATTCATGTTGCACAAATGTTTGGAAACCAAACAATACACAGAAATACCAAAGCAACTCAGGATGCCTAGCTTGCAGAGTAGAAGACTGTTTTCAAATAGAGAGCATACAATGTGTAAAAGGCTAGGTTTATGCTGCATTTTTATAGCGTATCAAAGTCTGGAAATTACAGGGAGGAATTGTTCAGTTCATTAAAAGAAAGAAAAGTTTAATAACTGGATGACTTGGGGGAAATTAAAGAAATATCGAATTTAATGTAATTAAAAGTATTCAAGTGATAGTCTGTTGAAGATGCTATAGAATATTGCTTTAATAACTCTATATTTTTCCAGTGTATGACTGTGTCATAATTTTTTAAAATTAGACTTTATGACCAGGCATTAAGTTGTTTCCATATTACAAGCAATACTAAAATGAGCACCCTTTCAATTGTAATATTTTGATTGAAGTGCAAGATATGATATGCTCACACTTAAAAAAATGATACAGTCACATGTGTACTATGGAATATTCAATGTCAAATTTAACATGTTAATGAAAAGTAACAATTTGGCTTGTGACTTGGATAGAAATTGGGTTTGGGAAATGGGAGAGACATCATTTTAACATACTAAACGGTGCTGTGTGAACTTTTATACCCTTGCATGTTATTAATTTATATATTGAATGATAGTTAATGAAAGATTGTCTGAAATGAAAGTGAAGAGAGCAACCTGCAGAGCATTGTGTATGCTGTGATCTTATTTTTATAGGAAAAAAAGGAAACTTGTGCATATGTAATTTGAAATCACTAGGGATTGGAACAAAAGGAGGAAGAACTAAAAATTAAAAGAAAAA
Source organism: Myotis daubentonii (assembly GCF_963259705.1). Taxonomy (NCBI): domain Eukaryota; kingdom Metazoa; phylum Chordata; class Mammalia; order Chiroptera; family Vespertilionidae; genus Myotis; species Myotis daubentonii. Next base: position 54,952,368 of record NC_081849.1, read on the forward strand.
GGAAATAATGTAATGGGGAAGACATCAAAGTTATCTAAATTTGTTTCTAATGATCTTTCTTAATTAGCTAAAATTAAATTCAGAAGTAGGAAGTATGCAATTAATATTTTATGACATTACTTAAGATAACAAGAATATGTGTTTCCTGTCAATTTTTTTTTATATTTTAAATTGTACTCTTTTCATCTTGTTACACATTCCACAACCCTTTTAATGTGTATCATAGTGGTTTTTAGTTTCTAAATAGTATCTGCAAAACATGTAATCAAGGAAAAAACACACAAAAAAAATCCAAACAAAATTAAACAAAGAACAAAAGTGTTTGAATTTCACAGCGTATTTCAGATATAATATTTTTTTAAAAATATATTTTATTTATTTTTTACAGAGAGGAAAGGAGAGGGATAGAGAGTTAGAAACATCAATGAGAGAGAAACATTGATCAGCTGCCTCCTGCACACTCCCTACTGGGGATGTGACTGCAACCAAGGTACATGCCCTTGACCAGAATCGAACCTGGGACCCTTGAGTCTGCAGGTCGACGCTCTATCCACTGAGCCAAACTGGTTAGAGCAGATATAATAATTTTAAACAAATGACTAAAAATTGATGAAATTAGCAATTTCCTTGTCAGCAAAGCAAGGAATCTAAGTTTTGATTTATATGAAATTCATCTTTAAGGTAATATGGTTTTATTTAAATTTTATGTCAAAAGATTGAGAATGCTCTTTAGCTTGCAAGCTCAAGAATCATTTTCTTCTGGACTTCAATAGAAAGTAAGTGGGAAAAAATGGAGTTTTGAGTTATTCCACATGTAAGTTTATCTCTATAAGCTATTTCTAGCAAATAAAGATAAAGAGGCATTTAATCAACATTCTTTATTTTCACATGCTGATTGTATCAAGATTATTAAAATAAGATGAAGAAAATTAAAAAAAATACACAAATAGAATGGCCATCACCTGAGTCCATTGTTTGCCTAGCCCTCGCTGGGTGAAAATTCTTTGTCACCTTCCTCCATTGGGAAGTGGTGTACATTTCTGTGGCTTTGGTTCCTTCCTCTAGACCGGTGGTCGGCAAACCACGGCTCGCGAGCCACATGTGGCTCTTTGGTCCCTTGAGTGTGGCTCTTCCACAAAATACCAACTTCTGCGCATGGGCCACGAAGTTTCAATCGCAGTGTACGTGCACACCCACACGTGGTATTTTGTGGAAGAGCCACACTCAAGGGGCCAAAAAGCCTCATGTGGCTCGCGAGCCATGGTTTGCCGACCACTGCGTCTAGACCAGTGGTTCTCAACCTTCCTAATGCCACGACCCTTTAATACAGTTCCTCATGTTGTGGTGACCCCCAACCATAAAATTATTTTCATTGCTACTTCATAACTGTAATTTTGCTACTGTTATGAATAATAATGTAAATATCTGATATGCGGGATGTATTTTCATTGTTACAAATTGAACATAGTTAAAGCATAGTGATTAATCACAAAAACAATATGTAATTATATATGTGTTTTCCGATGGTCTTAAGCGACCCTTGTGAAAGGGTTGTTCGACCCCCAAAGGGGTCGCGACTCACAGGTTGAGCACTGCTGCTCTACTCTTAGCTTTATGCTCTGAGTCGTCCTTCCTTCCCCATAATAAAGGGCTCATGCTTGCTGCTGAGTAGCCTCATTCTGCATCATTCTCACGAAGGTTGAGCACACTGTCTGTCTCTCTCCACTGAGGCGTCCTCTGTCAAAGAATGACAGCTCTCAGTGTTTCAATAGTGAAAAGCCCACTACCTTCTGCTCACAACTGGGATCATTCTTTACGGTGTCCTAGGAGTAGCTCTTGGTATACCAGGAAGCGCGTTTTCGTGGCCAGCACGCAGGGCAGAAGAGATCTGTCTCAGTGGTGCTAGATGATATTTACACCCTTTGCTCTGTGAACACTTTCCCCTTTCTTGGCATTGGTCCTCTGAAGATTTCTTTCTTTTTTTCTTTTTTAATCCTCACTCGAGGATGTGCTTTTATGGATTTTAGAAAGAGAAGAAGGGAGAGAGAGCGAGCAAGAAACACTGAAGCCAGAGAGAAACATCCATCAGCTGTTTCTCTCCTGGATGCACCCCCAACCAGGGATCAAACTTGTAGATGCTCTGATCCAGGAGTCTAACCCGTGACCTTCGGCACATGGGATGATGCTCCAACCAACTGAGCCACACTGGCCAGGGCTGGAGACGTCTTTCTGATGGTAGCCACTATTTTCCTCAGACAATACCAATGAAAGTAATAATATTAAAACAGAACTATAACCACAAAACAGAAAAAGGCCTTCTTTCCATTCAGCTATTTTGTTAGTTCACCAATAGGAGTAAAATTTGGTCACAATACTTTTCACCAAAAGCAAAGATTATATTTTTACCCAACTTGACAGTCAAATATAAAGAACCTTTCATGTACTGACTGCTCTTCCAGCCATAGGTCAGAATAGACACACAATTCTGACCTCCCAGAAGACACGTATGAGCTTTTCTAACCCCTGTCCACTTAAATCTAAAGTCCACAGCAGCTTTCAAATCTTACGCCTTAGAGTTGAATGAAAATCTCTGAAGGTGGAAAAATAAACTGGTTGGGGATAACTTGAATTTTGACAGTGAAAGTAGCCTTCACATCCATTTCCCTGGAACAGCATTTCTGCAAAAGAACACACATGCTCACAGATAATTACTGAGAAGTCTGGTCTTTAATAAGGCACTTATCTTGTTCTCAGAAATGTGTCAATTACAGGTCAGGTGACTCGGTGGAGAAGTATGAATCACTTCTTACATACAATCTTTCCTTTAGAGCCCACATTTCCATCACTTGCCTAGATCTATTTCAGCATTTTTGTACTATTCATAAAAATACAAGTGGCTCCTATTTGTCCTTGAGAAGATAAAATTTGTGTTGCAATAAATAGAAATGATTGTCCGCAATAGGCAGTCTTGCTGTTCTTTCAACAATAGTGTTCTGACCAAGGGATTGCTACATTATTTAAAGGTATCTCTTTTCTGATGTATCTGTCCTTTAGGCAGAACCTTCTCAAAGACTGGAAAATTATGACTAAAATTATATATTCTGTGACAGAAAGCATAATTTTGAATCTTTTTCAAGTAAGGAGACTATAAAACACTTAGCTACACTTCTATGTAGAGGTCCTGTCAAAATGTCAGTATTCACTCCATTCCCTTCATCTTGGTTGAAACTGGAAATTTGTCTTTTCCAATGGTAATTTAGAAAAAAAAATCAAAATATTTTCTGTAGTTTAGGGGAAACTTTTGAACACAGCGTCCGAGGTAGTTTATACTGTGTCAAGCTGAAATTATGCTTCTTGGAAGCCCCCTTCCTTCTGTGACCCTGGGTTAGAATTGAACAAAGGAGGAAGCCGTGTGGCTGGTGCAAGGGAAGCAGGAGCCGTTGCTATCTAAAAGCTAGTGTGGTGAGATGCGCCATAAACACAGATATGATGGCAGGTTCTGGCTTGTGCTCACTGTCATCCTGACCACTGACACTGAGGACCAGCCAGGGCCTCCAGCCCCATTACCAAACTTTTGGCTCCGGAGCAATAGAAGCAGTAACTACCCAAAGGCAGCAGCTTTCCATCGGCGTCTCCACCATCAGTGTTTTGTGGTGCCACATCCACAGCTTGAAATGCCTACTTCCCAGATTCTCCTGCGATCTCCAGCTTGTCTACTGGCTCCACGCGTTGGTAGTTGCCAGCTCAGATAGCAATGCTGTTTGTGGATAAATAAAATCCTTGAGAGCTTGCAGAAGGGGTTCACCTAAGGAATATTAGGAGAATCTCAGTGTAGCAATAATTGATTTTAATTAGTAAGAGTTGGTGAATATTTATCTAGAACTATATCAACTACTAACCAATGTGATGAGGAATTAAATTTTAATTTTAGGTAATTTTAATTTACCTAAAATTAAATTTAAAAACTGAAGTAGTGTAAAATATTTTTCTATTAAACACAGCTATATTGTTTTGATAGAACTGCATTTTAATTGAACCATTGCATTGTGTACGTTGCTGTTTTATTGGTATGTGCATCTAGTCGCTGTCAATGGACTGGCTTTCTTTTTTAAAATATGTTTTTACTGAGGTTTTTTTTAAGAGAGAGAGAGAGGAAGGGAGAAGGCGAGAAGCATCCCTGTGAGAGAGAAACATCCACTGCCTCCTGCATACCCCCTACTGAGGATCAAGCCTGAAACCTGGGCATGTACCCTCACCAGGAAACCAACCTCTGAGCCTCTGGTGCATGAGTCAGCAATCAACCAGCTGAGCCACTCTGGCCCCAGGCAGACACTTTTTTCTATACATCAGTGTAAAATTGTGGCATGTTTACTTGATATGTTATGCAGTAAAATCTATATAATTTGTAATTGAAATGAAATACTAATTGTTATTTTAGTTATAATTGAGTTGTTATTTTAGTTATAAAGTAAGTACAAAGACATTTTTAAATTTGAAATGAAGTCTTGCTGCTGATGCAGCACTGAATGGAGACACCACTACCAGGATAGTAAAGAGAGAAAAGAGATTAGAAGATGAAATGTTACAAATGTCATGATGAATGGCAACTGCAAAAACTAAGACATAATAAACCAAAAAAGCTGTTCTATTTCTGTGTAAAATGATGTTAAAATATAAAGTGGACAGTAAAAAAAGACATTTTCAACAAATTCATAGTAAATTTGACATTTTATTGCAACAAAAAGAATCAATGAAATGAGACACTTGAAATAAAAATTAAAATAGAATAAAAATAAATCAGGTGAAGTGAGAATTAAATGTATAACAAAAGTCTTAAAATGATTTTTAACAGGATTTGAGCTTGTAAATGACTTGAATTTTTGTATATAAAAAAAAAACTTTTAGATTGAGAGATGGCAAAAAGCAATGACTAATCTTACCTTTTTGTCATTATCTTTTAATCTATCAGACAATTAAAATTTACATATATCACTTGCATTATGTTTCTATTGGATAGTGCTGATCTAAAAAGTACATAAAAACTTGAGTTAAAGTCTCATTCAAAAAAGTCTGAGAGGTTAACTCTGGCCTGATGACTCCATTGGTTGGAGTGTTGTCCCATACACCAAAAGGTTGCAGGTTTGATTCCCAGTCAGGGCACATACCTAAGTTGTGGGTTTGATTCCAGGTTGGGTCATATACTGGTGGCAACCTATTGATGTCTCTGTCACTCACTCTCTGTGTGTCTCTCTAAAATAAATAAAAAAACCAAAACAATAAAAACATTCTGGTGGAGGATGAAAAAAAATCTGAGAGGCTAACAAGGCATAATTTCAACCTTCCAGATCTTTCCATCTCTAGGGGATCTTTGCAAAGTATATTTTAGGTTTTGCTATGTAGTTCATAAGTAGTTGATGTTTTGCTGTTACTATTACTGGTTACTTGTGCCTGTCTGCACTACTAAATACTCATACATTAAATAATATTTCTACATAAACTTAGAAAATTAAAAAATAACATTTTTACAACCATATACTGTCATTAGCACATTAACAGCTTTTCTTTAATCGCCCAAATTTTCTTTCAAAGTAAATAAAAACATACATGAAAAGGACACTGTTGCACGATTAGAAATAAAGACTTACCAAGCACAGCTAACATAACATCATGTCATTTAAAAAGTTGAGAAACAAGGTATTGCCAGTGAATATCGGCTTTTACGGGTATCAAGAATAAATACTTAAAGGTGGATAGAGTACACAAAGGCAGATATCAGCATGCCCTCATTATTTGGAAGTGGTTCTTGAAAGCCATATTGCTTATATTTAATTTTATTCAGGGTAATATTTGATAGAACATTTTAGTAACATTGCTGTACTTGAACTATGAATTTTGAGTTTAATAAACTCCTACCCCATTTAAGAACCAATCTCAGAATTTTCTTCTGCTTTGATTTCATTGGTGTCATTGATAACCATATTGTGTCATTTCTGGAATGAATTTCTTCCACAAATAATACGTAGGCAATGTCCTTGCAAAATATATTGTGCTCTACCAATCTAAAGATTGGGTTACCAGGCTGGGCAGCCAACATCGTTTAATGACTAAATAAACACGCTGTGGACACTTAGACCTGCTCAGCTCCTTCTGGCAATTTCAAGCACTTTAATTTTGCCGGAGATGTGACCTGATGTTTTAAGGAGCAGGCAGCAAGTGTCCTTAATATTTGTAGATAATGATTCCAGCTGGAGATGCCTATCACCTGGGTTGACATTTAATATCTTTGGAAAAGAGGAATAAAAGAAAAAAAAAGCCAAACTTTATCATTTTTTTTTGAAAATATGTATCAACTTGAAAGAACCTTAGGTTTAAGAAAAACACACAGAGAGAAAAATCTTCAGATAAAAATAAATTGCTGCCTAAACAGATTTTAGGAGCCCAGAAGTTGGAAGGGGCCTCCTCAGGCAAAGCCTGATTCAGAGATAGTTTTGATTTCTGTGTCTGATTCAGAATCTAGGCATCCTATGGGTAGAGTTTGTGTGGCGGATTGCAATTGGTCAAGGCATTTATCAGCAAATTAAAATGTATCCCACAGGGACAATTTTTTTGCCTTTCTTCCTCTCATCTCATACTCCTGACCTGGTGAGGTAGCAGAGGGAATTTGAAAAGGGCAGGCCATTCAGATTATATATTTATGCTACTTGGCTAAAAATCAAGCTGTGGAGTGTGAAGGAGCGGTGACTTGCAGAATGGCAGAGCAAGGTACTTGATGGACCCTCTCCCCTGCGAAACACAAATTTATCTGGTTAAAATGACAAATGGAACAATCATTTAAAGTCTCTGGAAATTGTCCTACGGACATAGAGCTATTAGAAAAAAACATTCATTCACAGAAATATACTCAGTAAGAGCAATGAGAACCTGTGGCAGTTGAGTCACACCTGCTTCCTTAAGCCCTTGCCTCCCGCCCCAGCTGCATGGTACAGAAGCTATATCCCCGCTTACCTGGGCAGCTGCAGACAGAAGAGAGGGGTCCCCTCACCTGAGCCCAGTCTGGGGCTACTGCTTCCATTGCTTACTCTCATTTCAGCCCCTTGTTGCAGAAGCTCTCAGGCGTTTTACTCCCTTTTCAGAAACAGACTCTACGATAGTGTTCAACATTTACACACCACTTTGCATGTAAATTACTTTCCTTTTAATCACCAGTTATCTCCCATAACAACCATGATCAGGATCAGTGTTTATGAAATGCCCACTGGTGCTCCCCTTGCTGTCGGGCTCAAGGGCTCAGTCTGTTAAGAGGAAGAAACAGTCATGCTCTGCAGATGTTTGTTCAGCACGCCAAGGTCACAAAACAGTCTGTGGCAAATCCTGGGATTCGGACACAGTTTTCTCATTTCAACTATCCAGTGGCCCTATCGCCCGCACAGCTTCCCGAGGAAATGACAAGTAAAAAGTGTTGCTCTACATCTCATGTTCCTAATGTGTTTGCTGAGGTCTGCATGTGCCAGCAAATTTCAAGGGGCACAGTTCTATAGTTAAAGTCATGCCATCCCCTAGGCCCGTGGTCGGCAAACTGCGGCTCGCAAGCCACATGCGGCTCTTTGGCCCCTTCAGTGTGGCTCTTCCACAAAATACCACATGCGGGCGTGCACGTACAGTGCAACTGAAACTTCGTGGCCCATGCGCAGAAGTTGGTATTTTGTGGAAGAGCCACAGTGAAGAGTGGCTCGCGAGCCACAGTTTGCCGTCCACAGCCTAGGCTTACGTTCTAACCACTTGGCCATCTGGAGTCCTAAATTCCCTTTCATGCTGTTCTGATCTTTCCTCCTTTCATTTCTATGCTATGTGGTTGGCTCTTCTAATTATCACTTGAGCAAAGCATGTAAACATTACTTTTATTTTTTGGCCATTAACTATCAAAGCTTATGATTTACTCTGCAAACCTGATTTTTACGGAGTGATTTAATGCTGAACCAGTCTTGAAACAGCTGTTGTAAGGACATTTCCTATTTCTGTAAATCATGACTCTTTCAAAAGGAGGGTCATTTTTTTTTCTTTAGAGACAGAGGAAAAGGGCAGGTGTGGAACTTTGTGAGCAATGAAGAGAGTTCTTTCATCTCTATTTGTAAGATGATCAGAAGAGACAGAAATAAAATCGTTCATACTAAGCACGTTGTTTCCTTGATTGCACTGAAAATGCACATTGCATTTCCAAAGCTCACCCTGAGGATGTAATGACCACATCTCCATGGTGCCTGCTTTATCCTATTAACACTTCCCCCTTGTCTCTCCCCCAACATGTGCACGCCACACAAAGCTTCATGTAAGATGCAAAATTGCTTAGGTTTTTAAAAACAATCTGAATAAGTACTTTTAAAAAAGTTTCAAACTTACTTTTTGTGAACTAACACATAGATGTTACATTTTGAAAGTAACAAGTGGGAGCCTTTCCTGCTTAATTAAGATTCAGATTAGGTCAACACCATACCAATAATCCAAAATTTCAGTGCATCCATAGTTTATTTTAAGAAACCTCTTTGAGAAGATTTCTTTGAAGACCGTGAACCATGTAAGTCAACCTTTCCCTAGAGATACCAGTGTGTGTGTGTGTGTGTGTGTGTGTGTGTGTGTGTGTGTATACATGTGTGTTCTATGTTGTAAATTGTGGCTGTAAAACTGTGCTTTCCCTACAAGGGAAAGCTACAACATTCCATGCCTACATGTGTTTGAGTAAGTACTTGCTTGGAAAAAAAATAAACACATATCAAGAACTCAAAATTGAAACATATGCTTGTATGATAATAACCCATAAACCATTACTGATTTAGCACTTAATCTTTGGCTGTCTAGAAACTATTACGTGTTTCCATGTGCCTAAAATCTTCTACCCTGGCAATAACAACCTTTTTTCTACCACCAAAAAAATTATCAGGTAACATTTCTTATTTATTCAGAATTTTTATAACAATTATCTATTTGTTGACTCTTACATCCTGTCCCTAGTAGAATGCAAACCTCATGAGTTAAGGGCCTTTATCTGCCACGGCCAGCACTGTATCCCCAACACTTGGAATAGTACTTGTCATATTGTAGGAGCTTAATAAATATGTATTAAATAAAATTGTGAAAGTACACTAAATATTGTATGTGAAGGTCTCATTTATGTAGAATGTTTCAGCTATTAAAGTATAATGCTGTGTCATTAAAAATAATTTCTACCTGGAAATTCCTTTTCCTCTATTTTTTTCTTACAGAATATCTGCAACCTTAATTACTCATAACTTGAAAATTATCATTAAATCTGTAAATTCTTCTCAGATTTAAGACTTTTTGGAACACACACACACACACACACACACACACACACACACACACACACACGCACATTCTCCAAAAGTGTGATTTTGGTAAAAGAATCACTGATATTAAAGCACAAATTTTTAAGAGTATACTAGATTATTTTCAGAACTTTCCTCATCTTCCCATTTGCAAAAGTTCTATCTAAGATGACAGTTATTTTATGCAGAATGGGTTAAACTGCTTAATTATGAAGACCTTTACATGTATTTCTCAGACTTTTTCTCCAACATTGGGTTCTCAGTCTCCCTCTATCTTCACTGTCACTCTCCCACCCCTGTCACCTTCTCTCTCATTAAATTTTTCTCCTGACACCCCCACATCATGGTCACATTAGAATTTGGGATGAAAATGTTTTAAGACTTCATTTTTTAGAGCAGTTTTAGGTTCACAGAAAAATTGAAGGGAAGGTCCAGAGATTTCTCAATACTTCTTGTCCCCACACGTGCACAGCCTTCTCCAGCCAGGGTGGTATATTTGTAACATAGATGTGCCTACATTACTGCATTGTAATCACCCAGAGTTCATGGTTACATTTAATGGTTTCACTCTTGGTGTTATACATACAATGGATTTGGACAAATGTTCAATAATATGTCTCCATCATTTTGGAGATTAGAATTTTTTAAAGCTATAAATCATGCTAGTCTTTTTGCTTTTTCTAACTTTTTTTTTCTCTTCTGTGCATAAGGGCAAGAAGGAAGATAGAATTACAGGACAATTAGTTTGAAGTTTATTAAAGGCTTCCCTTATAGGTGTAAGAAGACAAATTTGGAGGAGTTTGAGAAGTTATGTATGGCATGAAATGATCTATTTTATATTTATGTTAATAGATTCTCAGGCCCATAGACAGTAGGAGTTTAGATTAATTATAGATCTTGTCTATTCCAAGATAATTCTATTTGGGCAGCGGCTGGGAAGTGCTGCACATCAGGGGTTGGCTTACCACTTGAGTTCTTTCAGTTCAGAACCAGGCTGTCATTTACCAACTGTCAGGAGACAGTGTGCCAGTAAGATAAGTTTTCATTTCTCCTCCTGGCTGACTTACCCGCTGGATCAGTAAACAGGAAGGAGGAACACCATACACAGGTAATTAGAGGACAGAAGAGATAACAACTGTGAAAAGGCATTGCACTTAGCACACAGATGGGGTGCATGTCTATATGTTTAGAGATTATTTCTCTCTGCACTACTTTTCTGTTACATTTGAGAGAGGTGGTTTATTCAATGCTTTGTTTTATCCATTTCCAGTAGTGTCTCCCAAATCCATTCATGGTGTTTCTCTCCCTAAACTGCGCATTACCACCACAGGGGAGATTTTACAATATGATGCCTGAGCCCTAATCAAGATAAATGATATCTCTGGGGTGGGAGTCAGTGTATCAGGATGTTCTTTGAAAAGCTCCCCAAGTGATTCTAATATGTGGTTAATATTGAGTCGTGCTGTTACTATATGGAAAGAGGTCTAAGCTGACTTTTCCTGTGTAAAATAACAAAACACCTCTCTGATGTTTTCTTGGCTTCTATGTGATCCATTTTATTTTGGTAATTTCAATAAACTACAAGTTCTTCCTTATTGTTCTGCTCCCACAAAACCTTTAGGGTTTTAGAAGACCCTAAACCAGCCGTGGGCAAACTACGGCCCGCGGGCCCGATCCGGCCCATTTGCAATGAATAAAACTGAAAAAAAAAAAAGACCGTACCCTTTTATGTAATGATGTTTACTTTGAATTTATATTAGTTCACACAAACACTCCATCCATGCTTTTGTTCCGGCCCTCCGGTCCAGTTTAAGAACCCACTGTGGCCCTCGAGTCAAAAAGTTTGCCCACCCCTGCCCTAAACTGAGGAAATGAGTGGAGACTAGCAGGAAAAAAGAAAACTCATTTTCATTTCAGAGTTGAAAGAATAAGGAAAGTTTAAAGATTTTCATGGGCCTAACTAAGAATGAATCACATAAGGAACTATAATTGACTTTGTTTCACTTAAATTTTATTTATGAATGAGGGAAACCACATGAAAAACATACGCAGTTTTTTAAACCTATTTCATGTTTCTAAGTTATGTTGCTATTGTGACTACATGTAAAGATTGAATTGGTTACTGTATGAACAGTAAGAATATACTAAAAAAGAAGATTAAGATGTTTGCCAGGTACAGAGAGGAACCCAAGGAAGTTTAAAACTGGAATGGACTTAATTAATACTCATTCTTTCATTTGTTCATGCTTACATGCAAGTAGGCATATATCCATGTATTTATAGAGTATAGATTTGTTAAGGTCTCAGTTTACAGTGCTTGATGTGAATGAATAAGACTGGTCACTACGCTGGCCTTCAGTGTCATGGTCAAATAATGAGCACAGGTATGTAAACAAATTAGCACAGAATGAGCTAATCGCAATGGCAGAATTATGTCTAAAATATGCAAGTAGCACAGGAGAGGAGTGGTTAACTGTTTGGGGGAATATGGAGAGGAGAAAACAAGCTTCTTTAGGTAATAATGATTATGCCAAGTTTTGTAAGTGAATATGAATTTATAGGCATTTCAGAGAGTTGGAGAAGAAAAATCTTTCCAGGGAAAGAGAACAGCACATGAAAAGACACAGAGTATGATGTTTTGGGGTCTATATTCAGTTTATTATTGGAGAATCAATAGTTGTTGGGAGGTGACTAGTTATGTAAACAAATCAAATAAGACCCAACATTCTATATTGAAGAATTTAGACTTTACGCAAAATAAGGAACCAATAAAAATATCACCACCAGGTGGGAGACATGATCAGACTTATACTACAGACTAGAGGCCCAGTGCAGGAATTCATGCATGGGTGGGGTCCTTCAGTCTGGCTAGTGGCCAGTCCTGATCACAGCCGGCCAGTTGTGGGGAGGGCCGTGGGAGGTTGGCCAGCTGGGGGGGAGGACTGCGGGAGGTTGGCTGTGGGAGCACACTGACCACCAGGGAGCAGCTCCTGCATTAAGCGTCTGCCACCTGGTGGTCAGTGCGCATCATAGTGACTGGTCGACTGGTCATTCAATTGACTGGTCATAACGGTCACTTAGGCTTTTATATATATACTAGGGGCCCGGTGCACGAAATTCGTGCACTGGGTGTGTGTGTGGGGGGGAGTGTCCCTCAGCCCAGCCTGCCCCCTCTCACATACTGGGAGCCCTCAGGCGTTGACCCCCATCACCCTCCAATCGCAGGATCGGCCCCTTGCCCAGGCCGGACGCCTCTGGCTGAGGCGTCCGGCCCGGGCAGCGGGGACCCGCAGCTGCAGCGGCCCCACGATCGTGGGCTTCGCTTTAGGCCCAGGCAAGGGACCCCTAGCTCCTGGGACTGCCAGCTTCGACCATGCCCAGCTCCCATCGCTGGCTCCACCCCTACTTCCTGCTATCACTGGCCAGGGCAGAAAAGGCACCTGATTCTCCGATCATGGCTGGGGGGCCGCCTTTGCCCTGCCCCTCAGCTCTTAGCTCCCCCCTGGGTTTCCGATCACTGTCAGTGGCAGGGGGCTTCTTCCTGCTTTCCCTTTCGCCTCCCTGCATTGTGCCTACATATGCAAATTAACCTCCATCTTGTTGTCAGTTAACTGCCAATCTTAGTTGGCAGTTAATTTGCATATAGCCCTGATCAGCCAATGAAAAGGGTAGCTCGTACACCAATTACCATTTTTCTCTTTTATTAGTGTTGATATAGATTGGTAGCAGTTTTGAGATCTGTTTGGGAAGGGAGTGAGGCTACAGGTGATGGCATAGTTGAGAAGCTGTTGCAATAGTCTGATTGGGAGATAATGAGGCCTTAACTAATGAAAATTTCACAAGCTGGTAGAGACATTTTTAAAGAATCACAAGATGTGGGTGTAGGAGATGAAAGGAAGAAACTTATGGTGAGTCCTTGATTTCTGATTATGGAACCCTGGATATCTGATGTTGACTAACCAAAATATAGTAAAACAATAAAAAGAAAAAAACAAGTTTTAGTGGTAGGGAACAAGATGTTGAGTATAATATTATATGTATTGAGTTTGAAGTGCTCACAGGATATCAAGGAGATGATATTAAGTGTAGTTTGAAGACTTTGGTCTTATTATCTTATGTTATTAAGTCCATAGAGATTGTTATTCAAGGTAATCTCATGAGTTAGTTCTATTCAGAGGGTTCTTTCTAGAATTGATCTAGAAGCCCTCAGGAACTCTCATTCTATTTCTGAACAATGAAAGAAACATGTGAACTTAATTCCTCAGCATGATGATTTTTATCGAGAGATTATTATTAGATCTTAAACACAAATCAAAGTTTGCAACATTTGTAGACCTATTCCAAGCGCCTTAGGTGTTGTGGGTCTTGAAGATCCACATCAAGGCCACTCACCGTCTATGTGAGGTAAATCCTTATTCTCTATCCATAGCTTCCCCTCATTCTTTTTTACATTTTAAATATTGAAAATTTTCTAGGAACATGGTTTTCTGAATTAAATTTCAAGGATCCAGTTGGATTTGTCTCCAAAGAGCAAATGGAGGATAGAATAGTACCTTTTCTGTTTTCATTTTTATATTAGCTTCTGCACAAACCTGCAACCCATAGCATTAGGCAAATGTTTCTAGGGAGTCAAAGTTGATCTTGTTAAAAAAATAAATAAATAAACCCTCCAGTCCTGACACACACACACATGCACACACACACAAACTCACAAATGACACACGCACACATAGTTCCTTGGATCCAGAGTCTCAAGATCTCTAGGCTTTCAGGGAATTCTAGCAAGAAAAACAGCTGAGTGACTTCTGGTTATTGTAGTCAAACCACTTAATTCTAATCTCTTTAATTTCCATGATGGGGTGTGAATTAGATTTCTCTATTTAAATGATTTTGAAATCAAAGCCACTTATGACCAATAATCCAGAAATATCGAGACCCAAATTCCTTCCATGTCCATCGCCACCTCTGCCTTCCACTTCATAGACCATTGGAACTTGGGGCTGCCGTCCCATTTGGCATGCGGCAACTACGTGGGTGCCAAGAAAAGGTCATTCCTCCAGCCCCTTTGCTATTTCCCAATTCTCCCCAGATTCCCTTTATATTGCCTTTGTAATAGAACAATTTCTTATTTTGATTACAATCTATCTGCCTATTCCTCTCATCCACACTCTGGTAACAGACTGGGTTTGTCCAATTTGTGATGCTATCTCAGAAACCTGTCTTTCATCAGACTATAAAAAAGCATTCCCATTTTCTGGAAAACAATTAAGATTATCGGGATTTCTCCTGTAGTATCAAGTTTTATCTGTAATAGCCAGTAATGTTACATGCTATCTTGTAATATTACAAAATGTGATCTTCAGATTGTTAGCATCAATGCCACCTAGACCACATTCCAAGACCACTGAAACAGAACAGGTATTTTAATAAGATCCTTAGATTATTTGTGTGCATATTAAGATTTGAGAAGCACTGATGTGGTACACAAGCACAGCCTTTGACAATGGCTTTAATCACCTTTTCTGCTCTGTTTGCCTTTCTTATTGCTCTGAGCAAGTTCTTCCTTCCCATATCCACCGTTTAGTAATTGGAGGATGTTAGAAGGTGATGTAATGGTTTAACAGTCAGATCTTGAGTGCCTTTAGGGTTTCAAACTAAGAAGCCTCATCTCTATTTTCATGCATTTTTTCTTCATTGTTTTAACATATAGCCTTTATCTTTGATATATGAGCAAACATCTCTTTTCCAACAATCTACAAAGTGGTCAGAAAGTTAACTATACAGCTGTCTGCTTCTCTACTTTCCTAAATATTTGCTGGAGCCTTTAATAATTGTCATCAAGTGTTATTCACCTTGAGATTATGGATGGTCTCAAATATTAGGTATAAAAGGTTTTCCTTCAATGTCTGCTGTTTTCTACCTTTTGAATTTGTCACTCTTGCAAATTTCAGTAGCATGTGTAGATGCTCTGTACTTTTTCAAATTTTCTTGGCTCAACTATCTCCTGAAGCCTCTGGTATAATATTCCACCCAGAATGACCATGAATGACCAGCTCCTTGCTAGCCAAAGTGTTTTTGTCCTCTGAGACCAATGGAATCTGGAGTCTTTAGTATCTCTCATCACTTTTGTTCTTGGATAAAAACATCACATGAAAAGGCATAGATATGTCTTTCAAGTAGATGACAAAGGGACTGGATGATGCCACCCAAAACGGTGAGGGAGAACTTAGCCCAGTGGAAGGAGATGAGGGGAACCTGGACAGATAAATTGGCTTTCCCCCTTTGATGGAACTCTCTGACCCACAATATCTTCATTCATCCTTTCTAGAGATTTCTCATAGAAATCTGATAAACTTCTCATGAAGCATTGTTTCATTTCCTTCTTCTCTGCTTTGTTTTCTTGGAATTTTCCCCTCAAATAAATTACTAGTAGTTAATCTCTGCCTCAGGGTCTGTTTTCTGGGAAACAAAAGTGGTTCTAAAAAGCAAACTCTTAGGACAACATTTGGAGGTGAATTGCTCACTTGTGTAAAAGAAATAGAGACCCGTTTGCTGGTGCTGGTAGTGTGGCATTAACTCATGGCATGCAGTCATTTCAGTTACATCAAGCCTTAACTTGTGGTTAATTGGGAAGAAGTGCAGTTAGAGAGGACACATTTAGACATCAAGTACCTGAAGCACTTGATTATTATGGGACAATGATACCTTTAAGGATAATAATGTAGGGTAATTGCTGTTAATGGCACAGGAGACTTTGGAAGGAAAATGATAGGTATATGACAGTTAATTGCAAACTTAAACGTCATGTTCTAAAGGTGAGGGCTTGTATGGCATTTGTAAAAGAGATTTTTATTTCCTGCAGCCACCAGGTAGGCTTGCTGAACATCAGGCCTAGGATTTCATCATATACTGAAAAGGAGATTAAACTCCCAGCCTCAATAGATCTACTGTCAAAGACAGGATTCTAATGGAAAAGGGGTGGAGTTCTGAAACGTGGAAGGTGACATTTCAGTGAGTGTGAGTATCTTGAACCCTGGCTCAATCTCTTAGAATCTCCTTGTTGGCAGAAGCCCTTTCCTCACTGCCAGAGCAGAACCCTGTAATGACTTTTCTTACACACATGCCTTCCCAGACGATGTCTGTTTCCCACAAGACACATTACCACCAGCACTCATTGCTCCTAGGCCTACAACAAAAATCAAGTCTTAGAACACCCTGAGAAGATAAGTGTAAGTTCTTTACAAGTAAGAAATAGTCTATACTACAAAGGAAATGCAGTATTCATTTAATATGTACTGACAGGATCAAGGGGTTGTCATATCATATATAAAAGTTGGTTTTGATGGTGTGTTAGCCCAGGAAAGGGTTGACTACAAGGCTCAATGGGGAAGAATCTATTTTCATAAGGGTAGAAGGGATTCAATATTTTTGCAATACCAACTGAGCTAGAGAATTTGGGCTGACATAGTGTGCTAACCAGGGTTTGAACACTGTGTTAAAGTAGCACATCCTGGGAACTGTTTCATCTTTTGATAGTAGAGTCACCAGTAAGAGGATAAATAAATTCTGGTTCTGAGGGTCAATCTGTAAGGATTGCTCTAGACCAGCGATTTTCAAACAGCGTGCCACAAGAATTTTTAAAACATGCAGTACCTGACTACTTAGTCAGGGGCACTGACCTCTTTTCCCTTAGATTGTAAAATAAAAACAGCCAACACAACAGTAGCCATATAGTGTGAATAAATCAAAATTTTACCTATTTTTTGTCAGATTGGCAAAATAGTATTTTTTTTGATGAACTGCAGAATTCTAGTAATTAGTTTATATGTGCCATGAGATGAAAAAGGTTGATAATTGCTGCTCTAGACAAAGATCTAGTCTAGAAGAACTATTTAATAAACTGATCTTGATATACTTCTCAAAAAGTTAGATTTTAAAAAATACCACATTATTAGAAATCAATGCAGAATAATTTCCACGTCTCAGTAATTTTCAGTGAAAGCTCATTTTATTGGATATGTAGACATCACAGAGTTTCATGTAAGTACTATTCTATTAATTAGGATATGTACAGTCTCTTTCTGATCACAATACAATAAGCAGCTTTCCTAACACTAAGAAGCTTGGGCAGGTATATTTGTATACTTCCTTTTTTTTTCTTTTGCCATGTCTCTACCCATTCATCTGAAATTATGCCCAAGGAAATAGCACAGGTGATATAAGATCACTAAGATTACCCTTGGTGAAACTGGCTGTGCCGCAGAACAAAAGTTAGAACACTGTGTGTGTGCTTGCCTACTCGCTATTAGGTATTTCTTTATTACTGAGGTACCTAACAGGGTTCTAAATTATAATAGTCAAGAACTTATCTATCCAAATTAACATAAAGTCCAGTGTTTTCTCTCCGCATCCCACCACTACCCTTAGCTAAGAAATCTCTCAAGGTAGTAATTGATTTTCTGTTTGCTTTGATTAATATCTGGAGATGAACTCAGACATGTCCCCCAAATTCTGCATAAGTCCATGACTATAATTCCACAAATCTTGGTGGTACAAACATTTAGCATTATTTAGCATGCAAGATTCTGGCATCCTAGTCTATCTGACTAAATTAAAAACATTGTTTTTCTTGCAAAGGAACATTTAATTTCTTGATCCCATTCATTTCATCAGGTCCTTGGACTTCTTATGCAAACTTAGCTCATCACCTCCAATTTCTTTAAACTCTCTATATTAATATTCTTATGTAAATGAAAACAAAAATATTTACCCTAATTTATTAGCTATATAATAGTTACTATAAATGAACTGTTTTCCACGTGACAGTTAAAGTACTAGGATTTTTTCATATAGCAAACTGTCCTTCCAGATAAACATTACTATTCCATTTTACAGAAAGGATACTGGGACTTAGTCTGGTTAAATTTAATGTGTCAATATCACATAGCCACTAAGTATCGAAGGTGAGACCAACACACACGCCTTTCTAGCTTTCTAGCTTGAGTGGTTCCTACTCATCACACCACCCTGCACTTGTTGAAAACATCAACTTAAAGGTTCTAATTAGAAATGTGTTGTGTGGAGGAAATGTCACCCTACACTTCCATCACTTAAGGACTGGATTTATCTGATGGGATTACACTCCAACACACTAAACTTGGTGGTACACAGCTAATGGGAACTTTTTTCCACCTAAAATAATAGCAGACAGGATGGCACAATTATTGAGTAGTCCAAACATGGGAAATACTGCTTTGTTTTCCTTTACTCTGTAGCGTGTAAGGGAAGGATTCCTAGCTTAGACTTCTTTTATGAGATCAAGGCAGCATTTGAGACTGACTTGGGAGTCAAAGTGCCAGCACCTCTCTGTTAAATAATGGAAAGAAAGAAACCTACACCCAAGTCTAGGAGCACGAATTCAGTGTTTCGTATTTCTGATCCTGAGAGAATCCGGCTGAAAAGAGTTCAATCTACTGAACAATCTCAATTTACATGTCATAGGATTTAATTCAAATGAGATTGTGTCAGACCCAGTATAGAAGCAAGAATGACTCAATTACACAGAAGAACTGTTTGATTTTTGGCTTTTGACTTCTGGTGCCTGATCTTCATATACTAAGTAGAATGTTATGAAACATTACCAAGGCAACCTTATACTAGCTACACTGTGATGTCAGTGGGGGAAGGACAGAGAACTCATTAAAAAAAGATACAAGTTCACACCCAGCTATTATCTATTACTACTGCTAGGCACAGCAGACTTAGTCTCTTTAGCAGTGCTCTGGGTACATTTTCCTAAAGAGTTTGCTACACTATTAGGAAAAATATGATGAGAGAAAACCTGATGTGATTTTAATGAAATTGTCAGCAAGGGGCTTATTTTTAGTTGCCAAGCTTCTAGAAACATAATGTTGTCTTATTTTCTCAGTCATAATATTGCCTATTGATCCATAAGTATTTACTGAGAAGCTTATCACATTGCTCTGGGTTTAAAATGAAGATTCAAAAAAAAATTAGCAGAACTGGTACCTGCATTCGGTATTCTTTTTTCAATTATAAGGTTTGTGAAAGAAGAGCATCATAAAAACCAACTATGTTCTAAGGCAGAGTTTCTCAAACACTCATAAAAATGATTGAGGACCCCAAAACGCTTTTTAAAAAAATGTAGTTTAAGTCTATCAATATTTAGCATATTAAAAATTAAATTTTCTAGGCATTTAAAATATTTTTATGTTTAAAATAGCAATAATAAACATATTACATGTTAGTATAAATAACACATTTTCATTAAACAATGTTTCAAATAATAGAAATATTAATAGGAAGACTTTTGCAAATCTCATTACTGTCTGATTTAGAAAAGACAGCTGGATCTCATATCTGCTCCCGTTAGACTATCCCATGTCATGTAGCCTCTGCACTACTTCACTGTGCACTCATGAGAAAATGAGTGCAAGGCAGAAAATAATACCCAAGTATTATTATGAAATAGTTTTGATCTCATGGATTCCGTGAAAAAATTTAAGGGATCCTAGAAGTTCCTGGACATCACTTTGAGAATGCCTGTTCTAATACCAGAATTGGTAACTCAATATTATCTATTACTATAAAACTGAAAAACAGATGCATTGAGGTGAGATGTTATTTATGCTAAATTCTATTCTTCTTATTGAGGTCTGATCTTAAAAATTAATGTATTAAAGAATTGACCCATTCTTAGCAAAATAAATACAAAATGAGGGATTATTTTGATTAAAGTAAATGTCATGTTGCTGTGTATAAGAAGGTTCATGCGAGCACATTGATGCATTTTTGTTGTCTATTTAAAATTTCAGACTCTATCAGCAAAAGGAAATCATTTGCATTCTAATTTTTATGTGTTCCTGTATGATTCTGTTTCAACTTCACAAAGTAGCAATGCTGATGAAGAAACTAACTAGCCGTTCTCATTAAACAGCTCATTTATGACACCATTTTATTATACTATTTTTTTACATTGTGTACCTAAACAAGTTATCTTTTTGGTTAGTTAACACTAACCATCAGAACCTCTCACCACTTGGAGTCAACACCACTTTAGAAGGGAATGAAACCAGCAGACAGAATAGCTTATGTTACTCTAAGAGCAGTTGACCAAATACCAACCAAGTATTCTGAGTTATCCAAAAGAAGAAAAATATTAAGAAATATATCTTTGCTTCACCACAAAAAGGCCCATTATGCTTTAACAGTGTGATCAAGCCTGACCAGTGTGGCTCAGTTGGTTGAGCATTGTCTCATGTACCAGGAGGTCGCAGGTTCAATTCCTGGTCAGGGCACATGCCCGGTAGGGGGCATGCAGGAGGCAGCCGATAGATGTTTCTCTCTCATCAGTGTTTCTATCTCTCTCCCTCCCTCTCCCTTCCTCACTCTGAAATCAATAAAAACATATTTTAAAAAATAGTAATATCAATAAGTAAAGGATGAGTTTGTTTATTTCTGTTATATCAGAGAGATAATATTATAAAGTAATGTTAATCATGATTACTTTTATGGGTTATAGAAGAAACAAAAGGCTTCTATAGAGGCATAATGGATTACTTCATTTTTTTTTTTTACCTGAAACATACTAGTAAGATGAAAGATAATATACTGTATCTTATACCTCCCAATTTTCCCCCAGGTTGTTGCTCACAATTTTCAGAATTTAAAATAATAAAAGGAAAGGTCTAGATGGCATTTGGAGAAGCAAGAACTGATGATATGCAAAGAATGCAAAGGCTCAAAAGGATATAAATGCTCTTTTTCTCTCTCCATATTTCATTTCTCTCCTTAGCAGCCTGATAAAACCCTCGCATTTTGGGAAGGTACATATTTAGTTCTTAAAAACAGGTTTTTCAGTGGCTGGATAAAAGGCTGCTTATTTCATGGATGGTCCTTCTGCACAAAGAACTGTGTGTTCCTATTAGTAACACAATAGTCCAGCAGGTAATAGAAAACTTATGAATAGAAGGAAAGAAAATTGTAGTGGAACCAGAAGATAATCCGTATTTCATGTCAAGTACAAAGGCAGCCCTGTTCAACCCTGGAGTTTAGACCCGAGTCACATCTGGCGGTGCATCTACCGCTTCATCAGGACATGGGACAGGCATCCTTTTCTGTCCGGTGTTTGAAATGTTTATGTTAAAAAAAAAAGTACGTGAGAAATAGGTGGCTTTAAGTTGTCTAGAGAGAGGTCTCGTTTTCTTATTTTTAAAGTTAAATCTGGGCAACACAAGAAATCCAGTTATTGTGCAGTAACCACGCAGCCAGGAATAGGCAGTACTGAGGGCGCTGACTATTGTTGAGGCTTCCTGGTCCAGCTTGAAGAAACCGGAACTTCATTCTCCAGATGCAGACAATTCAAAACCACAGTCACAGGACAGAGTATGGGAATTGTTGTGATGGTGGTGTTTTGCACCCTTGAAAGAATAAGGATAAAAGTTTCATAGTTCACATTTGATATAAAAATCATATCTGTTGACACAGAAAGTTGTACATAACAACTTTAAACGTTTGATAGTGATCACCATATTAACATACACCTATATAATTTGAAAAAAATCCAATTCAGCTAATTTTTTAACATCCAAAATATGTTAGGAAAATGGCAAGATATTTCAATTAAAGTAAAATGAAGACGAATGATTATACTTTAATCGTTAATTGGAAGCACTGGTTCACAAAGCATTGCCAAGGTGAAGCCTTCAGCTTTGCCTGCATTTCCATTATTGCTAAACTTTGTAACTTTACTTACCTCAAATATCTTAGAATTGGCTTTGATATTTGGTTTTCTCTCTAATGACCTGTATGTCTTTTTTCTTCATTTTCATACATTTTAATTTCTTAGCTTCTGTACCAGTATGGATGATTGGGTGTTTCATGTGTGTATATATGTATGAATATAGATAGATGATAGATAGATAGATAGATAGATAGATAGATAGATAGATAGATAGAGGTACTTTTTGTAGAAATAGGATATATAGTAATATATATATATATATAGTAATAGTTGCACAGAAACCTAGTCAATTTGCATGGATATATTTTCATCCCCCTGTGATCTTTGTGCTTGTTTGCAGTGAGATCCACGACCACTAGTCCAGGGTGACCTTTTCTCTTTCTCTTTCTGTGGGAGCCACAGCCTTCTCTAACACACAATGGCTGGGTCAGGCCCTTAGAGTGTGGAATGCGCTGGCTACTGGGCGAGCAATCTAATCAATTTGCTACTGACAGAGTGAAAAGAGAACAGAGTGACGGCTTTTGAAGTTGTCTCTGTGAGTCTGAGTCATCTGCAGCTGTAGGGTTCCAGCCTATTTGTTCTAAGTTTTGGAGGAGGAGCAGAAACTCCAACTTTGATACCATGCTTCTTTTTTCTGTCAATTTGAGAGAGTTCTGTAGAGCAAAGATAAGCCTCGGCATGGCATTTTCATCTCTAAGCCCAAATGCTCACACATCCTTGTGCTTTGCATTAGCTGGCAGGCAAAGGAACCCACCTAGATGGGCAATTGCACAAGATAATATTTATCATCCGGAAACAAACCAACAAACAAAAAATCTGCATTCTCACAAGTCTCTTCCATCCCTGCAATTGGGAAAATAGTTCACTGGAAATGCATGATCTCTCTCTTGTTTTCAATGTGAAATGATGTGCTCTAGGCACCTGAGGTCATTTCAAGAGGAATTACTACTCTCTTGCCTTCATTTCCCCTTCCCCTTTGTGTAGCTCCAGCAGGCTGTAAGCAGTAAAGATGCTAAAGCAATGAAAGCTAGTGAGCTTACAAGGAAGCCACACCTCCTTGCTGTGTGAGGAGCTTGCCCTGTAGGCTTTCGCCAGGATTTCATTTTTCCTACCTTCAGAAAGGGAACTGTCTTCCTTTAAGGGGAGGATTTTACAGCTATATTTTCTCACTGTTTAGGCATTTAAAAAAAATCTCGAGTTTAGTTTTTTAAATAATAAAACTATACTAAGATTAAAAAAGTATTTACATATTATCAAATAGTATGTTTAAAAGTTTTTACCATCTTTTTATAAATGTAATCATTTTCTTATTTACCATGACTTATCAGCAAATTAACTTAAAGATCATGTCATGTTTAAGGATTTCCTGTATATTACTGTGTAGACTGAATTTAAACATGTTTAGGGCATGAAAACTCAAAAACCAATGAAATCAGCTCATATTTGAAATTCTTGCATTTGGTACTCATTAAATTGGTTTATTTAAATAATTTCTTTCATTTCTTTTAAAATAATATATTTTTATTATTTTATGTATTTATTTTTATTTTTGATACTATTACAGAAGTCTCCCATTTCCCTCCCCGTTGCCTCCTTCCTCCTAAATCTGCCCACCCCGCCACCAGTCTTTGCCACATTGTTGTCTGTCTGTGTCCATGGGCTATGCACCTATACATATATGTTCTTTGGCTCATCTCTTCCAGCCCCCCTGACCCCTCTCTGACATCTGTCAGTCTATTCCATGTATCCTCTCTGGTCCTATTTTGTTCATCAGTTTATTTTGTTCATTAGTTTCCACAAGGAGTCCAGTTAGGAGACTATTTCAATACCATGGAAAGAAATAATGTCAATTGAACACAAGTGATTGATGTGAAAATGATAATAAGTAGCCAGATCTTGAAGATAGAGCTGCCAGGATTATTGAAAGATTGAAAATAGGGAGAGAAAGAAAATACAGATGACTCCAATTTTTACTTTTATTTTTTGCTTTTAGCAACTAGAAGTATGCACTGCCAGTCACTAGATGAGAAAGCCAGTGAGGAGTAGGTTTAAGGAAAAATATCAGGACTTTGAAATGTTGAGTAGGTAGTAGGAGTTGGATTTAAGAGAAAAGTCAGGGACAGACAAATACTTTGGGAGTCATTGGCATTGCATCTGTCAGTATTGCTGTTTAACAAAGAACCACGGAATCTGAATAGAATTCTACACTAAGATTTTTAATTTTCCATGTCTATAATTTGACTTGATGCTGGCTCACTCTAGGAGTGGGCTTCTCTGGATATCTCTGCTTAAGCTAAAGGTCAAATTGGACTTTGCTCCTCATTAGGGGTTGGGTTTTGATCTTCTACAACCGTATTCATTTTGGGCTCAGGTTTAAAGGGCAGCAGCTACCCTCTTCTTATGATGATAGCAGAGGCATACGAGGATAGGGACCACGTTTAAGCCCATGTCTAATATCATCCCATTGGCTAGACCAAATGACAAGGGCAAACCCAAAGTCACAAAGTGCAAAGTTTCACTGTACTTCTTGTGGGAGAAAGGGCAAAGCTACACAGGATGTGGATACTGAGATAAGTAAAGAAGGAAGACAATAATTCCTCTACCGTGGCATATATGTCATAGTTAAAATCATGAACTTAGATGAAATCCAAATAATTGAACCAATTTACTTCCTCACCATCTGTATATACATTTCTGTTTCCTTTACTCTGGCCACCTTTGTTTTATTGTTTTTAAACTGATTTGCCAATGTGAGTAATGAAAACTAATACTTTCCTGTTTTAACTGCAATAATTATACTGCTAAACCAAGCTTAAAACATAGGAATGCTTGGAGTCAGTGTGGGATTTTGATTTTCTAGTAGAATTTTCTTGCAATGGCACATTATGCCATGGTCTAGTGACCAGGAAGAAAAGCATCCCAGTAGATTTTGTTTCCTTTTACATATTTAACCATCTTTATCTCCTTTATAATAATTAAAAAGGGATGAGAATGAACTTCAAATAGTGTGGTTTGTAAGTCCAATGTAGCACCTTCAGTTTACCCTTCTGTAGTCACTATTAATTTATCAGAAGAGATCACTTGTTGGTGAGAACAAAAGGAAACAATAACATTTATTATTATTATTATTATTATTATTATTATTATTATTACCAAGGAAATCTTTATTGAATTTTTGGCTCACATGTGGTGTTGACAATATGATAAATGGTAAGTTTTTCTGCCACAGAAAAACTTACTACGCTCCTCTGCAGATGGCAGGGGGGCTTCTTATTTCAATCATTATTGTGGAAAGTGACCTGTGTGACTGTGGCTAAAGGCTCACATACGCCAGTTCATTCTCAGCAAAGGTCATTATACCTATTTATAATATATACAATCTGTTTAAGCCTTTTAAAATTCATTATGTGTGGGCTGCATATATTTTCACTGAGTTGAAACATCCTTAAGATTTCCGAGGTATGGTAAAATTACATATTTCTAGTGATTGGGATATTTATCTTAGAAAATAAATTCTAATATTAGGATCTCAAACATTGTCTGCAGGCAAAATGCATGTCAGTTTAGCAGTGATTTTGGAAATGAGCATGTGGCTGGGGAGCAAGGGTAAAGCTCCAAATAGGAGGGAAATGGTTCATTTTCAGCAATTGCACTGGGAAAGTATGTTTTCCTCTGAACATGATTACAGAGCACGGTGCCGCATACTTTTAGTGTAAAAATAGAAAACCCATTATGAAATAAAAGCACTGTTGATTCCATTGCTCGAGAAAAATATTCCTCTATTCATTCACAGTAGGTTTGTTCTCTCAAAACAAGACTTTTTGCATTACCTTGAATTAGAGCCAAGAAATATGTGTGCTGAACTCTAATGAACCAAATCATAGTGAATGGAGTTTTACATATAATAAGCAATAGATTTCTGGTTTCATGTGCCCTGCTTTTGTATCAAGCACTCTTGATGAAAATATACATGCTATCTATGATTATTTGTTGTCTTTTTATATTCAGATGCATAGTTTCTCTTTCTCCTAGTAAATGCCAAATATGCTCAATGCTAAAAGTATGTTTTTAAAGATAATTAAGCAGGTGATGTTTCATTATTTGGCTTGGGGAGGTCAACGGGAGGAAGTTAAACAGCTGAATTCAAATCATTTTGGGGAGAAACTTCCTCCAAAGACATCAAAGTACAAAGACTTGATGGGCATCTGAAACAAAAATAAAACTGGGAGTTGCAGTTAATTTATGCTGTGTTAATCTATCTATACTAATAAAAGGGTAGTATGCTAATTAGACTGGGTCGACTGGACATCTTCCGGACACCTGACTTCCTTCTGGACAAAGCCATGGTGGCAGGGGCCAAGGCAGAGGCGGTTAGGGGTGACCAGGCCAGCAGGGGAGCAGTTAGGGGGTGACCAGGCCAGTAGGGGGCCAATTAGGGGGTGGCCAGGGTGGCAGGGGGTGGTTAGGAGCAGTTGGGGTGATCAGGCCGACAAGCAGAGGCAGTTAGGGACGATCACACAGGCAGGCAGGCGAGTGGTTAGGAGCTTGTGGTCTCAGATTGCAAGAGGGATGTCTGACTGCTGGTTTAGGCCTGATACCACAGGGGTCCCAGACATCCCCTGAGGGGTCCCAGATTGGAGAGGGTGCAGGCCGGGCTGAGGACCCACTCCTCTCCATGCACGAATTTCATGCACCGGGCCTCTAGTATAAATATAA
Organism: Myotis daubentonii; assembly: GCF_963259705.1. Taxonomy (NCBI): domain Eukaryota; kingdom Metazoa; phylum Chordata; class Mammalia; order Chiroptera; family Vespertilionidae; genus Myotis; species Myotis daubentonii. The sequence continues at coordinate 54,979,188 of NC_081849.1, forward strand.
AAGCCTAAGTGACCATCTAACCATTTGAGAGTCTGACCAATAGCTATGATGTGCAATGACCACCAGGGGACAGATGCTCAACACAGGAGCTGCTGAGCTGCAGTTCTCGGGTGGTGCACCCGGAACCAGAGAGGAGGGAGCTCAATTCTGGGGTGCATCACCCAAGAACCACCCGCAATCTGGGACTCCTCGGGGGATGTTGGAGAGCTGGTTTCAGCCCCATCCCTGCAGGCCAGGCTGAGGGACCCCACTGGTGCATGAATCTGTGCACCAGGTCTCTAGTATAAAATAAAAGAATTCAAACAAAAAAAAAATGGCGTGCATTTTCTTACATCACTGGGTTTAGTAGTAGATGTTGCCTAATCAACTAAAAATGTCAACTTTACAGTGTTTTTATTATATAGACTACCTAAGATGGCTAGACTACCTAAAATGTGAAGCACATATAAGGCAAATGGTCTTCAAATTTGCTTCTTTAACTTATAGTTGAAGTTTATGTAGATGGTGAGAAAAAGTTTTATACATACACTTTACTAGCACTAGTTCTTATTTTTAGGGCTCATTTATATAAGAGAAAATAGTGTAACAGTAATAAATGTGTGGCTTTGAATTATATGCTAATCCCAAAAGTTGCTCAAGATCAAAGATCAACACTTCCATAAACATTTTAAATATTTGCAAATGTCTTTTTCAAAAGTCTTAACACATTGCCTACCGCATAGAAATCTCTAAGACATACGCCAGGGACCGCACGTTTTTGGGCAAACTGCACATTATTTAAATCATCATAATGCATTTTAGGTGTTGTTTTTCAATAATTATAACATTTTTATTTACAAAAACAATTAAACAATTAAAGTTCCTAGTACTTTTTTTAATGTATGGTACTGCTTAAAACATTTTCCTCTATGAAGAGGGACCAAACAAAATTTGCATAAGTATCTAGATTCGCTCCGTTTTCCATGGGCGTGAAAAACGAGAACACTCCTGAGCGGTCCTTAACAGATGGCGCGCGAAACACAAGAAAACTTCTGAGCGGTACGAAATGTGTTAAGTAACAATTTCATCCACAGTTTCCAAATGTACCATTTATATTAAAGATATACAGAATGGATATGTAAAAAATATACATGTAATGACCTAAATACTTGGGTTTCTTAATGGCCTGAGGAAAATGTGTGTGTGTGTGTGCGTGCGTGTGTGCATGTGTGTATGCATTGGCACAAGTGTGCATATGTTGAGAGAAAAACAATTATTTATTGATGAGTTTATTTGCTATTATATTGAACACTAGGGATATATTAGCCAAAACATTAAAATAAAAAACAGACACTGCTTGAGATCACACATATTTTTACACATCTCTCTTTACCAAGATGTTGTAACTTTGGTTCTGATTTGCACGAAGGTCTGTTTATAGTTAAAATTCTTCCTTTTACATTAATCACAAACTAAAATGTATGATTTTTATATAATATACCTCAAAATTCTAAAGCCAAATTATTCACAGTAGGTATATTATCTGATATGGCTTGGAAGAGAGAATGGCAATTTGATGTGATCAGTTGAGGCAATTAATTCATTTTTACCAAACCTCATTGACTCAGATACTCTCTTGGCTTGAATAAATCTCAGGATGAAGCTTTACTGGTAAAACTGCAACATGCCACTGAGTGGTATCTCAAACAGGATTTCATTATCTAAGTGCTAAATGAACTTTTTTTCTGTGAGGGGATGAGGGTAAAAAGTTCTCACAGCTGCCAGACAAAGAATGACTCTATTTGAAGAGTGGTTAGAAGCACAAATGTTGATTATCTGAATGAAAGAATTTAATTAAGTTTCCTAAAGAACAGGATACTACTGACATCATTGATTGGCTAAATGAAGCAGGGAAATACAGTATTTAACATTACGATATTTTTCACTTAATCATGCCAGTATTAGATCTTGGCTGGTGTCCTGGAATATGCACAATGGCTTGGCAATGAATTAATTATTTAGCAATTGCAGATGTGGAGCTTTGGGGTGTGAAAGTCTCTTTGCCAAGATGGTTTTGGGAAAAGAACCAAAGCAATCATTGCATTTCCTCATCTATGCGCATATCCTTGTTTATGACTATGGCTAAGATCACGACATCGACATCAGATGATCACATCACAAAACATGTTCAATTAACCTCCAAAAATGGTTATTAACACATCAGAATGAGGACAAAAACCCAACTGGCCTGGGTCATAATCCACACAAATAGCTTAAAATTTGCATAAAATATCTTCAAACAATTATCCATATTTTGATAAAGTAGATCATATCTAATCATGAAAAGCATTTAATAAAGATATTTAAGGTCATATTAACTTTCATTACAACTGAAATTGATTATGGGTGGCCAACGTTAACAGAGCTGTAGGTCACATCATTCTTATTTAACCACAAAAACCTGCCTCAATGGGTAAAGACCCTCAATATTAAAGTCAGCAATGTAAAGAACATTGGACTGCTACCAGTAGTGAACAGTGTTATTACCATTAATATATATCCCTAAAATTAGTTCAGCATTTAGATATGCCTCTATATGAGAAAACAAGAACATGGCCATGGTATCCAGTCAATTTTTTTCCTTTTTTGGGGTAGTAGACCCTGAAAATATTAATTATAGCAAAGAACTATACATTAGTCTTTACCTGTGTGGTTCAGTGTTAATAGAGTTAAGTCATACACTATAGTTTGTTCAATAGCATGTCGTTTACTCTCCACATATTTGTGAATTTTCCAGTTTTCTTCATGTAATTATTTTCCAGTTATATATTATTGTGGTCAGAAAAAATACTTGATGTTATTTTAGTCCTCTTAAATGTATTAAGACTTGTTTTGTGGCCTAACATATGATCTATTCTAGAAAATAATAAATTTTCTATTTATTGAAGAAAGCATGCATCAAATAAGTAGAGTGTGCCCAAAATATATGCACCTTTGTATATCCACACCCAACCACCCACTCCCAATCCCCTCCTTATCCAATGCATGTAGCCATTTACCTAATATTATAAATTCAGTGAGAGCTTTGTTTGGAAATACTTTGAAATTCTGTTATTTTGACCTGCTGGTTCTGCCTTTAAATAGAACCAAGCATATTAGAAAGAACATCTATTTCAGAGTCGACATATCTAAAGGGCAGTGTACTTCTTTTGTTCATATCAGGTTAAACAACATGGTCTCTCTTTATCAATTAGCTTATAATATATACTTGTTACAATACTGACATAAAGGTATATAAAAATATAGGGTAATAATTGCACTTTAATATTTGTGTATGGACTACATATTCCACAATGATGCAGTGCTGGCAGGAATGAAGAGATGAATTCTTTGAAAGCCTCTCCAAAACTCTAACAAAGAATCATTGTTTTATCTTGCTCTTATTCGAGAGATGCAAGCATACACTTTTTGGCCTGTGATGATTCATACAATATTGTTTGAAACTGACTTGGGATTCACTTATTGCCTTCCAAAGTATAACTGTGGACTTAATTGAAGTTGTCTCTAAATCTAGTTTTGTGGGGTATAAGGTCAACATTCATTTTATTTATTTATTTATTTATTTATTTATTTATTTATTTATTTATATTAATTTAAAAAATCTTTCTTATTAAGAATATTACATATGTCCCCCCCTTTTCCCCATTGACCCCCTCTAGCCTGCCCTCACTCCTCACCCTAGGCCTTCATTTTAATTATGACTCAAATACTACAGTTACTAAAATGTATTTTTTTGTACTACTTCTAACGTTTATTTCCTAATCCTTTCTCAAGAAAGCTATTGTCAAGAATTTATCTTGTCATGGATATCAAAAATTAAACCCACACACTTGTACCAGAAAAGGAAACACACACACACACACACACACACACACACACACACACAGAATTCCACTATCACTTGTTGTCTTCGAAATTTTCCCAATGGATTCTCTATTGACCCAATACTAAATTTGGGCCTACTGAAAATTCACATTGGGAGCTAATAAATTGGAATAGTGACAAACTGAATTTCTAGAAGCATTTTAAGAAGAGTTTGTACAAGAGATAATCTAAATTAAAATCATAAAATAAAGTTATATTGATATTTTAAAATTAACCATAATATTATAACATTTGGGAAGAAAACCTACCACTATGTTAATACCAAGAATTATTTGTTTTTCTTTTAAAAATGACCATTGTTTCGAATTTAACCTAAAGGATATTGCAACACCGACCTGAAAATAAAAATGATGTAAAAATACCACCCCTTTGATACTGAGCCAATGTAAGTATATTATGATTTGGATGTTTTCTGCTCTTTGCTTGCTGGCACTTTCTGGAAATAATTTAAGGTATCTTTAGAACATTTTTTGGGGGGTAAAAAATGGAAAGAAATAAACTAAACTTTTTCTTTTACTTTATGCTCTTAACCAAAAATATAATTCAATTGATGCCTACCTTAACTATTTAAAGAACATATTTTTATTTATTAATTTCTAGAGGCCTGGTGCAGAGATTCATGCACCAGTGGGGTCCCTTGGCCTGGCCTGTGCTCTCTCGCAATCCGGGACCCCTTGGGGGATGTCCAAGAGCCAGTTTCGGCCCGATCCCCACAGGCCAGGCTGAGGGACCCCACCGGTGCATGAGTCCATGCACTGGGCCTCTAGTGTGCATATAAGATCTTTGGTTAATCTCTTCCCACCCTCCCACCTCCCCCCTTCCCTCTGTGACTCATCAGTCTGTCCCATGTTTCCATGCCTGTGGTTTCTGCTCCTGCATTGAGCATCTGTCCCCTGGTGGTCAGTGTGCATCATAGCTACTGGCTGGTTGTCCAGTTGTCCTGTCAGCCGGTCTCTTAGGTTTTATATATATAGATGAATAATGAGTGGGACTCCACTGTGAAGCTGAAATATATTGTATCACTAATCAGAGCAACTTTAAGTTCTTGGCTTCTAACGTTATTGCCTGTTCAGACTGCTGTATGATGAGACCATTGGTGGTTCCCAAATCTTGGATGTTAAGCATGGCTTCCCTAAGGCTCTGTGAAACAGTGATAAGTGGGGATGTATTCTAAATCAGAATCTCCTGAGGACAGTTTTAGGATATCTTTGAATAAGTCTTTCCTTAGTCTTTAATGTTTAGATTCACCGAATGACCTTTGAGTTTTGATCTCTACAAGTGGATTGGGGAAAAGCTATCCTAGGTCAGGGAACTGGAGATGGAGCAAGGGGGTTATATGCTATGCCTGCCAGGACTCATTGGGAGAGATGCTATTACATCTGGTTGTATTTAATGTCTTTGTTATTGATATGGAAGAGCTGTTTAAAAGTGCATTAATCTCAGGGGAGATACTGTAGACTACAAAGGCATATGAAAAACACAGTACAAACAGGATAACAAGAAGGAAATTGTATTTTCCTTGGACTATAATTTCCAGCCGAATATTTTTTACTGGAAAAGAAAAACAGACACTCCCTTCCGACACTCCTCCAATTCCAGTTATCACAGCACAGAGGACTAGTAATTCCAGTTGAAAAATATGATACTGGCAATTTTTACAAATTTACAATAACACTAAGTGGAGGTGGTATTAGTCATATTAAGATGAGAAAGTTGAGGCAAACAAGTACAGTAGCGAATAAGTGGCAGAATCTAACTTGAACTTAGGGATGTCATATATCAAATTCATGCATGCTCCATTTCTCTGGACTGCTTTGCTTCCCCAAAATGTAGAATTTAGAGCAAGTAAATGTTATAGTTTTACTTATGGAAGACAGTATTTTAGAATTACTTCTTTCTGCTTTATAAAAGCCTAGTCAGAGCTTATCTGGACTAGTAGATTTTCTGAATACTTGCAAAAACTAGAAATATTGAAATGCTTGAATTTCCCAAGCTAATAAAATGGTAATTGGCAGAAGATGCAAAAGTAAAATACATAGCATAACACATAAAATATATTAACATAGGTTAGACTTTTTTAAGCAGATGATTTACATAATCATTGGCTTATATCCAAAAGTTTTAAAAGAACTAAAGTATATATTTGTAAAAGTGAAATTAGTAAGGAAAGTATAGGAAGGCAATACGGAATATAAGAATAAGACTATTTTACCCTCTTTTATATTAATATCTTATTGAAAATTATCTACAAATTTTAAAAGGCAATGTAGCATGATGGTTAAGAGGTTGATCTCGACACAGAATGCCTGTATTTAAATAGCTTACCAATTATAAACCCAAATTGATTTTAGATGGTAATCAAGAATAAAAAGCATTTATTTGAGCAAAATAAATAACACAGATTCAGGTAGCAACCTAACTTGTATTCTACTGTGACAAAGTGAGGCCACCCAGGTTCTCAGTCAGGTTCATTTTATATAAATGAAGTGTCCAAATTGTGCAGTTCTGATTAGACAGGGCAGGTCTCATTTTATGGTGGAAAGAGGAAACTGGCGTGTCCCTGCAGTGGTTGACTCAGACGGTAAACAAGCTGGGCACAGTACAGGAAGCTGGGAGTTCAGGTCAGGGTTCTCTCCAGTATACAGATACGTGAAGAGCCCCGGTTAGCAAATGGCCACTAGACTCTCATTACTCATGAAATTTGGGCTCTTGGTTGACCATGGGGATTCCATTTCAGCAGATAATTTTTTTTCTTCAGCTAAGACAGAAGAGATTTATTGTACACATTATATTCAGCCACAACTGAGAACAGAACCAGTCCAGAATGTCACAGGTCCAGGGCAAAGGACCAAAAGGGCTGGTTTTTGTAAGAGCTGGGTGGGTCTCTCAAAAGGTAGTTGTGGGTTCAGAAGGTGATGAGTGTTCTAGATCCATCAAGAAGTTGTGGACAGCAGGCGTGCAGTTCAACAATTTATACCAGCACCCTGGCCTCTGGCTTCCCTTATTTCTGCTCCTGTGGCTTCCACGGGTGCACAAGATAGCTGTTTCCTTGGACCTCTGCCTCATCTTTCTCTTTTGAGCTTCAGCCTGTGCATTCACTTCTTCCTCTACTTGGCTCTCGTGGTGCTGAGGTTTCTAAGAAGATGGTGCTAAGAAGAAGAGAGAGTCAGTAGGTAATATTCTTTTTGGAGTTCATATCAAGGAAGCTTCCTTCTGAGGGTCCATACAACTTTGAGAAAATTCTAGTATTTCTCTAAGTTACATAAATTTTTTTCTTTTCATCTGTAAAATAGACATAATAATTACACGTAACTAATATGATCTAGTATGAAAGATAGGAGTTAATGTTCATAAATAATTTTGAATTAGTACTCAGCATAAGTCAGTTGGGTTATAACATTGAATGGAATAAGTGCTAATTATTATTATTAGCTATAAATATATATTCCAAAATTTGTGGGATCGTTACTAATATTTCAAATTAGATTTGATAAACTGCAAATTTATTTTCCTTGACTAAACTTCTGCCAAGTGCATTACTGTCTATATATACTAGAGACCCGATGCACAAAATTCATGCAAGAGTAGGCCTTCCTTCCCCCGGCTGCCGGCACCGGCTTCTCTCTGGCACCCAGGTCCCGGCTGGCTTCCCTCCGGCTGCCAGCAGGTGCCTGGGACCCGGGCTTCCCTCTGACCCTGGCTTTGTCCACTCTAATTAGCATATTACCCTTTTATTATTATAGATAAAAGCCTAATATGCAAATTGTCCTCATGGGAGTTCGACTGGGAGACCTATCACTCGCTATGATGTGCGCTGACGACCAGGGTGTGGCAAAAAATGAAGGCCCTGGCCAGGCCTAGGGACTCTACGAACCTCTAGTTAATCGATAGAATCAAATGTATAAGAGCAACTGGGCTCAGTTAATAATAAAATAATAGTATGCCTAGCAAAATATATATCCCAAGCTGTGAGCTTACTTGCAAAATAATCACTCTTGGGAAATAGATATTTATTGACCAAACGATATTGCCTTGGTTGTCAATTATTTTGAGCTGTTCTTTTGGAATTTACCAGTGGCATTTACAAACATATCCACAATGAGTCAGTAATTGAAGATCTCCGTACTTTGAACAAGAATTCAATTTGAGAAGACAGGCATTTGGAGCCAAGCTTGATGAATAAGGCAGTTAATCAAGACTGGGTTTAATTAAAGTGAAGAGATGGATTTCTCTGAGTGACTCATAAATAGTTTTGAAATCAATTCCTTATTTGGGGTGATGGCAGCAATTCATATGCACCAAGAACATTGCCAGGGACTTTACATACTGACTCACATATGCCCAAGGTGATTGTGTGGTCAAAACACTTTTTTTTTGCATTGATAACTCTGAATGATTGATAATCAGATCTTAATTATATACCAGAAAGAGTCAGGGGCTGAGTGATGTTCTCTGTAAATACAGATGCCTGCTGGTGAGGAGGCTTCAAGGCCTTTTATTTATTCACATATTTGATGCTGCTTTGCCAAAGGGACAATGTTGGGAGGGAATGGTATGAAAAGACAGGCATGGGTCATTCCAAAGAGGCTGGGAAGAATTTTGCATGATAAAGACCAGTTTCCCTGGTCCCAGAACAGAACAATTGTAAGGAAACTTTGAGACACATTTCATGAAGGTTTCTTAGATTTGGCCTCCCTTAACTATGTGACACTCTCCTAAAGGGCACGTTGTCTCCTGCCACCTTCATGCTTGGCTTGAACCCTTTCAGTCTCTGAACAATGAAGGCATGGGCGCTCCAATATGCAGTCTTCCCAAATGACTGTACTCTAATTTCATTCTTAAAATATGGAACTACAGTTACAAAATAAAATGTAAGCTAAAAATAGCCTAAACGATGGAGGAGCACACTTGGAAACAGCAAGTGATCTTTTATTTTATAGCTTGACTTTTGTTGTACTGCTTTGCCTTTTGTGGCTGTCTGTAATTACCCTCCCAGTGACCTTCTTCATTGTGACTCCAATAATAGTCACTGTTTTCAAGAGATTGGGTAAGAAAAGTCAGGCATGCTGTAAGTGGGGCACTTCTCCAGCCTAATTGATTTGCAAATGGCTGAGGTGATGTCTTTTTTGCCACCTGCTGAGGAGGGTTGAGAGGCCACCTCCTCAGTCACCCAGAGCGCCACTGTTGTCTGCAGGCTCTCAGGCAGCAATTGTAAAGGCTGACCGGAGTCTTTATGTGAGGCATCGTAATTCTTTTTTTCCTGGACACTGGGATCAAAGTCGCCTTCTATACTAGTGTCTCCATAGCCAGAATCAAGCTGCCTTTCTCTCCCTAGAAAATATGCTTATTTCCATGTAAAAAGGTGACCTCAGTTCCCTATAGATGATTTAGACCTAATCTATCAACCATTTACATATATCAGCTGTGCCTTGCCTTGATAAGAAATACAGAACCTTGACTTCAAATGGCTTTCTTAGATATAATGCTTGATTATATATTTTCTCCTTCCATATAGAAAAACTAATGGAAGCAAAGAAAAAACTGAGCCTATGCTTATTATTGTTGGCATCATTGGAGAGTTTCCTCCATCACTTGTGTTAGGTCACTGAAGGAGGAACGCATGAGGCCAGAATGGTGAGGGATTACAAATTTATTGGATCATCTGCACACCAGGTAGCTGAGCCTAGATGGCTCCAGCACCCAGTGACCGGAGTCAGTGGCTTTTAAAGGACTTTTGGCAGGCTTTTTCTGGGCAGACTTCTTTATGCATACCCAGAGGGGAGATAATGGAATGTGGTCACCACAAGTGAAATGTGGTCTCAGCCAAGGGAATGTCCATAGTGAAGTGGCCTAAAAAGCCAGTTCCCTGGGGAGGGGTATTGATTCAATTGCTTGATCAAACCTAACAACTTGCTTTTCAGTAGGTTACTTTGTGCACACTGCACTTGAGTACTCATTTGTGTTTAGGGAAATCACCTGAATAGATATCAGTGCTAGTGGGAATTTTATATGAAAAGAAAACATTACTTATATTAAGTGATAACTTTTTTTTTAAAATATATTTTATTGATTTTTTACAGAGAGGAAGGGAGAGAGATAGAGAGTTAGAAACATCGATGAAAGAGAAACATCGACCAGCTGCCTCCTGCACATCTCCTACTGGGGATGTGCCCGCAACCCAGGCATATGCCCTTGACCGGAATCGAACCTGGGACCTTTCAGTCCGCAGGTCGACGCTCTATCCACTGAGCCAAACCGGTCTCGGCAAGTGATAACTTTTAAACAGTGTTTATTTTTTAACAGAAACCAGAAGTACCTGGAGGGGTGCTTATCACTTTTATAGCAGTAAAGTGTCCATAAAGTGGAGTTAGTTATTTGAGAGGTAGTCAGGGTGAGAGTGTTATCGGTGGGGTGTCCCTTATGTCCCCACTTGTTACTGGTGGACGTGGAGCTCTTCGAGTGCCACAGAAACAAGAATTTTCTGAGGCCCTCATGGGAGGTTGAGGTATAGTGGAAAGCTTTATCAACGATGTAACATTAATTAAGGGAGTTGCCCTACAAGGTCCCATCTCCCTCCATCTCGCCATGGAAAAAGTCCAGTTTTGTCTAGAATTAAAGCCACTGCCCAGAGTTCCCGCTCCTCAGCAAAGCACCGTCCAGTCCAGCATCTGGCTAGGTTAGCTTATGTTCCCAGCTGCAGTCCATTGTGTGTGGGGTCTGCATGGGCCACATGGCAGGCTAGAGCAGGTCACAGAGCAAGCAAGTGTAAGAAAGCAGGAGCTAAGCAAGAGGAGCCAGAGGGTGAGAACTCTTTTTCTCAGGGTTATAACTAGGAGCTTAACCAATTAAGCTTTCAGGATTTCACACACTTGTAGTGGCTCTGCCCCTTTAGGTTACAGACATTTTCACAGAGCCTAGTTATCTGGTTTGGTGGTTAAATATTTTCACCTTGACAGCATGTTATAAGACAGTTTGGGGATGTATATATGTTTTTTTTTCTTTTCTCTGTTCTCAAGGGTGTTGTAGGGAGGCCTAAACTGGCTGTGCAAATGAGTTTAAGACGACAGGACCATAGGCACAACCAGAGGGTAGCTATGCCCTAGGGCCATGGTCAGCAAACTCGCGAGCCACATGCGCCTATTTGGCCCCTTGTGTGTGGCTCTTCCACAAAATACCACATGTGGGCATGCACGTACAGTGCGATTGAAACTGTGGCCCATGTGCAGAAGTTGGTATTTTGTGGAAGAGCCACACTCAAGGGGCCAAAGAGATGCATGTGGCTCGCGAGCCGTGGTTTACCGACCACGGCCCTAGGGTAGCATGGAGAACGCAACATGATTTCTATCACCATGGGCAAAATTATTTGGATCTGAAGGGTTCTGGTCAACATCAACAAAGGAAATCTCCATGGTGACTATAAAGATAGATGTCTGAGGACTAGATGGGTGAATAAATGTCTTAGCAAATATCATTGAGCATAAAAAAAAAATTGAGAACCAGGTGGTCTTTTTCTCTCCAGTTCTTAAAAACTAGGTAAAGACTCTGGAAATTAGACCTGACCTGGAAAAAAAGGGAACCCTTGATTGAGAATAAATTTTCACTACTCCTGAAGTGGGTTAGGTCTTAAGAATAGCAACTGAAATAATTTTATAAAATTAAGTTTAGTTTTTTTTGCACACATGAAAAGTGAAATCAGTGAGCACCACATCAACACATGGCGATGACAATTTGAAGTAATGTCACATTAGAAGAGCATAAATTAAGTCTGAGATAGCATGCTCTCTTCTGAAATGATCACATTTTAGACAAAAATGACTTCACATCTGCTGTTGCTGATAGTGTTCTTTCATCCACTTAATCTGTGAACTTTGTCTCTCACTCACATCTGAAATATTGTTTAAAAATGAGTTTATCAGAATAATAACACATTTGCCTGCTATTTTAGCATTTTCCCCAAGCTGAAGTAGTTTTATTTTTAGAAGGAAAATAAGGCAAAGTTCAACATCCCCTGATAAATAAAGCCATTTCAGCCCGCATAAGATTACTTTAAGCTGTGAGAATTTATGGAGAAGAGTGTCTGTGATTTGACTCAACACTTCTTGTTGTGTGGGTGAAAGCTAAATTTGTGTGAATATACCTTTCACTTACTGCAAAATTTCAAGAGGATAGATGAAAACACATTTTTGAACTATGATTCTGTTGATATGCAAGTGAAATTACTATTAGATATTAAGCATTTGGCTTTCAAACCACAACAATCAATTAAAAATAAACCCTGTAGCAGAGAAAGTCATTTAGGGGAGGAAATGAAGTATCAAACAGAAACAATTAATATATAAATAATTAAGGCAAAAACGACATTGTGTAGGGATGTATTTGCCATTAATTTAAATTGATTTTATAGCAAAAATGTCATTAAATTAGTCAAAGTCTGAGGACAAGCTAGAATGAAAATCTATTGTCATAAAAAGTTTTTTTTAAAAAAATCATTTAGAAGTCAAAATACTAAACAGAGGAACACAATAAAATAAAATAAAATACATGACTAGTATCATATCCATATTCTTCAGGTGTGAGCATCCCACGTAAGGGGCAAATGCCATGTGACGTCAGATTAAGAGAATGCTGACACCTTGATCTTGGACTCCTAGACTCCAGAAGTATGAGCCAATACATTCCTGTTGTTTTTGGCCATCCAGTTTGTCGGAATTTGTGATGGCAGTCCTAAAATGTGATAATAGCTTATAAACCAAAATGTGAAATATTAAACTTGTCACAGAATCTTTTAATTTTAGGAACATAGAGAAACTCTGGCACTTTTCTATTTTTTTGGCATAGAGCTTTATTTTAATGACCTGTTACTAAGTTCAGAAGATCTGTAGTATATTCATATGATCTGCCAGTGAGAACATATGTCATTCTAAGAGATGTATGGTTTTTAGACCTATGGTAAAGAGAAAGTTCCTAATGTGGCTTTAAATTACAGTTAATATAAAAGGTAAGTTCCTGTTGATGTCACTAATTAAGTAAGAATTCTAATTCTTACTACTAATTACCAAGTAATTCTATTACTAAATCTATCCATTATTTTTTTTAAACATATATTTTTATTGATTTCAGAGAGGAAGGGAGAGGGAGAAAGAGATAGAAACCTCAGTAATGAGAGAGAATCATTGATTGGCTGCCTTTTACACACCCCACTCTGGGGATTGAGCCTGCAACCGGGGCATGTGCCCTGACCAGGAATCAAACCATGACCTCCTGGTTCATAGGTTGATGTTCAACCACTGAACCATACCTGTTAGGCAAAATCTATCCATTCGTCAATGTAACTAATATTCGTTGATTATCCAGTATGTGCCAGGCACAGTGCAAGGAGCTAGAGATATAAAAATCAATAAAATGATCTCAGAATCTTCTTTTAATAATTAAAAGGCAACTTAAAAGTAGAGGAAGTAGAATAACTAAGAATAACAGTAAAGTCACTAATGTTCGACATAATGTGACTTCATAAATGGTTGAATTCCACCTTTATATAAACTAATAAAATATAATTGGGCCCTAGCTGGCTCAGTGGATAGAGTGCGGGCCTGTGGACTGAAAGTTCCTGGGTTTGATTCCAGTCAGGGCACATGCCTGGGTTGCAGGCTTAATCTCCAATGGGAGGCATGCAGAAGGCAGCCAATCAATGATTCTTTCTCATCATTGATGTTTCTATCTCCCTCTCCCTCTCCCTTCCTCTCTGAAATCAATGAAAATATATTAAAAAATAAAATTGGTATTTCAGAGAAATTAACCAAAGCTACTAGTATATGCTGAGTAAGGAAATAAAAAAGTATAATGATTTGTGCTGAAATCATGGTTTTAAATATATTTTAGATTTGATCATTCTGATAATATGGTATTAAAGTACATTACGCACAGTGGTGTAAAAATACATTCAATAAAAAAGGTTGGAATTAATGCATACCTTATTCAGATTACATAAGAAGAAACATAACAGGAAAGGGAATACACCCTTTTGGAGAAATATGAGACGGGGAAAGAGGAGAGAGGATGCTCAGGGTTTGACTAAGCTAGAGGTGAGGGGTGTGCAGAAGAGAGAGTCACACTTATAAATGGCCAAGGTAAGTCTTTGACCAAAGACAGTAAAGAATTGAGAATGAATTATGCAGAAATTTGGAGGAAGAATGTTCCAATCAGGGCAAATAGTAAATTAAAGTTCCTGAGGCAGGAGGTTGTTTACTTTTTTTAGAGGAATTTCAAGGAGGCCAGTGGAGCTAACAGAGTAAGCAAGAGTGACGGAAGTAGGTGGAGTCACGGAGCGGGTGAATGGCTGGATTGTGCGGTATTTTATCTCTCATCATATGGACTTCTAGTTTATTCCAAGACAGGAAACCCCTGGAAAACTTGAGGAGAAAAATGATGTGACAATCATAGAAATGATAATGCATGTAATACTAGGAAGAGAGTGGTTTCTCTCTCCAGGCATTAGACTTAGGGGGAGAACCGAGTTAATTGTACCTCTGCATAAGTGACTTTATTTTCCTCTTTGATACGCTTGGAACATTTCTGGAAATACATTTTTTTTACTAAATCACTGAGCTGGCCTCTGTGACCCCAAGACTATGTTTAAATGTGATTATAAGATAGCTACTAGAAATGACAGCTGTAATAACATCTTATCACCATTAAACATAAAATCTGATGAAAATCACCACCCCATCTTGGCATAAACTGTATCATTTTCTGCAAAACGTGTTTTTATTGCTTGCTACTGTAGGAAACCAAATGTGTTGGATTTTGGATATCATCATCAAGACATTATTTTGGATAGTTTTGAATATTTATGTTGTGTGATTGGTAAAGAAACCATGCCTTAATTTCCACGCATCAGTAAGTATCATCTAGAAAATACTTCCCAGAAACCCTCCTTAAACTTCACTGTGTTGATTTCTGTCTGGTTTTTCTATCATAAGTAAAAAATCTAGCAATCAGTAGTGATCTAAATATAAAATAAGACATTGACCTATGATGTTCAATTTTCAAGTACATAGTTTTCATTGTTGTATCACATTGTACAATGAACAAGAGTAGTTGACACTCAGGGATGTGAATACATGTAAAAGGTGGCTAATGGAATTCAGAATGGAAATAGGTTACTCCTCTGAAACAAAGCACCTCCAAATTCCAAAGGATTCCATACTTTCTTACCTCATCTCCAGTTAGCTTTTCTTTGCCAAAGCATTTAGGGAAGAAAAGGTAGCCAGTAGATGAGGGGTGACAGCTTATTCGATGTATGGGTCTTTGGGTTAGGTGAGGGCATATAATTTTACATAGATTATACATGTCCACATCTGGATACACACACACAAACAATTGCCCTCTTGACTGACTTAATTCATTCTTTAAGACTCGAATGTAGTTTTTAAGTCTGATGTTTTATAACAGAAAATTCAGTGGATGGTAACAACATTGGAAAATCTTACCACATTCAGAAGGCAAATGGAGAAAAGGGCCAGTGAAATCTCTACAAATTATGTTGCGTTTTGCTTTGCCAATTTTTGTCCTATTTAGGAGCTTTAATTGCTTTTGGAAAACTAATACCTAGCAAAGAAACTGTAAGACTAGGAGTTAAGTAGAATATTTATATTCTACTTCAATAGCCACATGGTTCTCCCACACAAAACACTTCTTATGCAATCAGGGGCAGAAGTTCTGTGCCAAGAAAGAGCCACAATAATTAGAAGGAAAAGGAGCATCAAATTGAAATTTACTATTGTGGTTTTTATTATTTTTGGAACCATAGTGATGGAAGACCAAAATAGCGCTTTTAAATAGCACTCAAAATGGAATTTGGGAGAAATTACTTGTTGAAATGCTTGATAAATACAATTTTGCTACATCTGCAATGCCAATATTTTGTTGCCAAATATTTTTGGCTTTAACTCATTGGAAATTTATTATTTTCACCTTTCTCATTCTAAAACTGCAGGCAAGCAGCCTCAAAAATAAAGCAACACTCCCATGTTAATTGCAGAATTATTCACAATAGCCAAGATATGGGAACACCCTAAATGTCTGTTGACTATATATATAACAATTTATCTATCTATCTATCTATCTATCTATCTATCTATCTATCCATCCCCAAGAAGAAGAGGAAAAGGAGAGTAGCAGAGGAGAAAGGGTTTAGAATTTGGAAAGAACTAGAAAAAACAAATTACATTTTATATATAATAGAGCATTTTGTCTTATTGTCTTTGGACCATTTACCCATTTCAAAAACTATTTTACGTTTAATTACTTCTGCATTTTGGCTATAATCAGAAAGGGCACTGGTGAGGTGGTTGATCACTTGGTAACAGTGGAAAGAGAGCTCACAGACCAAATTGGAAGAGGATAAATAATACTTATAGTTATGGTGAGCCTATATAGTATGTTGTCCACATAGGGCCATTTTGAAATTGAAAGGATGCAGATGATAATTACTCTGATTAGAACAAAAGAAGATAATCTGTTATTCCGGTCTGAGGCAAAACAGTATAGATAGTCACCCTACTTATAGGTTACTACACTTTTGTTATGGCTGTGGAAGCAAAAATAAAACCACATATGTGTATGAGCCCTTTCTTAATGTCAGAGCCTCTGATGGAGGCATAGGCTAGTAGTGCAGATGCCTGCATTAACAGACTTGAATGGTATCAACATGGTGAAAGTATGGTAGTATTAGAAATCTTGTTTTGGTCTGAATACAAAATATAAAAATATTAAAATAAAATCCCAGACATCTCATGGGAGAAGTTTAAAAAACTAGAGGTAGTTTCTCCATTAAAGACATTGGAGTATTAACTTGAACAACTAGAAGAGCTGGCCAACATTGAAGCATCAGTAAGGTTCTTGAAATAAATTATCTTAAAGACCTCTTTTAACTTTGAGGTTTATTATTCTACCACTTATGTCCAATGTATAGAGTATTTAGGGAAACAAGTAACCTATTTTCAGAAATGTGGAAGTCTGTGGAAGGAAGAGACATGAAAAATAATCAAGAAACATTTAGTAAATACATGTCATTCTTTGCTTCTCCTCTTTCAGAATGTCAGGGAAGTCACTCTAGGTTACATTGTTAATTGAAAGGAAGCACAATTTAATAATTTTCTGAGGCTTACTTATATATTGGGGGAAAATATCAAATATTGGTGTTTCCCATCTCCCCTAAGAAAACTTACACTTCCTGTGGAATCCTTTGGTTCTTTAGTGAACAGATTGTGACAAAGACAAGCACAGAGGCAGCTCGAATTTTTCATTGCAGCTGTTTGGGCCCCTTAATGGTGAGCTCAGTGAAGGGGCTCAAGGTCACATTATCTGGGCAGTGGAAAAGCCCCTTCACATTCCGCCAGAGTATATTTAGCATCCTTAAGAGAAGATCTGTCATGTTTAAGCGCAAAAAGCCTTGTTTCATGATCCTAGTCCATAGCTTTATCATACTAAAACCTTGGCAGACTTATTTTGACAATCTTTCAGCACTTTGTAAGAGTCTTTTACAAAATTTCTTTGTTACATTTTGTTATCATCTATCTATTATCTATCTATCTATCTATCTATCTATCTATCTATCTATCTATCCATCTGTCTATCTATAGCTGTGTTTAGAATGTAACTTTCTAAAGCTTCATTGCTTTGACAAAGGAAAAGTTTAATTAGGAAACTTTCTCATCTACAATCAAACCATATAGAATTTCTTGTGTGTGTTTTTAAAATATATTTTTATTGATTTCAGAGAGGAAAGGGGGGGAGAGAGAGGGAGTAAGAGAGAGAGAAAGAGAGAGGGGAGAGAGAGAGAGAGAGAGAGAGAGAGAGAGAGAGAGAGAGAGAGAGAGAAAGAAAGAGAGAGAAACATTAAAGATGAGAGAATCATTGATCGGCTGCCTCCGCACACCCGACACCAGAGATCTAGCCCACAGCCTGGGCATGTGTCCTGGCTGGGAATCAAACAGCAACCTCCTGGCTGATAGATCAATGCTCAACC
This sequence comes from Myotis daubentonii, assembly GCF_963259705.1. Lineage (NCBI taxonomy): Eukaryota > Metazoa > Chordata > Mammalia > Chiroptera > Vespertilionidae > Myotis > Myotis daubentonii. Next base: position 54,997,141 of record NC_081849.1, read on the forward strand.
ACTGAGCCACGATAGCCCTGCTAGAGTTTCTTGTTTTTTTCTTTTGGTAGAGGAACTGGTATTTTTTTTTCTGTAGTCCTGTATCAAGTATACTTACATAAAAATAATAATTATGTCGGCAAAAATGCCAGCAATGTTTGGGAAAAATAAGATGAGTAAGGATGAGATAAGTGCATCTAATTTTTTAAAAGTTGTAGATTAAGATATTTTCCTGGAAAAATATTTTCCCCTCATTCCTAACACATTAATGATTAGATAATACTTAAAATTATCATCTCCTCTCAGTCATCAGTAACAACAAAACTTAGATGGCCGGAATTAAATGTATCCCTGTCCCTTTCTGCTGTAGAGAATCAACTGACCTGCCTTCTAGTGTTCAATGCTTCGTTATTTTCTGGTGTGAAGAGAATGAGTATAATGCAAGTAACTCAACAAATCAACACATATTCAACTCTAAGAAGCACATTAATAGTTTTTCTTTTTATTTTCTACATGACTTCTTGAATCCATCAATTTTATGAATGTCCTATCAGTGGCTATTAGCTATCTTGTTTATTTTAAGCATCTGGTAAACGATTCTTTATGCATAGTATCTTGTATTAGTGAGAATCTGTTAGTTGCATAGGTCAGAAAAACACGCAGGAATCTCTTGGGTTAGCTGTTTATTATAAGGAAGCAAGTGCTACAGTGGCAAACAATAATATGTTAGGTCTTGTGGGATCCATAGAATAAGACCACATGAGAGAGCAGGAACCAAGACACAAAACTGGAAATGGAGTTACTTGTGAATCTGAGGCATCTTAGAGATGTTAGCTTTAGGAGGTTGTGGACATTGAACTATGTCTAATCTCATCTGTGTTCTCCCAGGCATGGGTCTTACAGCTAAGAAATGGATATCTTATCCTCTGTCCTGGATAGTTCTTTTGTAACTCAAAGCTCATACCTGTTTGTGACTTCAGTTGCTCCAGAACCCACCTATCAAAACCGCCGTCTCAAGGCCTTGCTTTGTGTATCTTTACAACTTCAGTTTCCATGAACTGTTTACATGTTTTACTTCAAAGGCAGACTGGAGAAAGACTTTGAACTATTCGGCTTCTTATCACAGGGCTTTACACAAAGTAGAAGAAACTTCTCAAAGGCTTTACCCAGTCATCTCTGGTCATGCAGGGGAAGAGCAGGTTTATAAGTCCCACACCAGAGTTGCCTTAAACTTCCTTGTTTGCAAAGACATTTTCTCTTTCAAAAATCTACAGATATACCAATATAAGATCACAATGATGACTTCAGTATTTCCTCAACTCAGTCCATGGGGGTTTCTTCCCATACACCTTGTTGAAACTACTCTTGTCAAGATTATCAGTGAATTCTATTTTGCCAAATAAAATGATCATTTTTTTTAATTATTTCTCATATCTCATATTATTTGTTCTTTCAGCAACAATGAGTTGACCATTTCATTCTTATTAAGTTTTCTCTCCTACTTTTCAGATCTCCACATTCTCCTGTTTTTCTCCTACCCAGTAACTACTCTAACTCAGTCTCCTTTATTAGGTACTTTACTACTCTAGAATTTAATTATTTTCTTATATTTTATTTATCTTCATTCTTATGATTTAAAGGGAGAATTTAATATTTTTTTGCTTCATATGGAGGCAGGTTCTGAAATGTGACATTTATTTAATTTTATTTTTACGTGGATATTAACATGGTTGAACGACCAAAGAGCCGTTCTGAATGAAGCAAAGTTGAAAACACTAGATAATTGGCACTTTATCATCAGATAATATTAAAGTAGATCCATTTGTGCTTTTAATATTCTCTGTATGTTTATCTGGCTAGGAAAAATAGAAATGTCTCATTTGTATGATTAACACTATTCTTTAGTCTATCCTCAGGTTAATTCCCGACTGTGTTTTTGGAGCTGACCCTTGAAAATTATGGTTTCCAGGCTCCCTCACTAACTGGTTTCTTCTGGCTTGGTTTAGTGAGAGCTGCAGGGCACAAGAAAAGCAAAGGCCAGACTACTCTCTCCTTCCCTTTTTAAGGGAGCATCTCTCCCAGGGTTTCAGCCTCTCTCTCATTGGACCCAGCAGCCATCTGGTAGCATGGCTGATGTCCCCCCCTCCTAGGAACCTGGTCTCCTATCCTTGTTCCTAAGAATATTAGTATCTTTCTGCATTTTCTGTTCTCTGGGCTGCCTTGTCTTCTGAAGTTTTCTTTTCAGGTCTTCTAGCTACTTCAGTCTAATTTTTCATGACAGTTCCCTTTATGAAATAACCTGGGTGGCCTATGTCCTGTCTACTGTAATGAACCCTGATTTATACAATACTTTATAGAAAGAATAATAACTAAGTTATATTTTGTTTTTTAAAAGTGATTCTAATCAGCACTTAAAAACTTAATTGGATAATTATAATAGCAAAAACTAATATGCACCAAAATGTAGAAAATAACAGTGTGAATACTGAAGCTTAAAGGGCAAATTCATTCATATTATTTTTCTTTTTTTTAAAATATATTTTATTGAATTTTTACAGAGAGGAGGGGAGAGAGATAGAGAGCTAGAAACATCAATGAGAGAGAAACATCTATCAGCTGCCTCCTGCACACCTCCTACTGGGGATGTGCCCACAACCAAGGTACATGCCCCTGACCGGAATCAAACCTGGGACCTTTCAGTCTGCAGGCCGACGCTCCATCCACTGAGCCAAACCAGTTATGGCTGTTTTTCTTTATATGTTATCTATATATATAAAAGCCAAGCAACTGGAACAATTGGAATGACCAGTCGCTATGACGAGCACCACAGCTGGCCATCTGGCCTGATGGGGGTGGGGGGTGCCCGCTCACCCCAGATGGCCCTAGCTGGATTTGAGGCAGGGCTGACCTGCCAACCTCCCATGGCCCCTCTCCCCCAACAACCCAGCACGATCAGCCCCCATTCATGCACAAATTCAAGCACCAGGCCTCTAGTGTTAAATTTAACACCTTTTTAGTGCAGTAATTCCCAAGCTTTTAGAAAAGCAATTCTAACATTGTTTTTCGTGTTTTTTTTTTTTAAATTTGGAAAGTTGCACTGAGATTGTTTTTTATGTAACACGAGAGGCCCGATGCATGAAATTTGTGCAAGAGTAGGCCTTCCTTTCCCTGGCTGCAGGCACCGGCTTCCCTCCGGCCACCTGCAGTCACCTGGGACCCGGGCTGGCTTCCCTCCAGCTGCCTACAGGCACCGGGGACCCAAGCTGGCTTCCCTCTGGCCCCAGCTTTGTCTGGAAGGACGTCCAGAAGGATGTCTGGTCTAATTAGCATATTACTCTTTTATTATTATTGATAACTTCTTAAAAATAAAGGAAGTGAGCAACTGTGAGTTTATTTATTTATTTATTTATTTATTTTTAACTATAGTTTTTATTGATTTCAAAGAGGAATGGAGGAGAGATAGAGAATAATAAGTATCACTATTTTGTTCATTCAGGTATTTCAGTAAATAACATATTACTTTGGAATAAATGAGGTAGTTTGGAAGAGATTTTACTAACATTATGCCAAATAACTTTATTAAAATTAGAAAGATGTAACAAAGTGAACAGAAAATGTATTATAAAATTTATCAGAATTTGTAATATAAGATTTATGCTTCCCTTCTCCCTTCCTTAAGGGAGCATCTCATTTTGGAGAACTAAAATTTTTTAAAAACCAAAAATTTTCCATACTTTAACAACATGGAAAAATGATGCAATAAGTGTAATTAATATTTGTGTAAATAAATATAATAAACAAATTAGAGTTCAAGATAAGAAATACCTACATTCATTGTCCTTTATGATCATTTATGGTTCTCATATTTCAACCATTAGAATCACGGCCGCTATTTCCCATTGAGAGAAAAGATTTGACAAGTAAATTATAATGGGGAAGAAAGACTTAGAATAGAGAATAAAAGACAAATTAAAAAACTTTAAAAAATATATTTTTATTGACTTCAGAGAAGGAGAGGGAAGGAGAGATAGAAACATCAGTGATGAGAATCATTGATCAGCTGCCTCCTGTATGCCCTCTACAGGGGATCAAGCCCGCAACCTGGTCATGTGCCCCGACCAGGAATAGAACTGTGACCCCCTGGTTTATAGGTCGAAATTCAACCACTGAGCCATGCTGGCTAGACCAATTTTTAAAAGTTTGATTAGAAATATTACTTCTTGTTTCTTCTTCTTCACTTTGAGAGTCTCACTCTTACCAATCTTCACAGGGCCACCAAGGTAAATATTAGCTATGCTTTTTTAAAGAACTAGTGAATTTGTTTAGCCTTCATTGGGCTCTACCAAGGCAATGGTTGTTTAATGAAACCACCTTGCTGTGGGGGGGCGTGGCACTGGTTGGCATGTGGAGCTCTGGAGGGCAGCACCATGAGCAGCTGGGCATCCTGGTGGCAACAGATGTTTGAGACATTTGGAGTGAGGCCACAGAAATGCAGTGAAGGGAGTGAAGTTTGATGCCTCTCCTATCACTTCTTAAAGGAGAAAAGGGAATATTAGTTTATTTATTTATTTTTTATTTATTTTTTTAAATATATTTTATTGATTTTTCACAGAGAGGAAGGGAGAGGGACATAGAGTTAGAAACATCGATGAGAGAGAAACATTGATCAGCTGCCTCCTGCACACCCCCACTGGGGATGTGCCCGCAACCAAGGTACATGCCCTTGATCGAAATCGAACCTGGGACCCTTGAGTCTGCAGGCCAATGCTCTATCCACTGAGCCAAAGCGGTCAGGGCAATATTAGTTTATTTAATAAACTATTGCCCTCCTCATCAGAAACCAGGCAGTTAGGAAACACTTTCCCAGAGTATCTTGCTACCTAAACCCAGTTCAAACACTGCTTATCTTCATATTCCCCTTCTTGTCTGCAACTGAGTTTTTACTCCATCGTGCCAGGTGCAGGCAGTGAGTGGTAATATAAGAGGAGAAAAGTCCTGATGTTGGAGGCAAACAGACTGAAGTTTACATATTGTCTCTGGGTGAATTCAGTGTGTACACATTGCTTACATTTTTAGAGGCTTACTTTCTTCATGTGAAAAATATCCATATCATGAAGGTATTTTGGATTTTGAAATACTGAAGTATATAGAAGCCTTTACTTAGTACATAAAGGCTCTCAGTAATTGGTAGCTGTCTTAATTCAGACAGTCCGTAAACTTCATGTATCAGTTCGCAGCCCGATTTGTTCAGTAAAAGCCAGGAAAGTCCCCACTGAAGGCTGCTGCACCAATATTTAGTAAATTTTTTTGAGGCTTAAATCTGAAGTTGGATGTGGACATGTGTTTGTTGTAAATGGTAGAATGTCATACCAGCAAACTGTAATATAGTTCCATAGGATTGTTATGAAGAATGTTCATAGCTGTTCATCAAAAGATTCTGTGGTTAGATAATCCAGGAAACATATAATTGAGAACATTTTAGAAACTTTTTTATGTCAGTGTTATTTCTGAAGATTCTATTAGCGGGTGGGTAGAACACAAGGCATCCCCTGCCCCTTTTTATAAACTATGAAACTTGTTTTCATGAGGCTTCTCATGACTACTGTCCAGGGGAGAAGACTGAAGTGAAATGTGTTTATAATTATTGTGAAAGTAAATTAAGGTCTCAAACATGTCTTTCTCCTGTTGGAAGCACTTTCATCCATTAGAGTAAAGCACTTGTAGGAATCAGACTTTAACATAGATATTTTAGTATTCATTTAAGCATTAGTTTTAAAAAGAATATGAAAATGCTAGATGTCACTATTAAAGCAACGTAAAAAAGTAACATCTTCATGCAGGTTTGCAAATAGAATTAGATATGATTGCATTTCCCCCTTAGGTAAGAACGTCTCTTCTGATTTTAGCTGAAAAAAATTAAAAACAAAACATGATTGAAACCCAGTTCTAAATGATAAAAAGGACATTTTCTTAAACAGACTATTCTTCTCTTTTTCATGGCAAAGAGTAATATTGCATTTTTAGTGCTTTGGAATAAGATATCCTAAATATTTTACTTATATCCTATTGACTCTGGGACTTAACCTGATTTATATTTGTAGTGATGTGAGTGTAATTATCCGTATCCTTAATGAAGAGGTGGGGAAAATTAGGTAACTATAATTTTAAAAATCCCTCTCCAGATACCCATTGTATTTCTAGGAAAGTAAGAAACAGAATTTGATTCTTAATTCCACATGTCATGTTTTATTCATTAAACCAGTGTATTGGCGTTGACACTTTATAGGTTCTATGAACTTGTATATGACTCCAGAGAGCAACACAAATATTATTAAGAGTTCTTAAAATACTTTTGATAATCACATTGTGTATATTGTTACTACCAGTGTCTCTGGGGTTCTTTCTGATATATTATACATGAAAAGTAGTTAAGGAAGACAGCTTCAAGACATTCTCTCTGTCTCTGTCTCTCTCTGTCTCTGTCTCTCTCTCTCTTTTTCACACACACACATACATACACACATACACACACACACACACAAAGGATAGCAGTCATTTGAACATTTCAGGGTTGGAGCCCATTGAATCCATGCAGATCAGTACAATGATCCATCTGGTACTATTTTCACACAATTCCTCTCAATGAATAGTCTTTCCTGTTCTGGGATTGATCATTTATTTTAATAATAATTCATTCTATCACAATGGTTGCATTATTCTTGACAATAATCACTATATTGGCATGAAATGATAGTCTTGGAAAAGGGAAACCATGAAAACTATAGTTAAGGGTATAAAAATGTGCATAAAATCCTAATCTTGTCAATATCATAAACTTAATCTTGAATCAAGTGCACAAGACTTCATATTTAGTTTTCTTTCATGTCTGACTCATCATAGTTACACAGCAGCAACACCATTTTCTTGGTAGCAGGGGAATTTCCTTGAATATGTTTAAAAAGTTTGAGTCTCTTTATTTTGAAGATGTAGAACATAAAGTTGGGATTGGGACACAATCGAAGCAAAACAGATGGTTCAGAAGACACTGTTTAGTTTCCTTAAGGTTTTAACCCTGGGAAATGAGCTAACAAAACAAAGCCTAGCATAGCACCGGGCTTTCTGTAGGATTTATTGAGATGAAGCTCTGTCGTCTGTGGCAACTGCCATTGAGAGGAGAGCACAGTTAATAGGCAAAGCCTGATGTCCTCCAGCATCCGAACCAACTCATTCAACGAAGCAGAGAAGCCAGAAGAAAAGCAAGGGGTTAGAAAAGTAAATCTGGGGATACTTTAAGAACAAGAGCAATTGACAAAAGTGGAGAAATGGAAGCTTATCTTAAATTTTATTTTATTGTTTATTTATGCCCCATTTTTCCTCCCTTTACCTACCTTCACCTAGCTCCTCCTCCCCTTTTGGCCATCACCACACTGTTGTCTGTGTCCATGGGCTATGAATATATGTTCTTTAGCTAATCTCTTCACCCTCTTTCATGCAGTACCCTTAATTAATCTTTATCTTAAATCTTTTTTTATATAAATACTAGAGGCCTGGTGCATGAAATTCGTGCATGGGGGTTGGGGGTGGGGGGTCCCACAGCCCGGCCTGTAGCCTCTCGCAATCTGGGACCGCTGGCTTCTAACCACTGACCTGCCTGCCTGCCTCATCGCCCATAACCACTTGCCTGCCTGCCTGATCACCCCTAACCACCTCTGCCTCAGCCCCTGCCACTGCAGCTTCATCTGCAAGGACATCTGGAATGAGATTAATGAAATTAATCATCAGATCTCATTATTTGGGTCATATATTTCTTGGATCCATATATTTCTGGTTGAAAAACATTTTAAGAAATTCTTTGAGAGCTAAACAAAAGAGCCAAAGCAATATATAGTTTTATTAAATTAGCTCACTAGTATTAAATCTAGTTTCAGTCTTGAGTGTGGGTTTATAAACACTGTTGTTTAAGCTTCACCATTATTAATTTGTTTTACTGTATTATTATCTAAGACTGAGATTGTTTCTTCACACCCTTTTTGTGATCACCAATTTCCAACTCTTTCCCCTTTACTCTGCTGAGCATAGGACAACAGGGATTCTTTCAAAAACATATAAAAATGTATGTGAATTTGTGCAGAAACCCATGAAATTTCTTTATTCTCTTTAGAAAACTCTCCTAAAGTTTTAATTTCCCTTCATGATGATCCCTAATTAAATGGTTTCTCCCAAAACCATTTATACCTGCCTCCTCTTGACAATGAACACATCTTTGGAATTAAAATCATACTAAAATTAAGAGCCATTTTTAGGTTGTGCTATGCACTTTTATCTTTCTGTGCCTTCGCAATTTCTATTTCTACTGCTGGAAACATTCTTTCTCAAAAGTTCTACCTATTAACATTGCTCTAATGTTCCAAGATCCAGTTAGAATGCTTTGTGAAACCTTGGCCAATCTTTCAAGTTAAAATTAACTACTCCCTCATCTATGTTATTTTAAAAAGCTTTATGGCAAAAACAAACACAAAAAACTTGTTTTAGTCATAAGGAGTTTACAGTAGTTTTAACTGAAAGCCACTTGGACATTGTAGAGCTTACCTCAAAAACAGTTATGTGAAAGTATATTAAATTCTCTCTCTAACTGGTGTATTTGGAAAGGTAGAAACTAACATTATAAAATGTCTGTCAGATTAAGAAATATGTGTTTTACATTCATTATAAATATTCATCCTCATGAGAACATCATGAGGTAAATGTCTACTTTTCAGATAAGAATATTAAAGATCTGAGAAACTTTTTATCAGTTTTTTAAAAAATTAAACAAGGAAGGTATTGAGGCATATCCTTTGTCTATTAACTGAAGTATGACTAATCTATTTTGCCAGTTAAGTATAGAACTGTGTTTAATAAACAGCCAAGGATTTCCTAACTTACTGATGATGAAAGTAGTTCAATTAAGGTGGTGTCAGAGTCAAGATTCAAACCAATTTTACTTCATGCTAAAGTCCATATATTCTTGAGAAAATTACACACTCTAAAGTGACCTGAGAAATAAACATGAGAATGTTTACAAGTTTCCATGGTAAATGAGCTCTGTGTTTCCTTTGTCTCCAATATTCTCAAAATTCCCTTGTATCTCCCTGTTTTCTATCTCAGAGTTGAGCTTAATCCACTGTTATATGTTTGAGTTTATTTTAGAGAATTTTATAACCACAGACTTTTATAATCGTATAACTATCTTACTTCCCCAACTTCCATTTGTTATTTCCTCTCATGTTTTTACTCTTATATGTGAATAGCTATTCTTATTTTTGTTCATTTTCTGTTTTCCATCATACCATCAAACAATATTGATTCCATGTACATTTTTTACCAAGCACTGAACCAAGGATTACAAATAAAATAAAATATGACTCCTATCCTTGAAGAAGTCATGGTCAAGCTAAGAAAAATATATTTAAAGGTGTTGTTGGAGGGTTTTAAGACCATTTGCTGATCAATGATTAGCAAAGGCTCTTTATTCAGAGCTTGCTACAGCAAGGCAGCCATCTAACTTGTCTGTTTGTAAACACTCAAAGGCAGAGAAGGGAGTGTAAAATATTTATAAGGTAAAAATGAGAGACTTCAGGTTTACCCTGGTTGCAGGTTTTTGACATGAGGAAGCTGGACACAGGCTAACGAGAGGTGGTCATTCCATGTGATAAATTAGGGTTGCCACGCTTATATCCGCCATGCATGGCTTCCTCTAGTTCATCCAAAAGTGGAAGTAGGGGCAAAAGTTAGGGAAGCTGGCAGGTACTGATAAAGTCCTAACCATGGTGAGCTAATTGCTACAGAAGCTGTGGTTACACTGAACTAGACTACTTGGTTCAGATTGTGAGTCAGAGTTCTAGTTTCCTATATGGTCTTCCGTTATTTACTTGTATATCCAGTTTCACAGTTATACTTAAAGAATTACAGAATGACCAATCTATTGGTATTTTAGCCCACACAGTAGTGTGTCAGAGCTGGGGACACATTTTATGACAATGGAAATGTGAAAATGAGAGTCTATGTCCCCAGGATCTGCCGCTTCATCATACACCTACCACCCAGAGGCAGCCATCAGAGGGGACTGGTACAGGCTCAAGATGCCAGACCGGGTGCAATATTCAGCGGGATTATGTAAAACACTGACAGATGATATACAACATTCTGTCCACAACAGCTAAAATTCTCAGTTCCTGGAACCAAGGGGTAGACTTAGGATTGCCTCTTCTTATCATCCTTCCAGTGACCAAAAACATAATTTGTGTTTCCCATCCTTGCAAAATTAGTCTTAGCCAGGTTAAAGGTTTGTTTGTTTTTGACCCATGAAAAAAACTGAATTTGGTGAATAAATTCTCCTCCTTTCCCTTCTGGTTCAATGCTCTTGAAATTCAGTTTACTTGTCTAGTCGAAGGAGTTTCTGGGAGATGGAGCAATTACTTAGTATGCATGTTGATATTGGTTCTCCATCCTTCTTGCCTAAGGTCCCTTGTCTTTTACTGTAGCTTCATGTAATTGTCCTCCATAATAAAGTAGTAACACGGACCTATTTACTTCAGTCCCTGCATTCTGTAGAACCCAGGTTAAGGGATCAGGGTCTCAGGAATAACTCCCAGGCTTCTATTTCATGGCGTGCACAGGATTAGATTTAGGACCAAGAGATCATTCATTCAGTTGGAATTGATGACTAATTTAACATACAAAATAAAATACTAAGGAGAGATTTGGATATATGTGCATACAGCTCAGAAAGGTCAAGATTAGATATCAGATAAGATGAAAGTCATCCGTATATGGATGATAGCTGAAGCTATCATTAGGATGGATTGTCTAGGGAGCGAATGTGAAGTAATATGGGAAACCGATCTATAAGCAATCCTGGAAACTATTACATGCGGGCTTAAAATGAAATTGTTTAGAAGCAGAGAAGCAGCTGATGAGCTGGAACATAAACTGTTTCTCTTTTTCTGTACAATTTCATTGTAAGCCCACATGTAATAAAGTGAGAGATGATAAAAGCCAAGAAAAGAGAGTAGTTCGAGTTTTATATAATGGGTGACAACATTGAACGCTACTGCAGAGTCAAGTAAAGTAAAGGCAAAAAACCATCTGTGAAGTGTGGAATCATGATTATTGATGACACTGGAGGAGAGAGCGTGGGAAGCTATTTTCTGGAAGTAAGGAGTAAAGACAGCAGAAGACATATTAGGCGTTAGGAAATGGCACAGAGAAAAGAGACAGCATGGTATGTCCTGCAAACTTCCTGTAGTTTGGTGGTGTTAAGATATGGAAATTAAGACAGAATGAAGGATGCCACAAGTTTTGTCTAAGAAGACACTTCGCACTTTTATGAAATATTTCATCATGTGGGGAAGGAAGAGAGACCTTTGTTTGTTCTAACCTGAAAGACAACTGGTATAGTAGTTGTATAAGGGCCAATGGGTCCTGGATTACATAAGGAGGTAAATAAATCCCTTAAATGTATATGAAAATGTGTGTGTGTGTCTGCATGCATGTTTTACTAGAGAAAACAGACATCCAGTTTTTAAAAAGATCCAAAAATTCCAAAAGAGTAATAGCCATTAATGTAGAGTATGTTCCAGAATCTCTGTTTGCAAAAGATTTATTGCTTTTAGACATTTTTTAAATTGCTGAACAAAAATACAAGGCTGTAATTATAATCTCAAGTATGCTTCTGTAAATCTGAAGTGTGAGAAACCATGCAGATTCTGATAGGGCCAAGATAATTACAAGCAGCATGCAGAATATAATTGCAGGTTTGAATGCCAGGAACTGAGGGATCTAAAAAGGAAATTAATTTAAAGGAATCCGTGTGCTTGAAATAGTAGGTAAGAGAGGTTGTGTTCTTTTAGAGCAATTTCTAACAGAGCAGTAAAGCATCAATCTGGTGAATTATCAATTATATTTGAAAACTAAAAAGCTAAAATATTGATAAAAAGCAGGTTATTTTCCTGAATTGGAGTGATTGGTATAATCTTCAGCCTATCTCCTGTGGTTAATATAAGAAGTAGCAAAAAAGAAAAAAGGTAAATTATATTGATAAACATTTAATATAAATAAAATTTATATCATATTTATATCTCTTCCAACTCTCATTTGCCTACTGGCTGGGTAATACATGACAAAGTATGTCTTACAACCTGATAGATAGAGGGAAAATATTTTTTCATCATATGTGTGTATGGAACTCTTTATCTGGCTACTTTCTAACTAGCATTAACCATCTCTTTAGAACTCTGCAACTTAACACTAGTATGTAGGTCAGCTATAATGGCAAGAAAACCCACAATGAAGCTGATTTCAGAAAGGGAGTTTGTAATCTGAAGGCCATTCCTTCTCAACTCATCCCTAGTCCTGAATTTAGTCCTTTAAGAAGAAGTAGATATGGACATGGTCAGAGCCAATGACTTCTGAGGTTGGGAGTATGGTGCTACCTGTCCCGGTACTGAGTGCATCTTGGCTTGGAGTTTGCAATTCTTTGGGAGTCACCTGTCTGTCCTGCTTTGGGCAGTAATCTAATGGGAAAAGAAAATTGACTTTCCTACCCCCATCCCAGGCACAACATGTTGGTTTGATGTCTCATAAGAAAGAGTACCCTGTACTGGTGGGCCATATACGTACCCAGATGTCTACGAAGGTCTGTATTCCCCCAGCAAACAAAAAGAAAACACTATGACTGTTTGAGAGTAATTGCAAAAGAGGAAAAAATTTCATTCCAAGATTTATTTTTTTTTTAAAGTTTGAGCCGTGTACTAGAAAAACTATATATGGCTTCTAAGTATACAACTGACAGATTTTTATAGGGGAAGCATGAGAGAATTGGGCATATGGAATTTTGACCCCAAAGGGAAGAAAGGATAGAGAAAAAGATAGTAAAGGTGACTCAAGACAAACTACTTACTTCATAACTTCCCCCTAGACTCCTAACTTCAGAAAGTCAGGTGACAAGTCTTTAATGGTGTGTTCATTCTTATCCTTATGAGACCAAATATTATAATCCACAGTGGGGCCCTCTTAATCACTACCTGATATACTTTATGAAGCAAATCCTATAATCTCTCTCAAAAGGACTAGAAGAAATAAAACAATCCACCAAGTCCACTTTGAGATTAGTGGCCTCTTAGTTTTTAATTAAAAATGTCTTGTGGAGTGAGATTTTATGAAACCTCCTTCTCAATTAAAATGTACAAGTATTGCTTTACTAGGTAATGAATGGCTTTAATAACCCCAAAGCACTTAGGCATTTAGATCCATAGGCTGTTTATGAACTTCTGACTTTCTGGTTCAATAACAGGAGTCCTATAGGTCTCCGAGGAGTTGTAAACAACAAGGTCTACTCAATGCAACTCATTGGGGCCTATCATTTGCTTCACTTTGCAGATCCTGGGCTCTCATCCTGTGGACTCTGAATATGGGCAGCAAGTCAGTAAGCACCTGAAAGTGTGCAATCGTTTGTGTGTATATCTATGTGCTTGGGGAAGCTGGGTAGATTTCATCAGCCACTTATAATGATCCATGACGGAAGCTTGCACAACTCCTGCAGCAGGGTTTCTCAGTCTTAGTACTGCTGCTGTTTTAAGTCTTATGACTTTTTTTTGTGGTGGGTGCTATCAATTGTTGTGAAGTGGTAGGATATTTAGAAGCATCCCTGACCTCTAGCCATTCGATAGTTGTAGCAATTCCTTTCTACTCACTGGTTTTGGCAACCAAAAAAGTCTCCAGACATTGCCAAATATCCCCTTGGGGGCAGAATTATTCATTCCAGCTTCAGATTCTCTTCAATTTTTATCACATCTAATGACACATATAATTCCAGCAGGCAGCTGTGTTTATCTCTAATGTAAGCACAGTATTAAAAGGCAACCCTTTATTGTCTCCTGTCTTATAGGAGAAGAGGGGTAAATACAATTACTATCACCTATCCAGCTGATCCTTGGGTTAGGAAGCAGTCAATTTTGAGACAAAAAACCTAAATTTCAGACTTAGTTTCATCATTTTTAGTTTCCTGACCTTGAAAATGTCCTAGGTGAACCTTACTATTCTCATCTATGAAAGATTATTAATATTATCTAAGCCTATTCTCATATAAATTTAGTAGTTGAGAGTCAAATATCATTGTGGATATGAAAATGCTTTATAAACTATAGAATGATGTTGAATTATATGGTAGAATCATTTAAAAATAACTCTAGAGAGTGGCAGAAAAGGTTGTCTTCTTCAATAAACATCAGTAAAGGGAACTCTAAAGTAGAGTGTATCCACTCTTCAATGTGCTCAAAATGTTCCATTCACTGCTAAATACATTCATTTTATCTTTTTAAAAAAATATATTTTATTAATTTTTTACAGAGAGGAAGGTAGAGGGATAGAGAGTTAGAAACATTGATGAGAGAGAAACATTGATCAGCTGCCTCCTGCACACCTGCCACTGGGGATGTGCCTGCAACCAAAGTACATGCCCTTGACTGGAATTGAACCTGGGACCTTTCAGTCCACAGGCCAACGCTCTATCCACTGAGCCAAACCAGTCAGGGCTCATTTTATCTTATCCTTTCAAATTTCCTTCGTGTATGTTTTATAACACTAAAATATAAATGTACAGTATTATAAATAGACAAATCACTTATTGTTCATGTATGCTCAAAATTATTTTAACAATATAGCTCTGAGCAAAAATTTTGGGGCCTTCATTCTGGAAAACAGTGCTCTGGCAAATACTGTGGGCCTTGTGGCTTGGGGAGGGTCACCTTTTTTTATATGACTACAAATGATTGTATTAACTACTAAGGGATTAAACTAGATCTCAGATTGGCTTGTTATCAAGATCACCTACTGAAATCTTTTAAATTTTGGCTAATCACAGTCTAGACTTGCTGAAGCAGAATTTCCAGGGCTGGGACACAGCATCCATGGATGACTCTGACATGCAAACATACTGAGAACTAACCCTAACCTCAGCAATTAATATGCTAGCAATTAATTAATATCTTTACAAGTTTAGCAAACACAGGCCAGGGTATACAGGAAGACTTCCAGGGCAGAGGAAAGAAATGAAGATAGTAAAGTGGCAAAAACCCTACATTCCTTCTAGGACATTCCTCCTAAGGTCTTTATAGGACAGACCATAACCTAGGCATTTCTCTTTACATATAACTTCAACTTCTGTGCTGTAAAATATCAATGTGTCATTATTGTACCTAGCCAATGGATTTCCAAATATTGAAGAATTAAAAAATTCTCTGAGTAATAATTGTTTCTCATTATATTTGCAAAGTTTTATTTTTACTAAGAAGAACAATTGCTTAGGTACTGCAACATTTTACTGTATGTCACAATTTCTATGATATAATAATCAAAGTTTAATGAAAGGAAAATGGGCTGCTAAGCATGGAGAACCACAAGAAAAATGTTATTCTTCAGTACTTGCAACGAACTGATCAAAAATGTTTCTTGAAAAACTGTTTCTCTTCTCTTCGATCTCTTTTTATTCTCATTTTAACCCCTAGAGTGCCGGGGAGCGTGATCGCACTCCTGTCTTTCGCCAAAAGTGCTGGGAGCGCTATCAAAGCTTCAAAATGGCGTCCAGTTCTAGGTATGCTTTTATTAGTGATGATGATATTGCTAAATATGTCAATGTAGTAAAGGTTTCCTTAAGTTTTTGAATATGTAACTTCATTTACTTGCAATTCATAATTTTCCCCCCTAAACTGCTGTAAAATCAGCAGAAATGCCTTGGCAATTTTAGCATAGTTCCTAGGATATTGGTTGGCACTCAAAGGGTTAGAAATAGACACAATATCTTCTTTGGAGCCTCACAAGACTTACATGAGTTTATGGTTGTGAAACCTGCTGCCATTATCTGCCTGCCCTGGGGTATAGATGAGCAGTGTCAGCTTTGATATAAGAGCCAGGCCACTTGATAATAATGGATCAAAAGACTTTCCGGGTATTTGCAACTCAATACAGCATTTTCATAGTATATCTGGCAGAGCCGCTAAAAAGCTGTAGGTCAGTGGGTTCCTATATATTTGCACTATTTTACAAATGAAAACATTTGGTCTTATGGTGTGTGTTTCCTGCAGTATTTAAGAATATTCTATTTTGTCTGTTGAAATAAGAGCAATAAAGAAGGAAGATAGATGGAAGATTATAGAAGCAAATAGTTTGTGAGATGTTTTGACAGATAAAGTGAAGAGCACATGTGATGATTGAATTATGCTGCTTACAAGCTCTATGTCTGTCAGAGTTCTGCAGAGAAACCATTTCAGGATCTTGAGAGAGATAACTATCTATCTATCTATCTATCTATCTATCTATCTATCTATCTATCTATCTATCATCTATCTATCTATCTATCATCTATCTATCTATCATCAATCATGATAAGGAATTGGCTTTATAATTATGGAGACTGAGAAGTCCCATGATTTGCGGTCTGCAAACTGGAGACCAGGAAAGCTGGTGGGGTAAGTTCCAGTCTGAGTCTGAAGGTCTGAGAATCAGGAGTGCTGAGGATGTAACCCAGGTCCACGGGCAGGAAATGACCAATATCACGGTTCAAGCAGCTAGGCAGAGGGAAGTCAACCTTCTTCCACCTTTTTGTTCTATTTGGACCCTCAGTGGGTTGGATGATGCCCAATCACAAATGTAAGAGAGGGCCATCTGTTTTACTCAATTCACCAGTTCAAATGCTCATCTCTTCTGGAAACACCCTCACAGACACACTCAGAAATAATGTTTAACTGGATATCTGGGCATCCCATGGCCTTGTCAAGTTGACACATAAAATTAACCATCAAACTCTCCCAAATTCTTACGTGGAAATTCTGAGCCCCAGTACCTCAGAACATGACCTTATTTGGAAATAGGATCATTAGAGTTGTAGTCAGTTAAGAGGAGGTTATACTGGACTAGAGGGGGCCCCTAATCTAATATGAATGGTGTCCTTATAAAAGGGGAAATTTGGACACACACACACACACACACACACACACACACACACACACACACACACACACTCCGTGTGAAGATGAAGCAGGGATCAGGGTGATGCACAAGTCAAGGAATGCCAAAGATTGCCAGCAAACCACCTGAAGCTGGGCCAGAGACAGGGGACAGATTTTCCTTCACAGCCCTCGGAAGGAACCAACCCTGCCACCATGACCATCCAGCCTCCAAAAATTTCTGTTGTTGAAGCCACAGAATGTGTGGTACCTTGTTACTGCATCCCTGACACGAACATAGAAGGGCTTAAACATGAAGCATACATGAGGCATTCAGGACAAAGAAACACGAAAAAAGATTCAGGGAGTTCTTGCAGCCTAAGTATGTTAATTTACCATATTCTTTTTCCCTTTGCTTCTCGCTGTGTGATGAAGATTGATTTAATGAGCTGTGTGATTCAAGCATTTTAATTTGGTCTGCAAGCCTTTCTATTCTGTGACATCTGGAGTAGCTTGCCGGGAAGAGTACCCAAAGTCTTCCCATCATGGCAATGTAATGTCTCAGCTTGACAAGCCCTTCAAATGTAAAATGCCAGGCTGTGTACTCCTTGAAATAATGAATAGGTCTTTCAGAGAACGCCAGGTTCTGCCTGATCTTCAGTTTTCAGTGTAAGAGGAAACATCTTCTAGAGGAGTTTGCTTTACAGATGTGAGTAACACCCACTTTAGGCAAATTTTGATTTTACTGATTGTATAATCAGTAATTTCCATAGCCCCTCCTATGATGGTTTCCCATTTTTATTTTGGGGTTGTAATTTTTTTTAGAAGGAAATAATACAAGTGTGCCTGAAAGCTTTGATTTGCTACAATAAAGTCTGTTTTTCTTTTCCCCACCAGAATGATCTTATGTGATGATAAAATTCTGTTTACAGTTTTAACTTCACTTTAGTTTTTATGCTTGCTAAATCATTTTAAAAATCTTAAAATGCCATAACAAAGAAAAGTCCTTAGAAATAAGTTTTGTGAGAACAGTCTGCTTTTGCTTACATGAAGTGATGTTTTCAGAGGCGCTCCTGACTGAATGGAATTTCAAGGCTTGCCTGACATAGCTCAGCTTCTACATTTGTAGACTAGTTTATTATACCTGCAACTCCCCTCTAGGGATTTTTAGGTTTATGTTTGCTTCTGCTCTTTTATATTTAACTGCTCACAGAAGCCAAGATGGCTATCATTTGGCAGTTTGCTTACTGTTTATAATTAGAATTCTCTTGAGGCAGGGGTCACATTAACCCATGGGTTTGATCTTAGCAATTTACCTTACCACTGCTTGTTTCTTTTTATAAGTAGGAATTCGCCCTCCTAGCATGCTATTTCAACAAGGAGTAATGGAAGCGAGCAGCCTGATTGCTGATGAAACAGCATGATTAAATAATCTAGGATGAAGTGTATCCTTCTCGAGTGGTGAGAAGGCCTTGCATTACAGAATCAAGCCATGACTGATTCACTTCCTAAAATAGTCTTTGCATTGGTTAAGGGATATTTCTACATATGAATTTATAGTTTAGTCATTTACAGAAAGTAATTTTGCAAGTCATCCAGTAGCATGTTGGTTGAGCACTTAAGCCCAAAAGCCAGACTCTGTTGGGAATTTTGGCTTTAGCCATAGTGCCTGTGTGAATTCAGGCCAATTACTTAAACCGATAGGCCCCATGCTCCCCATCTGTGAAGTGAGGGTCACAAGAGCACCCACCTTACAAGGAGGTCATAAAGATTAAATGAGATAACACACAGCAAATTCTGAGCACAATGTCTGGCATGGTAAAAGGGCTTTATACCTGTTGCCTGTTGTTGAGTTTTGCTTTCTAATATTCAGTGCCATTTAGCATTTTATTTATTTCTCTTTTCAAGTGAGGTACTTGGATTAGAGAGATGTTAAATATTGGCCTTTTTTTTTAAAAAAAATATATTTTATTGATTTTTTACAGAGAGGAAGGGAGAGAGATAGAGAGTTAGAAACATCGATGGGAGAGAAACATCGATTAGCCGCCTCCTGCACATCTCCTACTGGGGATGTGCCCACAACCCAGGTACATGCCCTTGACCGGAATCGAACCTGGGACCCTTCAGTCCGCAGGCCGACGCTCTATCCACTGAGCCAAACCGGTTTCGGCAAATATTGGCCTTTTAATAGAGGCTCTCACAATCTAGTTAGGGAGAAAGTACATAAGAAATTGGTTCACTGTGTTAAGATAATAGCATGCAGTGGGTACACTGTCAGTACAGAAGAGGGGTTACTCAGTCGAGAAGAGAGGTAGTCATGCCAATGTGGAGAGTCAGGCAATCGTGAAAGTTAAGTAAAATGTAGTTAGGGGTTAGAAGGAAGCAGCTTGAGCAAAGACAAAGAGCCATGTAACACCATGCTACATGCAAGGAACCAAAAATTGCTGAATTCCAGAGATTAAAATACAAGATGTAGAGAATAGCAAATGGATTGAGAAGGATACCTTCCTGGGATGCTATTCTCAGGATCTTGGCCTTTGAGCGCTAGACTAAGTCAAGTCCTTAAGCTGGGTTGTGCCATGGAGCTCTCAGGGTGATGTGTAGAGAATAGATTTAAGGGAGCCAAAGCTGATACAGAGATGTAATTCTTAGAGGAGATAATGATCATTTGCACGGAGGCAGCCACAGTAAGAGGAGGCAGTGGGAGTGAAAAATGTTTAGGAGGTAAAGAACTTGGTGATTGGATGAGATGTGGGAGTAAGGGACAAAAAGACTTAGGATGAATTCGTTTTCTGGGTTGAGTAACAGGGTGGATGGTGCTGCTATTTACTAAGGCAGGGGATACAGGAGCAGACTGAAAGAAGGTGGGGGTGGGCGTGGGAGAACAGTGATGATGTGATGACTTTGGCATCTTTTCTTATGAGACACCCAGGAAGATATAAAGATCAGAAGATGAGAGCAGCTGACTTATATCCTTGAAAAGGAAGAGCTGCTTATACCATATGTCAACTTATTAGTCTCCAAGAAGAAATCATTTTTGAATCTATACACAGTGTTTAAAACTCAAAGCAGTTAAAGGTGTTAAGCATGATAGTGAAAACAGCTATTATTTATTGATTATTACTTATGCTAGGCTTCTCTGCTAATCCTGGAAGTTTTACATATTTGCTATTTTAACTCCGAGATATATCTCCTATAGCTACTCATTGTATGTAAAGATTTTCTTAGTTACTCTTAGTGTGGTTTACAGATTTCTAATTTTGATCTTGTTAGGTGGAGAACCAGAACAATTTCATCTAAATAACTTTTTATACAAGTTAACACACATTTAGTCAAATGCAACATATTTTAATGAGATATGTGAACTCTTCTAGATACTGAAAGGAATGGTGCAAAAGCAATATACAAACATTTTGCACCTTTTATATATACATACATATGTATATATAATATTTTATTGATTTTAGAGAGCGAGGGAAGGAGAGGAATATATATATATCTCGATGTGAGAGAGGTACATCAATTAGCTGCCTCCTGAATGATCCCTGACCAGGAATCAAGCCCCAAAACCTGGGTATGTGCCTTGACCAGGAATTGAATCTGCAAGCTGTGAGCTTTCAGCACATGAGACCACACTCAACCTGAGCCACACCAGCCAGGGCGAAACATATATGTTTAATCATTATCTTCAATTATATCATATTCAATCTTTTTCCCTTCCAACCTTCTGGCTATTTTAATGGGAAAAAAAATAATCTAGTTAATCTCAGAAGTTTTAGAAGCCCCATTACTGGTTAGACTTGTTTTAAGAAACTTGGAAAGTGAAAAGGGCAGGACCTGTTATACACTTTCTTCTTCTTCTTTTTTTTTTTTTACTTTCTTGTTTTGTTTAGAATAAGGAGGAAGAACTGGGGAAAGAGAAGTTATCCTACATAACTGGTTTTCTAGTCTTGCTCTTGGTCTTAGTTTGCTTTGGCCTTGCTCTCCTGTGCTCTATCCCCATCACTTCTGTTGCATTGTGCAAACATGGTTCAAAGTGGTGTGCATGGTTCTCTTGGAATAGGGTTTATCTTTACCTCAGTGCCCTCTGAGGAGTAGCCATCTCTTCCTTCAGTCTCCGTACAATCTCTGGGAGGGATTATCTGACTTGGTCTCAGGAGGGATACTTCCCGAGAGGAATGTAACTTCTTCCCCTCCTCTAACTTTTATGATCACTCACATGGAACCCTGTTAGCACTGAATTCCTCTTCTGTGCCCTCAGAAACAGAAATTGTGTATAAACCTGTAACAGAAGTTGTGTGTTACAGGTTTATTTTACTGTAATTTCTTCTTTTCCCACTGACATCAGCTGTTCAATGGACCTTCAGACTCCAGGAATTTACAGATGTGTGTAAACCAGTCTTATGTTCACAAATACATTCTAACTATAAAGGACACAAACAAGGACCCCAACAATTCTCCCATTTTTTTTGTTTTTCTCCTAATATAGCAGCATAATGAACATACTAGTACAAAGTCTGCAGCTCATAGAACAACCAGCTAGTAGAAATAATACATCTCTCTTTTTATAGTCTCTTTCATCTTTTCGAGGGCTTTTCTCAGAACTCACTCTTAAGTTGGCTTTGAAAAAAGAGACATCACCATAAACACTGTACTTTATTTGTGGCCCTTTCTTCAGTTTCCTTATTTCATTCCAAATCCATGTGGCTCCATGTTCCTTTCTCAAAACTAATAGGAGGGGAGAGGTTGATGGCAGTCCGGCCATTCTGCTACCTCTCAAAATGACCTGGGAAGATGTGTGGCCCTATTGTTGGTTGCTTTCTTTAGAAAGCAGGGTATTTGCTTTAGAATGTATGTTTCTTTATCCTAAGCTTTGAGCCTTAGCCACAATCCCAGGATAACAGGAAATGGTCCATTCAACTCCCTGTTACCAAATTTAACACTAAAACAAACAGTATGGTTTGACGAAAGAACTATTTAAGGACCTTCACATAGAGATGCATCTTTAGGACTGCAGAGATATTCCTTTCTGAGGAAACCACATCCACCTGACAAAAGGTAGATGCTCTTCGGGACTTCAGTTAATGAGCAAGATTAGAAAAGACATTCTTGGGGATAGCAGACAAATCAGAGGGATTTTGGTGGAAAGATGCATAGCCTAGGCATTGTGAGTAAGTCACTTTAACTCTTAGATCTCTGTGGTCTTTTCCATGGAAAGGGAAGACAATCTTAAGATGATATTAAATGGTAAAATGCCATGACTCAGATTTATGATTTTAATAACTTTCCAAATGGAATATGGAGGATGAAGGCAGACTTCTGCCTCTGAATAGCCACATGAAGCAGTGCTTTAGATCTGTTCACAGCTAGATTTTATCCTACGGATTTGGCTAACTTGGAGTTAAAGTTTTCCAGACCAGCTTTTACCAGTTCCTACAGGACTTAGAGACATTAAGTAAATAGTCACTTTCAGAACCATTAGAGAGCTGAAACAGCACTGAGAGAAGGCTAGTCTACACATAGGGGTAGAGGAGTCACTACAGAAATCCAGCTTAATAAGGAAGTAGTTAGCAATAACAATAAATGTTTCTAACAGTCAAGTGGGATTAAGAGAAAGAATACATTAGGGTAGTACCAATTTTTATATCTGTATCTATATCAATATACACAAATATAAGTATACACCTATACATTTATATTTTTGTATATCCTGATTTGGGGATTCTAGCCTCTTAAAGTAACACATTTTACTGTCTTTATGATCATTTTCAAAGAATCAGAAAATATATACCCTTATCAACACAATATAGAGCATGTCTCCTGCTACAGAGATGAGACTGAAATAGATGCAGAAAAGAGATTTGTATTAAATGTCAATAAAATATTTTGGCAAAGATGATTTAAAAGCAGACTTTATGGGGGGAAAACCCACTATCTCAATTTAACACAAAAGAAGAATAATGAGTACTAGTAGTATTTGTACTGTATGTACAGCCACGTTCAAAGGCTGTTAAATTGTGTTGTTTACCCATGTCTTCAGAAAAAATATCACTTCTACTGTTGTGGTAAACAACTTGCTTCCCTATTTATAATGGTCTGGCCCTCTAGCAACTTCAGTGTGAAATTATAGCTAATTTGCCTACAAACGTCAGGTGGTCATAATAATCTGGCCACTCAGTGTATATACAGTTATATGTTTGTGCTGGGGTCCAACCCCAGCAGGTCCGTGGGTTCCCAAAGGTGTAGACAGAGTCGGCGAAGAAGGAATGACATGGAGACAGCGTTCAGTTGATTAGCAGCCTAGCCAGGATCTCTAGCCAGGATCTCCAGCCAAGTTCTGGTCTGGATCTCCAGCGAAGTTCTGGTTAGGATCTCCAGCCAGTTTCTGTGTCCATGTTCTCTTGCTAGGTTCTCCAGCCAGGTTCTGTAGCCATGTTCCCTCGCTAGGTTCTCCAGCCAGGTTCAGTCACCAGGTACTAGTCAGGTTCTCTTGCCATGTTCTATCCAGGTTCTGTAGCCAGGTTCTGTCTCTAGGATCTTCAGCCAGGTTCTCTTGCTAGGTTCTGTCTCTAGGTTCTGTTGCCAGATTCTGCCCAGGATCTTTTGCCATGTTCTGTCTCTAGGTTCTGTCTCTAGATTCGGTGTAGGTTCTGTGTCCTGTTGTCTTGTTACATCTGTATTTATACCAGTTGATTCCAATCCTATTAATCTCTATTCCAAAGGTTAGGGCGTTTCTTATCTCCATTCCAGGGAGTAAAATTATGTAGCTTAAGCATGATTGTTCGTAGTTAAAGTGATTAATTGCCCGCCTGGCATTTAGTTAAGGGTTTTATTCCCTCCCTAACTTCAGAGGAAAATCCCTACCTGGGGAAACAACCTTTCTCAGAGAGGTGACCTTGGTTAAAACACATAGTGCCAAGAAGGTGGGCAAACATATTAAGAAAAGTATGCCATATATGCCAGGTCCCTTGAAACAGCAAGGATGGACCGGCTCCCGGCATGTTTGTGTATATGTATATGTACATATACTAGAGGCCTGGTGCACAGATTCGTGCACATTGAAAGGATATTAATTAGAAGGTGGCTGGCGGGGTGGGACTGGGCGACACGGGCCAGACACACCCTGGAGCCAACCTCCCATGGTCCCTCCTCAGCTGGCCACACCTGGGGTGGTGCGGGGGCTCAAAGGACATCTGCAGAGTGAGCAGGGTCCCTCTGGCAGGTGGGGTCCCTCGGCCTGGCCTGCGGGGATTGGGCTGAAACCGGCAGTCCAACATCCCCGGAGGGGTCCTGGAGTTCAAGAGGGCACTCTGCAAAGTTGATGTCGCTTAGCAGCTCCTGCGTTGAGCATCTACCCCCTGATGGTCAGTGTGTGTCACAGCTATTGGCCTGTCGGCCAGTCAGCTGGTTGGGCGGTCGCTTAGCCTTTTATACATATAGATATTTGGGTATGTGTATGTATATAAAATGTCTAATAGGAAGGAAATATTTGTCACTCTTTTATTCACTATAACAAATATTTACTGAACAATATCGGATACCAGACACTGTTCTCCCCAATGGGGACTGATCTATGAAAAGGAAAATCCAAGTAGCCATCGTATGCAGCTTCATAATGAAAGACAGACAATAAATGACCTAATTTGGCACAACATATAAGGAATTAGATCAGTGCAAAAGAGAAAAAAAATAAATCAGAAGAGGGAGAGTTAAATAGTGGGAGTTTACACTTCATATAGGATAGCCAGATAAGGTTTTACTAAAAACATGACATTTAAGACAAGACTCAAAAGGAATGTCACTGTAAGCCACAGGCTAACTGGAGAAAAGTATTCAAATATTTATTCATTCCACAAATGATTATGAATGGCCACTATATGTGAGAAATATCCCGGCAAACTATCGAGACTAGCTTCTGTCTTTCTTATGCTTGAAGTTTAGATTTTAATGCAGTATGCACCATACAATGATGTTTTGGTCAGTGGTGGTCCCATCCTATATAATAAAAGCCTAATATGCTAAGTGTCCTGTCATCTGGTTGGCTGGTCAACCAATCAAAGCGTAATATGCTAATGATATGCTAAGGCCGCTCAACCACTCGCTATGATGAGCACTGACCACCAGGGGGCAGACAGTTGACCAGTCGAGCCAGTTTCGGCCCAACGGCAGAATGACCGGTTGCTATGATGCGCACTGACCACCAGGGGAAGACACTCAATGCAGGAGCTGCCCCCGGTGGTCAGTTCGCCTCCTACAGGGGGAGCACTGCTCAGCCAGAAGCTGGGCTCATGGCTGGTGAGTGCAGCAGCGGTGGCGGGAGCCTCTCCCACCTCTGTGGCAGCGCTAAGGATGTCCAACTGCCA
The DNA here is from genome assembly GCF_963259705.1 of Myotis daubentonii. Lineage (NCBI taxonomy): Eukaryota > Metazoa > Chordata > Mammalia > Chiroptera > Vespertilionidae > Myotis > Myotis daubentonii. The sequence goes on from NC_081849.1 coordinate 55,022,465, forward strand.
GCTTAGGCCCGCTCCCCATGGAGTGGGCTTAAGCTCTGTTAGTCAGACATCCCTTCAGGGCTCCCGGACTGCAAGAGGATGCAGGCAAGGCTGAGGGACCCCCCAAGTGCATGAATTTGATGCACCGGGCCTCTAGTAAGATTATAATGGAGCTAAAAAATAGATATCACCTAGCGACATCGTAGCAGCTGTGATGTTGAAGTGAAACTCATTACTCATGTGTTTGTGGTGATGCTGGTGTAAACAAACCTGTGTGCTGTCAGTCAAAAAAAAGGTATAGCTCATACACTTATATAGTACATAATGATAATAAATGATTATGTTACTGGTGTATGTATTTACCCTACTATACTTTTATTGTTATTTTAGAGTGTGCTCTTTCTACTTATAAAAGTTTGCTGTAAAACAGCATGCCATATTACACTGGCAGCAGCCCCATACTAGTACATCTTATATTTACCGAGTCTCTTGATTTCATCATTTCCTCTAGTGATTGAGTTAATCTCATGTTGCCTTATACATTTAGTGTTCATAGAGCCTAAAGTAGTGCACAGTCATGTCCCAGGCCTTCATATTCACTCACCACTCACTCACTGACTCACCCAGAACAACTTCTAGTCTTGCAAGCTCCACTCATGTTAAGTGCCCTGTACAGGTGTGCTATATTTTTAAAGTGTTTTATACCATCTTTTTGTACCTTTTTAATGTTTAGATATGTTGACATATACAAATACTTACCATTGTGTTACAATTGCCTACAGTAACCTAGGAACAATAGGCTACCCACATAGCCTAAGTGTGTAGTGGGCTATACTGTCTAGATTTGAGTAAGTGCAGTTTATGATGTTCACACAATGACAGAATGACCTAGCAACACATTTCTTAGAATGTATCCCTATCGGCATGTGACTGCACATTAAAAATGTCTCATCTTTCAGATCCCATGGTTGATTTGGGCAACTTACAATTAATAATCCTGCTTACCTTTAGAATTGCATAAGAAGTATATTTAAAGAGAAAACTAAAACTAGAATTAAATAAAAATTTAACTAATTTAACTAGATATTGTGCTTCAAAACTAAAGTCAAAATGTTTTACTGAGGTTAGAAAAAGAAAACAGAGCAAAACAACAACCACAAAACACACCACCAAACAAACACTCAACCAAAACAACTGCTGTACTTGGAATTACTGGCCCTGCTTACTAGCATCAGCTCCACCGCTAATCAGGTGTGTTAGGAAAATGTTGACAAGTGACTTTAGGAGGTTGGGTTAGTTGGCTCTTGTTATCTATTTTTAAAAAGAGATCTGGGAACCTATGATTTTAAATTGAAGGATATAGAATGGAAAGTATTTTTCTTTTTGCATTAAGTTACTTTTATTGAAGTGTATTTGACATATATTAGTTTCAGGTGTACAATGTAATAATTCAAGATCTGTAGATATTGCAAATTGATCAGCACTCTAAGTCTCGTTAATGTTCCTCACCACTTATAGTTACAATTTTTGTCTTGTGATGAGATCTTTCATGATCTACTCTCTTTGCAATGTTCAAGTGTGCAATACAATATTATTAACTACTAGAGGCCCGATGCATGAAATTCATGCAAGAGTAGGCCTTCCTTCCCCCGGCTGCTGGCACCGGCTTCCCTCTGGCACCCGGGACCCAGGCTTTCCTCGCAGCTCCAGCTTCATCCGGAAGGTCACTCAGTCTAATTAGCATATTACGCTTTTATTATTATAGTCACCATGTTGTACATTACATCCCTAGCACTTATTTATTTTATAAATGGAAGTTTATAGTTTTCTACCCCCTTCTCCTATTTCACCCATCCTCCATAAAAATATTCTTTCATCCTGCATCATTGTTAGGAAAACTTCATCTTGATGCCATGTTGCAAGTTCAATTAGGGTCAATCATAACACACATATCAACACTACTGCACCTAGAACAATGATCATGCTTTTCTTTTGTCAATACTTCTGCCATAAAAGTATGTTGGTTCCTCAGCAAATAGGGGGAAATACTCAACTTTTCCCATTGCTGACCTCAGTGAATATGCTCCATGTGGCTGTTACTAGAGACCAGGCAGGAAACACCTGGCTGCTGTGTATCTCAGTGAAAGTAGAAAATCAGGGAGCTTAATGTGACTCTTTTCAAGTTTGCAGGAAATCTTTAAAAACATTTCCTTTGCTACTGATTTTATTAAATGCATTTTATCGTTTGTAAGACCAGATTTTGGACACTCTGGATGGTAAAATAAAAGGTATTATTCTATTTTCATATAATAGAAGGGAAATAGGTAGCATAGAGTTTAAGTGACTCTTTCTATGGTCACACAATCAAACACAAATCTTGTGTTTGTGTGTTTTTATTTGGGATAAAATTCCAAGCAGGGACTAGAAGAGTCAACAAAACAGACCCCTTGCTCCTCTTGTCAGCAGCAAGTCAGGCAGCAGTTGCTCCGTCCCACCGAAAACTTCTGTTGCATGGTCTCCCAGACCCTGGTTTATCTTGGTTCTCTTCCTGCCTTGTCCACGCCTTCCTTTGCTGGTTCCTTATGTCTCTAATCTTTAAACACTGGAGTATCCTCAGTGCTCAGACTATTTTTTCTTTTTTCCTGTCTCGAATTCCCTGACTTACTACTCTTTTCCAGTCATTAAATACCATCTATATATTGGCAACATCATGTCCCCACCTCTCCTGAACTTCAGACTTGCATATCCGCTCAACACTGTCACGTGAATGTCTAATAGGCATCTTAACAGGATCAAAGATAAATTCCTGATTTTAACTCCAAGCCTTGATCCTGCCACAGACTAACCATCCCTATTTTGGTAAATCAAAACTCTGTTCTTGCACTTGCCCTTGACATCATTCTTTACCTCACAGCCCATTTCTAATCAGTCAGCAATTCTTTTCAGCTTTAATGTGAGAATGCTCTTAGATTCTGATGACTTCCTTTTATCTCCATCACCAAGCCATCATCATCCTCCCTAGAGGACCATTGCAATGAGGCAGAGTTCGTACTGTGATCCATATCTCCTGATTTTTAATCTAGGGCTCATTTTAAGGAACGAGAAAAGATAAGTGGAAGAATCATCTGGACTCAGTACGATGGACTCTCCTGGAAAGATAGAGGGTGCAGGAAAAGTCTTTTTAAAAAAAAATATTTTATTGATTTTTTTTACAGAGAGGAAGGGAGAGGGATAGAGAGTTAGAAGCATTGATGAGAGAGAAACATCGATCAGCTGCCTCTTGCACACTCCCCACTGGGGATGTGCCCGCAACCAAGGTATATGCCCTTAACCGGAATCGAACCTGGGACCCTTGAGTCCGCAGGCCAATGCTCTGTCCACTGAGCAAAACTGGTTAGGGCAGGAAAAGTCTTAAACACATTCTCAATGCATAATATATTCTTAGGTCTTTCATCAAAGACTTCTCAGAGATTCCAAAAGAGTTCCAATGTAAGACGATTAAGACACTTTTTTTTAAAGAGGTAAAATCACTCTTTTTAATCTGTGAATGACTTATAAAAGTAGTGTCAGAAATCAGAATACAGAGTAGATTGCTCAGGACTTTGTGTTCCTCAGATTTCATTTGAAGTAAACTCTGTTGGGAGCAAAAGTTAGGAAAACAAAGACTAAAGTCGGAATGGAGGAAATCCTCAGCTTTGCCGTGATCCACAGGAGACGATACAATTCCAGCCAGCTGAAGCATTTGGGGAATTTGACTGCCTGGGCTTATGGGCATTAAAATATCTTCCTCTTAATCACCTTACTACTGCAAGAGCACCAACCATTTAACACTAAAGATGTTTGTAACAGCTGCAAAAATGTCTAACCATTAAAAGAGAAAGTGGAAAAATAGGGGTATTTGCATGTTTTTAAATTTACTTCTAGTTGCCCAATAATTTACTTCCTTTAGTGGAAAAAAAATATGTGTGAATATTTAGATGCATAAACTCTATGGATGTAAGAAACTTTGGGAATTCAAGGTTTTCATATAGCTATGACTATCTTCCTGTGACAAATATTTCTCTCTATGGATTTAAATTCTTTAGCAACTCTATCATTCCCCTTCACCAGGGGTGAACTAGAATACAGGGGGCATGGCAGGAGTTACTATGTTGACTAAAAGAAGTACTGAAATACTCCTTATCCATTAATACACTTTCTACATGCCAGATCATTTTTAAAAAATTAAATCTTTATTGTTCAGTTTATTACAATTGTTCCTCTTTTCCCCCCCCATAGCTCTCCTCCACCCGTTCCCACCCCACCCTCCGCCCTCACCCCGCCCCCCCCCGCAACTGTCCTCATCCATAGGTGCACCATTATTGTCCAGTCTCTTCCCGCATCCTCCACACCCCTTTCCCCCCGCAAGAATAGTCAGTCCACTCCCTTTCTATGCCCCTGATTCGATTATATTCACCAGTTTATTCTGTTCATCAGATTATTTATTCACTTCATTTTTAGATTCACTTGTTGATAGATGTGTATTTGTTGTTCATAATTTGTATCTTTACCTTTTTCTTCTTCTTCCTCTTCTTAAAGAATACCTTTCAGCATTTCATATAATACTGGTCTGGTGGTGATGAACTCTTTTATCTTTTCCTTATCTGTGAAGCTCTTTATCTGACCTTCAATTCTGAATGATAGCTTTTCTGGATAAAGTAATCTTGGTTGTAGGTTCTTGGCATTTATCACTTTGAATATTTCTTGCCACTCCCTTCTGGCCTGCAAAGTTTCTGTTGAGAAATCAGCTGACAGTTGTATGGGTACTCCCTTGTAGGTAACTGATTGTTTTTCTCTTGCTGCTTTTAAGATTCTCTCTTTGTCTTTTGCCCTTGGCATTTTAATTATGATGTGTCTTGGTGTGGTCCTCTTTGGATTCCTTTTGTTTGGGGTTCTCTGTGCTTCCTGGACTTGTAAGTCTATTTCTTTCACCAGGTAGGGGAAGTTTTCTGTCTTTATTTCTTCAAATAGGTTTTCAATATCTTGCTCTCTCTCTTCTTCTAGCACCTCCATAATTCGGATGTTGGTACACTTGAAGTTGTCCTGGAGGCTCCTTACACTATCTTCATATTTTTGGAATCTTTTTTCTTTTTGCTTTTCCAGTTGGGTGTTTTTTGCTTCTTCATATTTCAAATCTTTGCCTTGATTCTTGTGATCCTCTAGTCTGCTGTTGGATCTCTGTATAATATTCTTTATTTCAGCCAGTGAATGTTTAATTTCTAGTTGGTCCTTTTCCATACCCTCGAGGGTCTCACTAGATTTCTTGAGGGTCTCACTAAATTTATCAGCGGTTTCTAGAAAATTCTAGAAAAACCTTATAACCATGGTTTTGAACTCTTTAGCCAGTAGTTTACTTTCCTCCATTCTGTCATTTGTGACCTGTTTCTTTGTCTCCCGTTTTTTATGCTTCCCTGTGTTGATAGAGTGGCTTTCTGTGCTAGGTGTCCTATAGGGCCCAGTGGCTCAGCCTCCCCAATTACAGGAGGTGGACACTCTTGGTGCACCCCTTTGTGGGCTTTGTGCACAGTCTTGTTGTAGTTAAGCCTTGATTATTTTTGGTATCCCTGGGAGGAATTGACCTCCAGGCCAATTGGCTATGAGATTCAGCTGTGTCTATTTTGGGAGAACTTCTGTGCTGGAGACACCCTTATAGGAAAAGACTTGCTTCAGTAGGGCTTTGGTGCTCTCTGAGTCTGCCCCCTGAGTGTGTCCCTTATGGATCTCAGGAGTTGTAATCTGGATGGTCCCACGCTGACCACTGGGTACACTAGCTCTTGAATCTCTAAGGAGGTGCTAATTTAGCCTCTGCTTGAGGCTACCCAGCAGGAGCTATAGAGAGATCTGCAGATTCCTCTTCTTTGTTTGGGGTTTGGAGGTGCCCAGATGAGGCCCAGCTGTGAAGCGATGCAAGCTGCTGTGGGGCCTTGGGCCTAATTTTGGATATTCTGGGTCTCTCTGACCCAGCTGCAGTTTGTTAGGTAATTTCAGATTGCAAAGGGCCAGGCCTTTCATATGCAAAAGCCTCTGCGCACAACTTGGGTGAGGTGGGGTCTCAGGGAATCAACAGGGTGGAGCAAACAGCTATGGTTGATCCTCAGCCCTGCCCTAAGTGGCCTCAGGTCTCAGTGTCCTGGGGTAATCGCTGCAACACCTCTGAGAGAAAGCCGCCCTCGAGTTCCGCCTGATGCCAGACAGTCCAGTTTCTCCCAATATGAGTCTGGGTCCCCAGAGATTCACCCAGAACTAGAGTTCAGAGCTGTGGGGAGCTTGTGTCTCCCTCCCGATTGAAAAAGACACCCACGTCCTCCGTTGCCAGCCCTTTCTGCGTGCGCCTCCATACCTCTGCACTTTACTTCCGCACCTCCTCTGAGTCTCAGTGTGCTTTTCTCTTTCCTTCTAGTTGCAGAATTTCCACTCAGCCAGCCTTCCTGTGGTTTTGGATGATGTCCATTTTGTCTTTTAGTTGTATTTTTGAAGTGGTTGTGTGAGGCAGCAATTTTAGGTTTTTACCTATGCTACCGTCTTGGTTTCCCTCTCCAGATCTTTATTCTATGCATAAGTCATATAAATATAGTCATGTTTAATGAAGGCAATAGCATTAGGCAGAAAAATCTATATTCTGCATCTGATTTCCTTGATTTTTGCAATTCAGATCTGGGACTGTAACCCTTTGAAGGTATTACAGTCTAATTGTGGTATCAGATAGGATTATGCAAGAAAACTAACATTTGTGGAATTTCTACTATTATACCATTCTCGGTATTTGATTATTTCTAAAATCACAACCTAATTTACTCCTCATATAATTGTGTGAGGTAAATCTTATAACCCTCATTGCATAGTTGAAAAAATTGAGGCTCTGAAAACATAGTCTTCCAGTTGGTGACAGATGACATGCTCTTTGCCTGACACAACTCTCCTCAGTGAGGGAGATGATTGGAGATGTCTGGGGAAATGGGAAAGTTAGAAGCCCCATTTTCCTTCTCACTCTTTAGTTAAATTCTCAATGATTTTTCCTCTGATAGTTTTTAAAGGCAAGTTTATCGGACTAAAAAAAAAGTCAAAGATTAATGAGGAAGAATGTTTGCCCTGTTATATTTATCCACATATTTCATTATATATGTATATTATATTTTATATATATGTAATTTGCAGAACCATACCATAATATTTTAATTTTCATTTAAATCTGTGTCACTCATCTTTCTTTACTGGTTCAAGATTGGGTAGAATGACAAATGACTGGATTTAGGTCCATCAACCCTATAAGACTAAATTGCTTTGTGTTTAACCTTCTTCTCCTTTCCCAGGCTCTTCAGTTATGTAAGTGGTGGATTGGTGTAGCGTCCTTCCCCTGAACCACAGTTTTTGATTTATTATTTCTCATTATAGTCATCATACATTCTCGAGGAGCTGCCAATGATTAGAAGTTGTTAGTGGGCACAGATATAATTGCTGTCTTTCTCTAAGTGCAATCACTGGTAATATCTGTTAGAGTCTTCATCTGATTCAAGTCTCTAGGAAGGGTGATCAAGGAGATGGGGTGTGGTATCCTCCTGGTGTCAACAATTCTGGTTTATAGCACTGTAGCTACAATGCCACCCTCTAGTGGCACACTAAGGTATGCCCCAGGGTCTATCAGTTGAATTTTGGCCTCTTTTTTCAGGAGCATGGACACAAAATATAAAACACACACTTTTTTTTGCAGTTTGGTTATTTCATAAGAAATATATATTTGTATATGTCTCATGAATAAATATAATATGATAAATATGTATTTGTTCTTAGTCTGCTCTATATTTTGTCAGAATTACTTAGGGATTATCTTGGCCAATGGGGGGAATAATCAGTATTCAAAACAAAGAAAACTTGGCTTATTAGAACTTCAATTTCCTAAATCCTGGCTAGATATCATGTTCTCTGAATTGAATAAATTATTCTTTTCAGTGTATTTATATTCAATTGAATATGGAAATGTGGAAAAAAAAACCTGAACTTTAAACTGTTTTAAATAGCAACCATATTTGGAACATTTCCCAATGTGAGTGACAGACAATTAAAAGTACTTTGCATAAACTTGAACATGAATTAGAAAGCAACTGATTCTTTGAAGACCAAGAAGAAAGAAAAATGGCTATTTAATCTTTTTGTTGCATGTTGAGGTGCTCTGGAGCAGGGAAGACAATTGATGAGAAAGCAGAACATAACTGTTCAATTTGCAATGCTGTGAATATTATCTAAATGCTAATATTTAACAACTATTAGAAAAGGAAATAAACCACCTTCTTACTAATGGTGTGGTTCACATTTGTCATTACAGATCAGCAACAGTGAGTCTAGTCTCTTAAGTATTCAAATATGTTTTCCTGGAGTGGCATGCTGTCTATATAAATATTGTATCTCCATAGAATGTTATATTGTAGTATTATAGAACTTTGTGGTTTATATTCATTATAGCCTGACACTGAAAAATCACAACTAGAGTCAACTTTTCTTTACTAATATGTGCTATGACTTTATAGGTAAGGATTTGTTTTATTGGCTTCACACATCTAGGCCCCTTCCTTAACAAGGATGGCCTGATTCACCAACAGTTCTTTCCAAATATTTGTTTCTTGTATGTTATTGTTAATCTTTCATCTTGGAATCCATTACTCTTCCCAAGATATTTTCTGCCAAATAGATTCCCTTGATAAAGGAAAAAAAAAATTGGGTTCCAGAAACTGATGGAGTTAGTATGCTACATACACTAAAAGAAATAAAAAGATTTTAAGTTACAAGCTCCTTGCAGTTCCTTGACCAGAAAGAACTTATAAGTGAAACCAAAGAAATTTTACACTTTCTTTCTTGTAAAATATATCTTTTAACATGAGTTTTTGATATATTCATATAGTAAGATAGCAGGCATTTATCTAAAACCTGTAGACACTGGCTCCTTCCACCTCTTCCACCTTTCATCTAAGCCAAGACATATTCAAATTATGTTAGACACTGTCTTTTCCCTAATTTGCTCATCAACCAATCAATAAGTTCTATTCATTCTACTCCATCACTGTTTATTTTTACTTTTGTTCATTCTCTACCATTATCCACTCTATCTTATTTCAATTCTCTCTCTTTCTTGCTCTCTTCCTTCCATTTTTCTGATCCATGAATGGATCAGAGTTGAGAAAGGCCAGCTTGATCTGTCATAATTTTTCTTGGGATTTCCCTTATATTTATCAGTTCCACTTTGAAACCCACCCCCCAAAGGCATTATTTTTATGTATTTTTAAATCACATGTGAAGGTTTGCTTGTCCATCACCACAGTCATAATACAGAACTAAAAAAATATCTCATATTGAACTTGCATAACCACACCCACCTCCCTCTGCCCATCCAACCTCTAGCCCCTTTCCCTAACTCCTAACAGCATGAATCTGTTCTCTAAAAAATGTTATTTCAAAATTGTGACATAAAAATATGTAATCATTTAGAGTTGACTTTTCAACTCAGCATAATTACTTAAAGAGTCTTCTATGTTGATGTTTGTATTAGTAGTTTCCATTTTATTATTCTACTAGAGGCCCGGTGCACAAAATGTGTGCACGGGTAGGGTCCCTAGGCCTGGCCCGCAATCAGGGCTGATCAGGGCCTTCTGGCTGCTGGCCCGGGCCTTCCTTTGTTCTGCATCACCCTCTGGTAGTCAGCGCACATCATAGGAGTGTCTCCCAAACTCCTGAAGGGACACTTTGCATATTAGCCTTTTATATATATAGATTAGTTCTCTTGAGGAGCGTAGGCCTTGGAACTACTTAATTTCTATGTACTTTTAAGGTCAATGTTATTTGGGTACAATTTAATACAATAAAATACATTTATTTAAGTATAAGTGTACTGTTTCAATGAGTTTGACTACTTGTGTTCAAAATCTGGCATTGCCATTTTCCTATGACCTTGAGTCAATTATCTAAGTACTCTAAGCCTTAGTCTTAAGAATCTTCAAATTCAATACCTTCTCTCAATATTTGTTACAAGTAGACAAAGAGAGAATACTTGAACAGCACTCTAAACCAATTTTACTAACCCAATATGTTTTTAAAAATACATCACCAAGAGAGGAATATAAATATTTTTCAAAATCTCATGGAGTATGTAATAAGAAAACATTTTTTGGCCATTAGATACAACTTCATACATATATATTTTACCCAATTCTCTATTGATAGACACTTAAATTGCTTCCATATCTTGGCTATTAAAAATAACTAGATGCCCGGTGCACAAAAATTTATCCACTCCGGGGGGATCCCTCAGCTTGGCCTGTGCCCTCTCGCAGTCTGGGACCCCTCGGGGATGACCACCTGCTGGCTTAGGCCCGCTCCCTGGGGGGATTGGGCCTAAGCTGGCAGTCAGACATCCCTCTGGCAGCCCGGGAGCCCTTGGGGGATGTCTACGTGCCAGTGGGGAGCAGGCCTAAGCTTCAGTTGGACATCCTTAGCGCTGCTGAGGAGGCGGGAGAGGCTCCCACCACTACCGCTGTACTGGCAGCTGTCAGCTTGGCTTGTAGCTGAGCAGAGCTCCCCCTGTGGGAGCGCACTGACCACCAGGGGGCAGCTCCCGCATTGAGCGTCTGGCCCCTGGTGGTCAGTGTGTGTCATAGTGACCAGTCATTCTGCTGTTAGGGTCAATTTGCATATTACCCTTTTATTATATAGGAGTACTTGGCCAGCCTGGGTGAGGGGCTGATGGCTGTTTGCAGGCTGGCCACAGCCCCTTCAGGGTGGGGGGTTCCCCTGGGGTGCCTGGCCAGTCTAGGTGAGGGGCTGAGGGCCATTTTCAGGCTAGCTAAGCCCCCCAGTGGGACCCTCAGCCCATGAGGGTGTGGCCAACCTGGGTGAGGGGCTGATGGCTGTTTGCAGGCTGGCCCCAACCCCCAGCTACCCAAGCTTCCAGTGGAGGCTGGCTGGAAGCAGGTATCTTGGATTTATTTATCTTCTATAATTGAAACTTTGTTGCCTTTAGTGGAGGCCACAGCCGGCTCAGGGCTGGCGGGAAACTTGGCTTTCTCCATCGCCTGGGCAACCAAGCCTCCTGCTTGCTCAAGCTCCATGGCTGCTGGCCACCATCTTGGTTGGGTTAATTTGCATATACTCGCTCTGATTGGCTGGTGGGCGTGGCTTAGGGCATAGGGAACGTACAGTCAATTAGCATCTTTGTCTTTTATTAGTGTAAATGCTGCAATGAGCATAGAGGTGTCTAATCTCTATGTTGTACACCGGAAATTAATGTAATATTGTATGTCAACTACAAAAAATGAATTTATTTTAAAGAGTGAAAAAAAGCCCAGTAAAAGTCAGTGTTACTAAATCTTCTGATTTAAAAAAGGAGTAATATATAACATAAATAGTCATAAGTTTAGTGAAGACATTGTATTTGAACTTTAAAACCACAGAAATAAACTGCAGAGCCAAATGGCTTCAGCAATGAGTATATAATGACATTAAAGATACTTAACATTACTAATATCAAGAAAATAGATATTAAGACTATATTGAGATAGTACTAAGCACTTATTTGAATAGCTGCAATAAAAAAACTGACAATGACAAATGTTGACAAGAATGTGGAGAAACTAGAACTTTCACATGCTCCTGATGGAAATATAAAGCTGACCACTTTGGGAAACAGTTTGGCAGTTTTTAAAAATTTATTTATACATATATACACATAGTATATGACTCATCTATTCCTTAGGTATTTGTACAAAAGAAAAAAAAGCATATGTAATTACAGAATTTGGATGTTCACATAGATGTTTATCACAACATTATTTATAATAGCCAAGAACTGAAACAATCCAAATATCCATCAACAAATTGGAATATCCATACAATGGAATACTACTCAGCAGTTAGTAGGAATGAGCTTTGTTCCATGTTACAACAAAGATGGAACTTGAAATAATTAAGCTGAGAGAAGGAAGCCAGACAAAATTGAGTAATATTGTATTTATGTGAATTTATGTAAGAGACTTAAAAGCACAAACTAATTTATAATGACAGAAAGATCAGTGATATCTGGAGACAGGTTTGGGGGTTGAGGGGCCAAAGGAAGGTATTATAAAGGGACATGAAGATACTACTGTTAATGAAAAAAAAAACATTGAAACCTGTAAAGAATCTTTGTGAGTTTATTTGAGCCAAAGTTTCGACATATGCCGGGAAGCAGAACCTCAATGAATTGAGATAATGCTCTGGAGAATGGCAGGTTACATTTGTATTTATACATTGCAATCACAAGAGAGATGTAGGTGGGTTACATGAAATTCATTGGTGATAGATTAAGGGAGTGGGATAAAGCAAAGCGGGGCAGGGGGGCAGGGAGGGGGGAATCCCTGGAATTGGATAAAAAGTGAAATGATGGACACATACTTAGGCGGGTGCAGGAACAGTTAACATGATAATGAAGGAATTTGAGGTCTCTGTCCTGGCACCCAGCACATTTGGTTGTGCCCCAGGTGCTCCAGAAAAAGGGAAGTTACAAGTTACCCAGACATTTCAAGGGTATGTTGTTATAGATGCAAAAATGACAGATAGGCTCAGTTAAGGTAAAGTTTGACCTTGTCAGTGAAGATACTGGCCTAGGATGTAACTGCCCACCATAACTGCTTTTGGTTAAAGTTTAATTTCAGACCATCCTTCGTGGTTACTTTAGGTCTCTGAGTTTGCAAGACTGCCAGGCAGGCCTCCCCTGAGCTTGTCAGGTCAGCATGTGGCCCCTTCATCCACACTACCTTTAAGGTGATGGATATATTCAGTCTTAATTGTGGAAATCATTTATTAAAAATTGTATAGTTTTAATGTGCAATTCTTTTTTTGTTAATCCTCTCCTGAGGATATTTTTCCATTAATTTTTAGGGAGAGTGGAAGAGAGAGGGAAAGATAGAAACATCAATGGGAGAGAAACACATAGACTGGTTGTCTCCTACATGTGCCCTGACCAGGGCCGAGGCCAGGAAGGAGCCTGCAACCAAGGTATCTGCCTTTGACCAAAATTGAACCTGGGACCCTTTGGTCTGCAGGCTGATGTTCTATCCACTGAGCCAAGATGGCTAGGGCAATTTGCAATTTATTTTATGTCATTTATACTTTAATAGAGCTGGTAAAAATTACCAAAAAACACATTGAAAAGTATTTCAGATTTCTTGATTCCCCTGAATAAAATGAACAATTTTGAGAAAAAAAGATGATGAATTAATTATTCTGATCACCATCCTGGGCTAAAAGACTGTAAAAAGGTGATGTGTGTGCATCAATTTCATAAATTTGTCTAAGATGTGTTTTACTGTTAGAGGCATGTGTGACCATCTCTAAAGAAGCATTATAACCTATGCTGAGAATCATGAAATACATGTACTAATTCTCTAAATAAAGCATTATTAAATCAGCACATCAAGTGCTAGAAGTTATATTCAAACAGCAAAGACCTTAGGACTCCTAGTTCCTCCATTAAAAATGTTTACTTAATATTAGCTAAAATAATAAAAATAAAGTAAAACAAGAAAATACCAGAATTTTAATAATAACCAAAATGAGACCTCCCCAGGCATGTACTATAGTTCTTAGAAATTATCGTATTGTCCTTTACTTTCTATATTGTATTTATCAATAATTGACAAAAATTATTCATATTGAGAATGATGAAAAAGGTTGTGGTATACAGGCAGTCCTCGGGTTACGTCGGACTCGATGTATGTCGTTTCCTGGTTACGTCGCCATCTCCCATTTATTTATATAAAAAAAGTTCCGTCATTTTGACGTATGCACCCATGTTCTTTATGTTTTTTATTATTTATTTACCACAAGTAAAGGTCAGGAATTGTTATCTTTCTTTTAAATGTTTTTTACTGTTTCACTTCATTACTGCTGTGTATGCGCTCCATGTGAGTGACGTAAGGTGCTTATGTAAGTGGGGTCCACCTTGCGAAAATCACGTTATGTCGCCATAGGAATGGATCTCCTATGTAACCCGAGGACCTACTGTAATGGGAAAGTCATGAATTAAGGGCCTGCCAATACAAACTGTAATTTTGGAAAAGGAAATTCTGAGTTTCATTTTCTTCTTTATAAAATTAGAGGGTTAAAAGTGCTTTTAAACTTATAAACTTTCAAATGCAGGCATCCAAATTATAAACTGTATTTTTAAGTCCTAAACTGAGCCTAGGCTCAGTGTATGTGTGTGTGTGTGTGTGTGTGTATGTGTGTGTGTGTGTGTATAGATTATGGTTAAATGATCATTTTATTATGAAAACAACAGTAACTTCTGTGTATTTAATAACTCATAATCTTTAGAACATTGTAAAAATATTAAAGGATATTAAAAATAGAAAGTCATAGACTATTTAATTTAAAAATATTTCTAATATATTTTTTCTTTCTGAAAAAAAAAACAACCCATTATATTTTAAAAAGTAAACTACTTTTCAATACCTCAAGCATCATCTGTAGGTTTTTCCATCTTTAAAGAGTTGACTGAACCCATCAGAATGAACTCACAGCAAGGGGCAGCCTCAGCCTGCTGTGACCTGTATCAAGAATAATAGTACTGGAATAACTACCTCTAATTAGTTCAAAGTGATTTCTCAAACAAAAAGACTTTTGGGCCCTAGCTGGTTTGGCTCAGTGGATAGAGCGTCGGCCTGTGGACTGAGTGGTCCCAGGTTCGATTCTGGCCAAGGGCACATGCCTGGGTTGCAGGCTCGATCCCCAGTGTGGGGTGTGCAGGAGGCAGCCGATCAATGATTCTCTCTCATCATTGATGTTTCTATCTCTCTCTCCCTCTCCCTTCCTCTCTGAAATCAATAAAAATATATTTTAAAAAAAGACTTTTGGAAGTGACACAAAGACATTTTATTTCTGTTGAGCTCCAGTCTCAGGAATATTAGCCCCATGCTTACATGTAGTTTATGGTCTTTTATTCCATCTTATATTATTAAATGTCTAGTTTGGGGATTACTGACCAAATTTAATTTACTTTTCAAATCAATTTTTAATTAACATATAATTATTTTCATGTTTTAGAAATTAAAAACTACACATTCAGTGTTTCATGTTGTTAGACCTCCTTTATTTTAGGAATATGATTGGAAGTCACTTTATCTCTTCCTTTAAAGTCAATAAATAAAAAGAAAGAGAAAAAGAAAGAAAAAAGAAGAGAGAGAGAGAGAGAGAGAGAGAGAGAGAGAGAGAGAGAGAGAGAGAGAGGAAGGAAGGAAGGAAGGAAGGAAGGAAGGAAGGAAGGAAGGAAGGAAGGAAGGAAGGAAGGAAGGAAGGAAGGAAATGAGGAAATGTCTTAAGTGGCACTCAGACAGGCATACACACATTTTCTGCCTCTTAATGAAGGTATTCAGAAATTCTGGATTAGATACCCTCTATTCTTCAGATTTAAAACACTCTTATCAGGAAGAATATGTTAAGGGCTCAGAGCTTATTTCCCAGGAATAAGCTCGGTTGGGGCCAGTCCTGAAGAGAAGCCTTTCTCTGGAATGTGCAGTTTGTGCAACTTAGGTCTACCGAGAACCCTTTCCTGTGCATATGTATGTGTTTCCTTTCTGTGTGTCTTTTTTTTTCACTTCAACATTGTTTTTATGAAATTTACTCATCATGTTACCTGTGGTTGTAAATCTCCCCCCCCCTCATTTTTCTAGCATTCCATTGCATGAGTATATCACAATTTATGATCCATTCTTCTGCTGATGAGTGTTTGGCTAGTTTTCAGTTTTTGTTCATTATGAATTATATAGCTACAAACTTCCCAGTACAGAGATTTTCTGGTAATGATACATATATATTTTAGTTGGAAGTATACGTAGGAGTAGAATAGCTGGATGATAGTGTATGCATATAGTAAGCCTCTGGAAATACTTCTGAGGTATTTTCCAAAGTGGCTACATGGTTTGACAAACAGTGGATGAGTCTTGGTTGTTCTACATCCTTGCCAACATTTGGGTTTATTAGTCTTTCATTTTAGCCATTCTGGTATGTGAGTAATACTATCTCATTATGATTTTAATTTGTGTTTTGTAATGAAGTTGAGCATCTTTTCATGCATAATGATCATTTGGGTGTGATGTTTTGTGAATTATTCATTCAAATGTTTTGGAAAATTTTCTATTGTCTCTTTCTTCTGGTTTGTAGGATTTTTTTATGTTCTGAATTTTTAAAAAATACTTATATATTTTGCAAATATCTTCTAAAGCTTTTGATTTTCTCTGACTGTTTAAGTGATATTTATTATTTAATGAAAAAATTCAGTTTAATATAGCCCAATATAGCCAGCTGTTTATGATGAGCATTTATTAAATATGGTTTAAGAAGTGTTGTGACCTTGTTAGAAATCAATAGTCTTGGGATAAAAAAGTCAGAATTGGGATAAATACTCTCACATTTAGGTCACCTATTTCCATTTTCTTTAATGATTTTTCTAGTAATATGTGTCTAGGTGACATGTCATTGGCTGTGGATGGTATGTATATGTAAGGCATAAGGAATGTGCAGTGGGAGGCAAGAAACGAGTGTGTAAGCATCCCCATTAAAGCAGTTTTTACAACTAGAGAATACTCTTCAACAAATTAAAAAAATCCCCCCCACACACATTATCATTGGTATATGGAGAAAGATTGTAGAAAAATACTGTGGATATTGAAACTTTGATTTTCTAGAATGTGGCCTCACTCACTGTAGTCTGACAAAAAGAGTGTATAAAAATCAAAAGCATAAATGTCAAACTGCTTAAAAACATTACACACAGTGTTAAAATCATTAGTATGTAATAAATTTTCATGAACCTAAAAGAAAACATAAGAATAAGTTAGAAAACTGGGCAAAATACAAATAACAACCAAGAAATACAAAGAGAGGCATATAGTTGATAACAAATGTAAGGAGGACAAAAATTGAAACTTGATACTAAATAAATAAAGATTTAAATAGCATGATACCATTTTCATATGACGTTAATATACGTTGTGAGTTTTTTTTCTACATTATATTGAGGGCATGAGTAAAGTAACATTTTTTTTTTAACCCTCACCTGAGATACTTTTCCATTGATGTGTGTGTGTGTGTGTGTGTGTGTGTGTGTTTTAAGCCACTAAGTTTTTTTTCTTAGTTTGTAATTTAAATTCTTTATTGTTTAAAGTATTGCATGTCTTCTTTTCCCCCTCATATTGATTTTTTAGAGAGAGTTAAAGAGAGAGGGAAAGACACAGAGAAATATCAATGTGAGAGAAACACATCAATTGGTTGCCTCCTGCCCACGCTCTGACCAGTGCTTGTGCTGGGGAGGAGCCTGCAGCCGAGGTATGTGCCCTTGACTGGAATCGAACCTGGGACCCTTCAGTCCTCAGGCTGATGCTCTAGCCACTGAGCCAAACCGGCTAGGGCTAAAGTAACATTCTTATATACTGCTAGTGGAAACATAATTTCATCTTATGCTCCTTCAAAATGTATGTAATCATCAATTTCTTATAAAAAAATTTTTATCCAGAAGATGGGAGGTACATGTATATGTATATATGTTTGCACAGGAATAATATTTTATAGCATTATTTATGAAGAATAAAGGAGGTAATGTAAAGAGCAATAGTGGAGGGCCAGTTAGGTAAATAAGTTATGGCATGCCTACTTAATAAAATATTATGTACCATTTAACTGATAAAGAATTATTTAAACCTTAGATAGGCTTTTATGATATTTTAAATGAAAATACATAAATACAAACAGATAGGTGAATCCCACATAAACTACATATGTGCATCACTAAGTATACACAAAAACACACACACACACAGTCTCTCTGGAGATTTCTGATTATTTCCTAAAGGTACGTTTCCAGACTTATAACGTTTTGCATCAGATCATAGGTATATTTTAAGAGATATTGGTGTTTATTGCAAAACTACCTTTCAGAAGATTTTATCAATTGACATAAATTTATAGACATCATTTAAAGAACACACCACCGTATTGACACTAGTGGTCGTTTCTGAGTGGATTATAATTTCAATTTGTATTTTTTATTCTTTCCTCAGTGTAAATCTACTGTGTTAAGCAGGGGCTTGGCAGGGAGAGGAGCTCCTGGGGCCCAGGAGCTCAAGGTGGACCGGGTATGATCAGGTCATGCCCACGTGAGAACTCTGCAGGGATCCTGACCATCCCTGTTCCACAGCTTTGTGACACAGATGTAGATGCCTGTCCTTTTCTGTTTGCCTCCATCGAAGGCAGTAACAATGTGTAGTTCCCTTTCCATTTAGATTCAAAATAAAAATAACCCGTCCATACTCACTGCTGCCATTCTACAAAATATCTTCAGCAGTGCTTTTAAAAAGAGACTTAAAAGAGACCCCTCCTAAGTCCCTACGTATTTATAAACAATCCTTCCTTGGAATCCTATCTAATAAAAGAGTAATATGCAAATTGACCATCACTACAACACACAAGATGGCCACCCCTATGTAGACACAAGATGGCTGGCAGGGGAGGGCAGTTTTGAGTGATCAGGTCAGCAGAGGAGGGCAGTTAGGGTGACTGGGCCTGCAGGGGGGGCAGTTAGGGGTGACTAGGCCTGCAGGGGAGGGCAGTTGGGGTGATCAGGCCTGCAGGGGAGGGCCATTGCGGGGAACCAGGCCTTCAGGGCAGGGCAGTTGGGGCAATTGGGCTGGCAGGGGAGGACAGTTAGGGGCGACCAGGCTGGCAAGGGATGGAAGTTAGAGGTGACCAGGCCAGCAAGAGAGGGCAGTTGTGGGAGACCAGGCCTGCAAAGGAGGTTGGTTAGGGGCGACCAGGCTGGCAGGGGAAGGCAGTTAGGGGTGACCTGGCTGGCAGGGGAGGGCAGTTAGGGGCAATCAGGCCAGCAGGGAAGCAGTTAGGCATCAATCAGGCTGGCAGGGGAGTGATTAGGGGGTGATCAGGCTGGCAGGCAGAAGCAGTTAGGGGCAATCAGGCAGGCAGGCAGGCGAGCAGTTGGGAGCCAGCAGTCCTGGATTGTGAGAGGGATGTCCGACTGCCCGTTTAGGCCCGATCCTGTGGGCAGTCGGACATCCCTCGAGGGGTCCCAGATTGGAAAGGGTGCAGGCTGGGCTGAGGGACACCCCCCCATGCACAAATTTCGTGCACCAGGCCTCTAGTATATGTATAATTCAATCAACATAATAAAGTGTCATGTCTGGCACTTTCACGGATTGTAGCAACTATTCTTTTAGCCTAAGAGCTCATTATAAACATATGGCGAAAAGTGATATCATCTATTATTTCTGAAACACCTAGTTGGCAAAATGTAATAAAAATTAGTGTGGAATATAAAGAGTAATGTCTGCAGTATTGGAATTTATATACACACAAAGTCTTGATGAATACAGATATGAAATATATTTTGAAAATGTATTAAATGTTTACACCAGAGGTCCTCAAACTTTTTAAACAGGGGGCCAGTTCACTGTCCCTCAGACATTCCACACATGCGCACTGCGGGCCCGGGACGAGTTGGCTGCTAAGCAGGACAGGCAGCGGCAGCAAAAACACCCGGCGGGCCAGATAAATGTTTTTGGCGGGCCGCATGTGGCCCGTGGGCCGTAGTTTGAGGACCCCTCGTTTACACATTTCCTATCATTGAAAAACTGTTGTGCCCTAGCTGGTTTGGCACAGTGGATAGAGCATCAGCCTGTGGACCGAAGGGTCCCGAGTTCTATTCCAGTCAAGGGCAGGTTGCAGGTTCCTTTCTGGCCCGGGTCCTAATCGGGGCTCCTGCAGGAAGCAACCAATCAATGTGTTTCTCTCACATCAATATGTTTCTTTGTCTTTTCCTCTCTCTTTCACTCTCTCTAAAAATCAATGGGAAAATGTCCTCTGGTGAGGATTAAAAAAAAGAAAGAAAAACTGCTGTGACATTATCAGTAGCTCTGAATTACCCACTTGGCTGAATATAGACCTACTACTAAAAGAAGTGTGTTTCCACTAGCTTAGGTTTGACCTTTTTGAAGAAGCTGTATGTTTTGCTGGGACTTATTATTGAATTAGAATAGATGTAACAAAAAATGGGAAAGCTGAGCTCGAGGTAATTTGGAGGGATTTTAAAACATTAGAGGGCCATGCCAATTACAATAAATGAGGAAAAAAGGCTGTTTTTAAACATTATGGGGAGTGATTTTAGGGTAAATATGTTTCCTCTAAATAACTTCAAAGTCCTAATAGCATGGAGAAAAAATTGGCAAAGAACATGAAAGTTTACAAATGAAGATAAAGAGCAACCATAATAGAATGGAAGAGAACATAAAAATGTGTTTTATTTTAATCACATGAATTGTTTGTTTTTTCATGATGTAGCAGTAACATGGAGAAGACTAAACAGAACCTAATTAAAATTCTGAATGCACACCTTGTACTGGGGCAGGATACATGTGAGGTCCTCAGAGAAACCCTGGGTGCTGAGGGAGTGACAGCCTAGAGGGAATGGATAAGAGACTGGACAGATGGATAAACATTCATGCTTGAGTCTCCCTCTACTTGAATTACATTGCCAAGGTCAAAAAAGAGCTGAGGTCTCTGAGAAGCAGCAGCTGTGCTTTGTGTAGCCAAATTTCAACAGTTAAATCAAAGCAAGAGTCTACGAGGAGTAATAAAATATAAACATTTGATTATTGTCATCCAAGGAGAAAGCATGCATATTCGAAAACCGGGGAACAAAGAGACAAAATCTGGCTGCAAGTATGAGTGTTACTATTTTAAAATCCCTATGATCTTGGTTGAACTCTTAACCTCTCTGAAACTCAGTTTCTTAATTTCCTTTGTGTATCCCAGGCGTCTTGTGTGAGCAAGAAATGAATTAATGCCTTTAATGAATTATTTTCTGAAGACTATAAAATAGTGCACAATCTTTGGAGTCATCTTTATATAGTGGCTATTTGTCTTGGTTCTAGTGAGAGACATAAAGGGAAGTTCAAAGCTTGGCATTGCCATAAGCTAGGTGACCATTTGCCTTATTCTCTATTGGTTATAGTTTCCTTCACTTTAAAATAGATGTGTTAGCCCAGCCAGTGTGGCTCGGTGGTAGAGCTTCAACCTATGAGCAGGAGGTTATGGTTCAATTCCTGGTCAGCACACATGCCTGGGTTGTGGGCTTGGTCCCCAATATGCGGTGTGTGGGAGGCAGTTGATCAATGATTCTCATCATTGATGTTTCTATCTCAATCTCTCTGAAATCCTATACAATAAAGAGCTAATATGCTAATCAGACTGGATGGCGGAATGACCTTCTGGAATGAAAAGGGCGGGGGTGGGGCCATGGGACTGTGAGGCAGATTGGGCCGTGAGGGCTGAGCCCCTTGCACAAATTTTGTGCACCGTGCCTCTAATCATATGTGTGTGTGTGTGTGTGTGTGTGTGTGTGTGTGTGTGTGTGTGAGTTAGTGGTGCTATCTTTTCAGGGTGTTAAGGCGATTCAGCAGAGGTGAAGTATTCACTTCAGTGCCTAGAATATAGCAAGCACTCAAGAATATTTGCTACTGTGATAAAACTGTGATGCTTTCCTTAGTTGGTCTATGACATGTCTAGAAAGTCCAGTCATAATAATGTATCTATCCAAAATGAGAATAATAATTCTAATCATTTAGCAAAATTGAAGTATTTCTAGGAAATGTCTTCTGTTTTTTTTACCTGAGTTTTAAAAATAAGTCATTACAGAAAATAAAAAGGGAACCATGCATACAATTTTAGAATAGTAAATGTGAATGTCCCTTTTAGTGAGTATTATACATTAGTCCCTCCTTATCTGAAGTTTTGCTTTCCAGTTATCCTTGGTCTGAAAATATTAATTAAGTGGGAAATTCCATAAATAAACAATTCATAAGTTTTAAATTGCTTGCCATTCTGAATAGCATGGGAAAAACTCTGTGCCATCTGCTTCATCCTGCCCAGGATGTGAATCATTCCTTTGTCCAGTGTATCCACACTGTGTAAGCTCCCTGCCAGTTAGTCACTTAGGAGCCCTCCCGGTCATCAGATAGACTGTCAGGGTATCTCAGTGCTTCTGTGTAAGTCACCTTTATTTTACTTAGTATTTCATTCACCTCTCTTTATCTCATCATATAGGCATTTTATTATCTCACATCACCACAAGAAGGAGGGTGAATGCAATTGCATAGATATTTTGAGAGAGAGACTACATTCACTTAACATCTGTTCCAGTATATTGTTATTATTAGTTATTTTTATTACTCTCTCACTGTATTGAATTTATAAATTAAACTTTATCACAGATATGTATACATAGAAAAAATGTAGTATATATAGAGTGAATTACTATTTGTGATTTCGGGCATCCACTGGGAGGGGGTCTTGGAATATACCCCTGTGTATAGTGTGGATCATTGTACAATCAATTCTGTGTTGTTACCATCATAAGAGGCTTTAGCATAAGCTGTGGTGAAGTGTCAAAGGAAACATATATTTTAATTAGCATCTGTTGATCAGCTAATCCTAGAAATAGCTCAAAGGAAGTGCAAGGCATTTCTTTCTCCTTTCAAATTAACCAGAAACCTCCCGTAAATCCTTGTTCTCCTAACCTATGTGTTGGGGGAGGTTTCCTGGGTGTGAGTCCTGGCTCGAACAGTTACTAGCTGTGTGACTTTAGGCAAGTTGCTAAATCTTTCTAGGCTTCAATTTCCACACTCTTAGAGAAACTGAAAGAGAGCATGGATATAAAGTGTCTAGTATGGCAGTTGGTATATTTTAAAATCCCTGCATGGCCAAAAGTAAAAACTGTTAGTCATTATTAGCTATCATTATAAATATTCCATTAAGGTCTACAAAACTGACTATCCTAGAAGGTATTAGAGCATGTATCAACAACAGAGATGACCCATCAGGAACTAAGCTATTACAAATTCATTCATATTTAAATCACCACCATATGAAATCTTTAGTAACTATGAAAAGTTGTAAAGCTTCTAAATGGACTTGATTCTAGGTTCTCAGACTGAGAATTTATTATCTATTTTATATAATATTCAGTTTTGAGCTCCTTTGTATTGCTTTGAAAGAAAATTTTACTGTGAAAAATATCCTAATACCTATTTATAATCTTTCAATATTTTCTCTTCAAGTTATTATTGGGACATATATTGGAAAACATTTGTTTAAATGCCTTGGAAATAAAAAACAACAACAAACTTACAAACTTACAGATGGCATCAATAGTTTCCCCTTTCCTTACTCTTATGTTTTTTCCTTTAAATCTGAGAAATAAAAACAAATTTATAACTATTTTGATGAATGGTCAGTACATCAAGACAGCAGGACTTTCTCTCTTCCTAGAATCAAGAAGCCATGGATCAACCTGACTGGTTTGGCTCAGTGGATAGAGCATCGGCCTGCGTACTGAAAGGTCCCGGGTTCGATTCCAGTCAAGGGCATGTGCCTTGGTTGTGGGCACATCCCCAGTGGAGGGTGTGCAGGAGGCAGCTGGTTGATGTTTCTCTCTCATTGATGTTTCTGGCTCTCTATCCCTCTCCCTTCCTCTCTGTAAAAAATCAATAAAACATATTAAAAAAAAAAAAAAAAGAAGAAGCAGCCATGGATCAAACGGAACAATAGAATGCATCCTTGGGATTCATGAGGAAAATATTCCAAGGACTCAGAGTTTAACATTTCCAAACAAAACTATAGCATAACATTTCCTTAATAAAATATAGCAGAAAACCAGGGGCCATATGTGACTTTTGAGAGCTCATCATATAGACATGTAAGTGACAGTAATAATATCTGATATTTACAGAACACTAACTGGAGGGCATGCACCATTTCAAGCCTTCTCTAATCCTCACAGCAATTTCATGAAGGGGGTGGTATTGTTACTGTTCTCACTTTACAGATGAGAAACTTGAAGTACAGAGAGGTTAAGTAATTCCTGTGAAACCTGGCCTTGACATTAAGACAGTTATAGCAGGAGCAACTATGGGTCATCCCATGGTTTTGGTACCATTTACCTTCTCTCATACCCTGCTCAAAATTCACAGAAATTGCTATTGGGTAATTTAAATGGTAACAGACCAGGCAGTAGGGGAGCACTTTCTGGTACAAAAAACACACACACACAATTTTTGAATTTTAAAATATTGTAACATTAATTTATTTTAGAAAAATTATTTGAAAATGCATAAAAATATATCACACGTATTCTTTCCACTCATTGATAACCAATAACCTTCTAGTCTATCCGATAGCTTTAAGAGAATCTACACATAGGTGGTCAGCAAATAGCTAAGGAAAGTTACTGTTGATGGTGTTTTATATCCTTAACTATTGAGAAAGTCATATGATTGTGTTTAATTACTAGTTGGTTTCAGTTGTAATTGAATTCATTATTTCAACATAAAGTATTCATTAGTTTTTCTATAATACAATGTGCTAGATTAATGAATACTTTTTTCAAATGTAAATAATTATAGGCAAGCCCTATGAGTATTTCATTATTAAACCAATCAGTTAGTCATTATAAAACCTTCAATTGAATAACTTTGGAATCAATGGAAGTAAAACATTTATAACTCAATTCATTTCAAAGATTGTTTTCTTTTGCTCCTAGAAATCTAGTGCTTCCTCTGCTGTCCTGATGATTAAAATTCAAGCCACTTAAGAGACAAGTCTTAAGGATAATGCACATTAAACAACCTAATCTAATTTTTAAATCAACTTGAATTCCAGAAAGTATAATAAAATATGTATTAGTTTGTTTATATTGGATCACATTGTCACCAATTTAAATGCCTCCCATATTTATAGGATCATATAAATCATGAATCTGTGTCTTTAAAAATTGATTTAACTGATTTGGTATTACTTTAGAAATTATTATAGAAGCTTTTGTCCCCATGATAAGATTTTATGAAGCTCCAGATCTGATGTTCAAGGATGGAGAGGACTCAAGACACGTTCATGAGCATTTGAGATTAAATTAATGATAATCCCTTCCAGAGTAACATCTCAAACCAGCAGAAAAGCCTCTCTCTCTCTCTCTCTCTCTCTCTCTCTCTCTCTCTCTCTCTCTCTCTCTCTCTTCCTCCCTTCCTCCCTACCTCCCTCTCTCACTTCCCCAGTATTTTATTTTTACCTACATATTAGACATAAACCATGTGAGTATTGCCTTCTTTGGTAGGTTATCACCCTTGGAAATTGTAAATTTTATGCTAATTATCGTACAACAAGAGTGAGATGATTAATCAAATATTTCAAATGGCTAAGAGTTTTCACTTTAATGGATTTATTTCATTACTGAGAAGAGACTCTGGCAAAACTCAATGACCTTTAGGCCAGAGTCTCTCCCTCTTTAATGGCCATCAGAGTCATCTGGGGGGCTTGCTCAACCTTACGTTGCTGGCCCTCCCCAAGATATCCCAATTCCCTAAGACTGAGGGAAGCCCCAGAATTTGCTTCTCTAACAAGTTCCCAGAGGTGGGCCAGCAGACCACATGCTGAGTAGCAATTTTCAAAGGATAGTTAAATGTCATTACTTCTTGTGTAAATTTAAAGATATAAGCAAATAAAAGGAAATAAAATGTCCAAGATAAATATTAACTGCCAAATTTTTATAGACGTCATTAAACCCATATCAACTCTATTTCCACCTCACACAAACTTTGGAAATGTTAAAGATTTTCATTCAGTAAGCGAATGAAACCCTTAGTGTGTTTGAAGCATGGCTTATCTCAATATTTTAAGGTTTCACCTCATTAGCAATCATGCCAAATCCATAAATGCTTCTATCCTATTCTGAAACAACAACAAAATCCACTTTTATGATGTATGCCAAGTCAGTCTGTATGTTACTATGGTGAATCTTCCTTCATAAAACTAAGTAAATTCTCTTTGGATGATGGTAACAACTATTGCATAGAAAATGGAGTTTTTGTTTATGTTAATCTATCCATATTTTTTCTTTTTATGTAACAACAATATTTTGAAAAAATATTGAAAAATGTGCAAAATAAAGCTTAGATTTAGAGTAGAAAGAAGTCAAAAGGAAAATAAAGTGTGTTGTTCTATAACACCTGCAATTTACTTTAAAAGATTTCAGCATGAACAGTGTGAACTTGAAGTACAAGTTAGTTCCAGCTTCACTTCTGGGCTGCTTTAACAGCAAATCCACTCTCCATTTTGTTAACATTATTTCAGAATGGCTACCCTCCTGAGGTATTTTGTAGAAACACCGGTTCTTTGTGCCTTGGACAACATTTCAGGTTTCTGCTAATGTAACCCTAAATTAATACAGACTATTGTTTATTAGTATGATGGCTTTCATTGGTGAAATTAAAGGCATTCAAGATCCATACAATGACTAAAATACAAAATCTAGGAAGGTCAGCTGCAGGCAATGAGGACCCATTAAGGATCTTGTAACAAGAACTTGGTTTCTCATTGTCTAATTCTAGACAAGCCAAGGGCCATTGAATCTTCCCTCAGGAAGATTGTTATGTCTGTCTCAAAATAATAGGATTCAGGAAATTTACAGCTCAGGCTGTATAAACTGTTGGGGCTTGCTGGAAAATGAATGCTTTCTTAATATATGTTGTGAACCTTGCTCTCATTATATGCTGGTAGCAAAATTGTAGGGGAGTATCTAATCACCCCCCAAAACATCTTTTTAGGAGCAGCTGTAATTATAAATAGCAAGGACATAAGCATTGTTTATGACCATAAGTTCAGGTCAAATTGTAATATTTTGTAGAATCATTCAGTTTGCAACAAGTAAGTGTCCTCTTTGGCTGCCTTTTGCTTTAATTGTCTTCTTATATGTTTAAAATAAATTCATTTTCTTTCCCAAGAATGCAACTGAGTAGAATAATAACTGAGCAAATAAGCTGAAAAGTTTTATATCAGAACTAGACATAATAAGCTAATTTTGTAGCAGTCTTGCAATTTTCAATAATTTGCAGTCAATGAAAGTTATCAGAACTTTGCAAAATTTTTCATAAAATTATCCTAATGGGGTGATTGTGTCAAGGTCATTTCTTCTAAATTAGGACACAGCCTGAAGTAGTTTGCTAAAGTAAAAAACAAACAAGTAGAAAGAAATGAGCAAAATGAATTGAGATCATGTCTTAAAAATTCATGCAAGTTTTGTGCTTGATTTTGACTCTATGTCTTTAATAGATAAATGTTTTAAGTCATTTCCAACTTAAGCACATTTTCATTTTGAGTTTATGCAATGTTGCAGGCATTTGGCATTAATGGCCTTTAAGTGAACAGTAGTCCTTATATATCCAACCAGAGGAAGGGGGTGCTGAGGAGCCGTGCCAGGAATAAATCTTCATTTTAGGGGATTTCTTTCATTCTGACTATCTTCTTCCTTAGAAAAGTAATACATAGATAGCAAATTCTAGGCATGGTGCCAAATTAGCAACCTCTAAGATAATCCTTCGAATAGAGCTTGATTTTAGTCATGCTTAGGCGTGAGCAATGGAGGTAGGACACTTAAAGAGGATGGATTTGCTTAGACTCAGGGTTGGAATTTAGAGAACCTTCCTTGGTTAAAGAAACTTTGTCAAGCTTCCATTAGACCCACAGAACTCACACTTTTGATGGATATAAAGTTATGGTTAAAGAGCAATTCCTTAACTCTTCTATGCTATGTCTGAGTTATTGTGGAAGAAGAAATGTGATAGGAGTTGAAAAATTAAAAAGGCCTCACTAATGAAGGCCTCCTTTTCTATGAGGATAGGTGAACTGGCCTCATTCGCTGTGAGAGCCATCTCCCTTAGGGTTGAAGTCACACCTATTAATGATAACTTAGAGGTAGGACTACTGCAGCCATCACTAGTGTTGGAGGGCTTGTTTGTTTGTTTCGTGTTTATCAGATGCCTTGGGCACATTTACCATAGTTTTCCCCAAAATGCATGAAAAAAAATTGGCAATGATTTAAACTCACTGGACCTAGTATCCAACATCTTACATTTAGTAATTAGCATTTTTTTATTCTTTTGAGACCACAGAGTGTTTAGGTAGGCAGCTTTACATATGCAAATTTCCTTAAATGAAATGAGGGCAAGTGTTTTTTTGCAGCTGGGCACGGCTATAGCAACTCTCTTCTCTGGGAATAAAACTTTACAGAAAAGTACAGAGACTTCCCTTAGTTTAGCACAATTATATGGTAACCATCTATTAATGTTTCCCCTTTCCCAAGTCATGGATTTCATGTGAAAATTACATTTTACTCCATTCAGTTGGCAGAGAAACATCCTTTTTCTCTGAAAGATATTAAGTGTCTAACTGTTAATGATTTCTTGTATGATTTTTAAGATGTCTAAATTTGGGCATGTGAATGTAACACATGGACGCCACATGCATAATTAAAGGCTCTTTGCTATATTTATTTCTTGATATTGGCTAATGCAAGTTGTAAATAAAATTCTAAATTAGCCATGTTGATTTATCTGCAAAACTCCCAACAAAGCTCAAATCAGCAGTTTGCTCGTTTCATTTTCCTAATCATTGGCAGTGTCAGTAGAACAGGAATTGCACATGCATAACAGTGAGAAAGGAAAGGAGGAACAATGGGGGAGGAGGAGGAAGAGAAAGAAACAGGAGAGAAGGAGAGATAGTAAAAAAGAAAAGGTGGAGGGGGAAAGTGATAGGAAGAAGAGGGAGGATCAGGAAGAAAAGTTGTAGAAGGAAGTAGGTGACCAGGAGCAGACAGAAGATTAATTAGTATTTCCCATGCACTTCAAAGACATCACTAGTTCTAAAGAGAGGATAGGGAAAAAGCAAAAAATATTAAAAAATAAATAAGACACTGAAACACACCAAACAGCACATGAAACCACTGAGCAAGTGAAAACAACAGATAAATAAGCTTTCTATAACCATCTGAGGAATGGACACTTATTTATTATTTTTATTAAATTTATTGGGAACATTTTAAAATAACCCATAGCTGGCATATTAGAAATGACTCATATTTAGAGTATTGGCTTTGTTGGTTTTGTTCAAAGAATTTCAATTTCACCTTTACTTTCTAATAAGAATATTTCTAAGTGTTAAAAGCTGTAAATAAGACTAAATGGATATGCCATAAGACTAGAGGTACATTGCCTCTTTCAGCATGGCCATAATGATTTAACAAATTAGCCTAGAGCTAATATAAATTCTAAGTTGTATTGCAAATTGAGTGGAGCTCCCTTATACTATTAGAAAAAAAAAAGACTTTAGTAAAAAATTTTGAAAAACAGAGGAGAAAGAACATATTGGAACAAAGATAGGTCTTGGTAAATTAGATAATATAGCTTTTATTTTCCTCTTTTTAGTTATAATTTTTCTTTCTAAGTTTGTAGGTAGGACATGTAATTCATCTCTCAAATATCTGTCCATATAAATAGCTAAGCATATTTTATAGCTTCATGAATATATGACTCCTTGGAAGTTCTAATTCAGCTCTTCATCTGTACTCTCTTTGTCAGTAACGACTTGTAAAATTCAAAGAAAAATCTTGCATGCTACCGTGAAAGGAGGAAATTTGACTTGTGTTGAACCTCATTTTAATTTTGACAACCTAATTGAACTATATGAAAGTGAGAACAAAATGAACAGTACTTTTATGTGCTTTTATTCGATTGGAACATTAATAGAACTTGTTTTCACATCTGAACTTTTTTTCACCTGTAAACCAAAAAACACATTGTTCAGTGAATTATGTAAACTTTAGCTAATGTTTAGTTTAAATAGAATTGAGTTGTTTTTATTCTTTGTTCTGATACTCTTCTTTATCATATATGTCTACATTTCACCTTTTCAACTCTTTTCTTATAAAATACTGTAAGACACTACTGCATAAATGTATAGTTACATATGATAGCTATATGGACTTTGATAGGTTGGATTTTTAATTTTATTAATATGAAAATAATGATTATTTCATGATAACATTTTCTATTTCATCAAAACTTTGTGTTGTAGATGTCATCTGGAATGCTGTGTTCAGACAGTTGTGAGCTCAAGGGTTCATCTCAAGATGCGAACACATTAGAGAGGAACCAATGGTTTCGAGTCTGGCCTTGAGATCTATAGACCTGGGATTTGGATGTTTCCCTTTTACACATAAGATATTAGGCTTCCAGGGCCTGATTGACTAATGCTATCTCCTAGTTCACTGGTTAGAAATTGATTTACAGTGAGAAAGATGACAAATAAAGGGAATTAAGTATTCAAGCGCCCACGTCACTCCATTATATTCTTTGAGTCAGAGTTAAAGAACTATTCCAAATAAATGTGCTTTGATATCTTGTTTTTTAAAATTTCTTTCTCGTGTTGTTCGCTGAATATGGGTCAGCGGGGAAACATGCTGTCCAAGACACTGAGGACCAGGTTAGATGGAAATTCTTTTTAATATAGGCTTCCAAATAATTTCAGCAAGGATAAAGGATTGCTGCTCTGGCAACTAAATGTCTTGCCTAGAAGCGACATGTTACTTCCATCCATATTTTATTAGTCAAATAAAGAAACATAATCTCACTTAATTTCAACAAGGGCAGCAAAATGTGGTCCTATCAAAAGTGTAAAAGAAAGAATCAGAATATTTATGGACATCCCTAGCGACCACAAAACTCAAAGTGGATCTTCAGAATGTTAGATAGTCACATGCATCCTTACTCTCACTAAAGCTAAAAAGAATTTATGGGTCTGATGAGTTAATTGTGCCATGGGACTTAACATCAATTAACCAGAGAGCGTGATATTTTACCTAGATAAAGATTGTAAAGGTAAGGTCGGTTAAATCTGAACTCTAACTTATTTATAAAATTTTATTGTATATTTGACTATGGATACAATCATTTGGTTAAAATACAATGAGAATTAAAAGGCATGCATTAGTATGTTTAATTTTCACTTTGGCCCTGTATACCTTATTCCTAATCCATAGATAACCATTATTATTAGTTTCTTGTGTATTCTTTCAGCTTGTCTTTCTGCTTTTTTTTACTTCACAATATATTCTGGAGGTTTTTTTCCTGTATCACAACATAATCTCCATTGCTTTTTAGAGCTGCAAGGCATTCTACAGAGTGAATATTCCATAAAGGATACTTGGTTGTTTCCATTCTTTGTTTGCCACAATAATCTTACAAATCTCATTTCTTTTGTGTGTGGGTTGTAAGGGATAAACACCTTTGATGGAAATTGTTGTGTAAAAGGGTAAAGGGATTTTTATATTTAATAGATATTTCCAAGTTGCTTTCCACATATAATAAGTTTTGCACAAATTTTTAATTAAAGTGCATTGGAGAGTTTTTAAATGTTTGCCATTCTCATACATAAAAATTGTCAATTTCATCAGAAAGCAATTAATTAAAGAGCCATTAACAAGTTGGAAATTCAAAAAAAATTCTTAGACGTATATACTCAATGACCTTGAGGTTGGAAGTCCTTGGGTAATTCCTACCCACTCCACCAACAACCTAATGTTGAACACAGAGTTAACTTCTACCCTCTCTCAGGATTCTGTGATAGCCTGAGCAAGCCATTCTGTTTGAATATGTTGAAATATTGTTACCTCTTCTCATGACTCCATTAAAGAATGCACATTACTCATCTCCTTGAAGTTTTAAAATAAATCTTAGTGACTCCAGGGCAGGTGAGAACATGAATTGCTGGTCTCAGCCTGGTGATGGGAGAGGGGATGTGAGAGGAGGAGGAATCCATTCACCCTTCCCTTCCTTCCTCACAAATGCCTCTTTCTTTCTCTGTTTTAAGTTTCCAAATAAAGTCCTCCTATATTTAAAGCTACAAGCCTCCCCTTTCCTCCCTCTAATAAAGCCTCACAGACCTTCCAAAATTCACAATTGATTTCTTGGTAAGACATTATTAGATTCTACACCCCTGTTTATTGTCATCTGGGAGGCCACGAACAAGGATTCTAAAGTTCCCTGAAGTTCAACTATTGGCACAGTATCTGGTGTAGGCATCCCTTTCTGACAAAATTCTTTTTGTGTTCAGGTAACTGTTGGAAGTAAAAAGCATCCCAGCAGCAATAAACAAATAAATCATTCAGATATCATATTTTAATTGGAAAATTATTGATCAGCACCTAGTCACTTTAAAAGAGATTCCAGATAAAAGCAGGTTTATATGGGCAAACATCCTTCTGTAAGAAATAAAAATTTCACATTGTGGCAATGTTGTCCGCCCTTATTTGATCCACCATCCAAAAAATATTGTTCAGCCCACAGGGTTACCTATTAGTGTTGTTGAATAAATAGGTCACATTTCCTCAGGTCAATCACTCATTGATTTGGTATTTTCCTTATTTATTCATTAATTTATTCCTTTATTGAACTATGTTGGATCTATCCTTTATCTGCAGAGTCTAGCACAGAGTCTGGAATACAGTAAACCTCTAATGTTATTGACTGACAGACTAAATATATGAATTAATGAATTATTTTTAATTCATTTAGGTAGAGTTTATTGAAAGAATATGTGTGCTGCTCTGGTTGGTTTTGCTCAATGGATAGAGCCTGAGGACTGAAGGGTCCCGAGTTCAATTCCCATCAAGGGCACATATCTCGGTTCTGAAAATCAATGGGAAAAAAAATATCCTCAGGTGAGGATAACAAAACAAAACAAAAAAGAAAAAACATGTGTGCTTGCTTTACCCCATGCTGATATGAAGTCTTCTACCAATAGTGGGAAAACAGATTAGGATTTCTTCCCTAAAATCAGTGATGGGCATGAAGAAGAAAATGAAGAAGAAAGGATTTTTTAAATTGATTTCAGAGAGGAAGGGAGAGGGAGAGAGAGATCTTATAAGATGGCACTGGACAATAACAACAGACATTGGCCATCAACAGTGTGCACATACCTACCCAGAGAGTATTATTCCCGTCTCTACCTCTCCATATACATATCACAAAAATATTTTAACTTAATGTCTTTGGTCTTTGATGATTTGAACACTACTCCATATCCATGAGTTATATATATTCTTTCTCCTTGGAGAGGTTTTTAGTAATGACATTGTAAGGGGAGAAAGAAGAAAGTAACTCTATTGAATAGTTATGGTTGAAAAATACAAAGCAATTATTATAACATCTCATTTTCCCCCTTTGATTTACACTTTTTGTTTCTCTGCTCTCTACTGCCAACTTACTAATATTTTAAGAAGCCAAGAGGGATATTATGACCTCATTATGTAGTTTGGTGCTTGGGGAGTTTTTGAACTAGGTAATCAAGATAGGAGGCCTTGAATTCTGGGTTGCTAAGAAGAATAACAGAATGAGAATGGTCAGTAAAGATCCATTTTTAAGACAATTGTTGTAGTGTCAGTTTTGAAAGAGCAATGCTGATTTATTTCTGTTTAGTCTAATAACTATTATAGAAAATCTTTACACAAAAATATTTGCAGTCCCAGAATTGTGGTAAATTTTATATTTTTATTATGATCAACCTTATAAAATACAAAAGAAAGAGTCCATGTTATTGAGAAATTTTATCTGTATCATCCTCTGTGGCTTTGGAAAAATACCTAATTTCTTTGGACTTGTTGCTGTGAAATATATATTAGAGAGAGAGGAAAGGAGAGGGGGAGAGAGAGAAACATCAATATGAGAGCGTAATATCTCTGGGCTGCCTCCTGCACACTCTCTTCCAGGCTAGTGCTTGGACTGGGAATCGAACCAGCAACTTTTCATAGCTCAGGATGAGACCCAACAACCTGAGCCACACTGGCCAGGGTGCTGCAATATGTTTAAAGAAATAATGCTAATTGTAAATAAAGACAACCATATTGTGCTATTTTTTTCCTTTCACTGGGGTAGATTCAATAAGTTTTTGTGCCTTTGTTGTGTAACAAAATTTGCCTGAACACATTTCTTTGAGATAAAATTTGATTTTCTTGGAGACCCTTACACCTATTTTGCATTAAATTACATCATCATATTATGTCAATATCACTGCCAAAAGATGGTGGGGAGATGGAAAATAAAATTAGAAGAGCAAAGAAAAAAATAGGTCAAGAAACACGGCTTTCCAAGCTTTCTTTTAAATTTATTTCCCAACAATTTCTCTGGGGTAAAGTGATCAAGTTGGATAAATTTAGACTCAAATTAACTTTCACTGTAGTCTCCAAATTCCACTCAGAAACTCTAATTTTAATAAATATAAATGCCGCCATAAGAATTGCAAACATATTTATGCTCTCACTGGAAATGCCATCACATAGATACTTTTTAACTTAAAAAATAATTCAGACACAAAGTACACTTTTAAAGATTCAAACTTATGAACCATACCCTTGCTTAAAATAGAAATATAGCTATTGCTTTAGCACCTTTAGTTAAAATTGTTGAGAGCTACTTACTTGAATGTGTTTTTCTGAGCAGACATGCCATTAGGAAGGTATCTCTGCACACTAATCTGAGATAGCTTTCAGATCGCAGGGATAACTTCCCTTGGCATCACGTCAGGAGATCTTTGGCCTCAGCAAGTTTCCAAGGGCTGAGGGCCAACTTCATCACATCTTGGATTTAAAATATTACCCTTTTGCCAATCATCTGGGAGTCATTGAAATAATAATTTAAATAAATGCAACATTCCTTAAAAATCTAAAATCAGATTCACATTTTGTCTCAAATACATTTAGCTCTGTGGCTTATATGTTGTAAATGTATTCTCGGAAAATTATTGAGAAATCATTTTTATCTCCCAAACCACAGAGGATGCACCCTAAAGACTTGGAGTATGAGGAATTCCTGTAGCTCAGGCTATGATTTTTCCATTGCTTTTGACCTGAAAACCCCTTAGGTGATCATTTCCCCCAGCACCACTGCTATGATTTTGCAAAATATAAAAGATGAAAATGTGAGGAAGAGAAACTAACAGTAACAATATTACTACACATGTTTTTTAAAAACCATAATGAGTTGTCAGTCAGGCCACACAGATACAAAAGTGAACCCTGCCAATGGAATATGTATAGGGTGTGTCCACAGTGGGAACAATGGTTTTCATTGGCCCTCGGTAAGTTAGCTGTTATTTTTGTAGTTGTTGACTGAGTTTTAGACTAGTTCCTATTCTGATATATATTATTTTATTGCCTTTTTGAGTTAGGTTAAATATTATTCTCAAAGTAAAGTATTGTGTATCAATAATATACCATTTCATAGAATCCTATCACTTTATATATGAGTAATCTGTCTTCTTTTTTAATATATTTATTTTTATTTTTTATTTATTTATTGCCTAAAGTATTACAAAGGGTATTACATATGTGTCCATTTTATCCCCCCGCCCTAGACAGTCCCCTAGCCTCCCCTATCCCCCAGTGTCTTATGTCCATTGGTTATGCTTATATGCATGCATACAAGTCCTTTAGTTGATCTCTTACCCCCCTACCTCCTTGTAGAAGATGATTATTTCTTACTTATCTAGACAATACATTTTTTATTTGAAAAATATTTTGCTCATATAAATAACACTCTCATGAATAGGAATTATCTGTAAAGGTATCCCATAGCTGTCACTGCAGGCCCCATGATTCTTTTGCTAACTGTATAACTGACTCAACCTCAGAGTTGCTTAAATAACTTCTTAGGATTCCACAAAGGCCAAAGTCTTAAACCAAATATGAGTGTTGGAGTTTGAAGCATAAAAATATAATCCCTAAAGTGTAGCTCCTTATTGATTTGTAGAAAAGAAAGTTTTCTTCAGAAGGAGGAGGGTTTTTTTTTCTTGCTTATTTTTTTTTCTCTTTGCTTTTAGTCTTAAATAATGTGCCTTTCTGAGTTTTCATAATAATTTCAGTGATTTTTTGAAAGTTTTCTAGAAATAACTTAGAATTTTATGAAGATTGGGTTTGTCCTTGGACATTTTCTTAATAGCATTGTGCACTACTTCTTCTATATTTCTAACTTACTGCATGTCTATCCTTTACTACCTCAATAGGAATACAAGCTAACTGAGGGCAGAGGCAATAACCTGTCATTATAGATATTCTCCTAAAAGGCAAGGTGGCCCTCGCCAGTTTGGCTCAGCGGATACAGCGTCAGCCTGTGGATTCAAGGATCCCAGGTTCGATTCTGGTCAAGGGCATGTACCTTGGTTGCGGGCACATCCCCAGTGGGGGGTGTGCAGAAGGCAGCTGATTGATGTTTCTCTCTCATCGATGTTTCTAACTCTCTATCCCTCTCCCTTCCTCTCTGTAAAAAATCAATAAAATATTTTTTAAAAATAAATAAAAGGCAAGGTGGTGCTTTGCAAATAATATATTTCTCTGAATACTTGTCAAATGTTCTGATTGTTTATCTTAAAATTTCCCCTCCAATTCACAAAAAGTTTCCTTGCCCATTCTACTGCTGAACTCCCATCATGGGAGCTTAATATGAGTGAGGTTCGCTGTGCCTAGGATTCCACATTGAGCGTTCCACTGCAGATGAAACCTAATTCCATCACTCTCTTCTCTATCACCAAATCTGTCAGTTGGGAAGTGTATTCCTCTTGATTGTAAACACACACCTTCGTGTGAAAGAAACAAAGACGGGGCTGGATGCAATGGTGTGCTGGAGGCTGCTTTACTGCTTCGTCAGAGCCCACTGTGCTCATCTTCCTCTCAGCTCCACTTTCAATGGTGTCTCCTGGGTAGTTTGAAATTACACATGGGAATCAGCAAACGCTACAAATCGGGCTCCCCCCCACCCCCCGGCACCAGGAATGTCAGTGGTTAAACACTTAACAGCATGCCACCACCTGCACGGTAGCCATAACTGCCTGCCTTTTGTGGTTGATGAAAATGCAGCGAAAGATGTTGCTTCTGCTTATTTAAAAAACTGTTATGAGAAGATGCTGGGGACGATGTTGGTAATCAACATTTTGAGAATATACTATATCTCCAGCTCTTTTCTAAGTTCTTTAAATACATTAACCCATTTAATCCTCACAACATAATTAAACACATATACAGTAATTTCACTTATATGTGGAATCTAAAGAACACAATAAGTTGAACAAGCAAAACTGGACAGACTCATTGACACAGAGACCAGACTGGTGGTTGCCAGAGGGGATGGGTGTTGGAGGACTATGTGAAAAAGGTAAAAGGATTAAGAAGTACAAATTAGTAGTTAAAGAATGGATGGGAAGGTAATGTGCAACATAGGGAATATAGTAAATAATATTATAATAACTATGGTGCCAGGGGTACTGGAAATATTAGGGAACACTTTGTAAAATATATGATTATCTGACAGCTATTCTGCACACCTGAAACTAATACAAAATGATATTGAATGTAAACTGTAAAAGAAAAGATATATAGAGGAAAATCCCTTTGTTAATTCCACTTCCTAGATGGCTAAACAAGGCCTACATAAGGACACAGTGATAAGAAACAATACAAGAAGGACAGTTGCTATACAGTTATAAGGGCAAATCATCCATTTGAACAGAATTAGTTACATGTAGTTATATTCTTTTATGAAATACTGACAATGATTATTGATATGATTACAGCAAAATCCTTTTAATTTCTCTTTTATATTTCCTATATAGAAAATATTTCTGAATACATCTCAATTTTGCAAATATTTTTAGTAAGTACTTGCATATTTTATTATTTTGATTAGTGCAAAACCCAACTTCTACTTATCTTTTTTTGGCTCCTAAATAGCATATTGCTGATAGTTGCTTCACCATGGCAGTAGAGAACTCTATTGCTTTGTAAGCTATGATTTATGTTTAATGGGAATAATACCTTTTGAATTTCATAGTATAAGGTAAATTTGTGTACTGTTCTTTTTTTTTTCTTCTTTTCCATTTGGTAATCCATCAACATTCATGTTGCTCACTACAGGTGGCTTGAGTATTGCGTGAAAAGTGTTGAGCCATAAATAATTTGTTATTCACTCTAGTACTCATGGGTGCAGTATTGCCCAAGAATGATTCTTTACTTTAATAATATAATATACAAATGCAAACTTATAAATACAATATTGATTGAAAACCACTCTAAATAGAATTTTACTTGTTTAAATATGAATGCCACGTTCTCTACAGAATCAATTTAATAGTAGGGCTGTTAAAGAGAGAGATTTTTAATAATTGCCCTTTCCCAACCACTTGATAAAGAATATTCAGGTATGGCTTGTTTTGAGCATGAATCAAGATCATCATCAAGTAATTGGCTGAATTCCAGGTCTCATTTAAGAAGAATAGCCATTATTTGAACCTCAAGACCTGGAAATGTAGAATAGGCCCCTAAACCTAACTAATCCACTATTGTGAGAAGAAAGCAAAAACACAATATAGTTTCACCAGAAGGTCTCTGAGTACTCCTGCAGGAAAAACTATTTGAGTCTTTATTCTAAAATTTCATAAATATTACTCAACATGATAACTATTAACAACTTATGGGACAATAATGATCTGTAAATAATTGTTGGAAAATGCTACCCTTACAATAAAAATAAAAACCTTTCTCCTCACTGTCGGAATATTAGCTAATTTACCCAGAGAGTGATTGAGTTCCTATTTTTACTACTTCATAAAAAATACAAATTGGTATTTTCTAGAGTCATTAATAATATGACTATCATTATATACTTCAATGTATATGTATTATCTCATTTCTTTAAAGTCAAAGAGCTATATGTTTTAATACCATCTAAAATGCTTTTATATGGACAGAGAGCTACAATACCTAGATTTAAACAATGTACTAAGGAGTTATTTTGGTAGATAAAACTCTTACATTGTGTAATTAAACTATTTTTCTAAAGAGCAAGTTAGTAAATATTCTAGGCTTTGAGGGAAAGAGATTAATCTGAGGATGTTATATACATAACCATTAAAAATGTGACCACTTAAAAATATTACAACAATTCTTAACTCTCAGGCCACAAAAAAACAAGTAGAATCTAGATTTGGCCTCTGGGTCATAATAGGGTGCTGGTCGCTAGAAAAGAGAAACCTTAAAAGTAGAGTTAAAATTTTTTCCTGGTGGTATATATGGTACTTTGTTGAAGCAATTTTGAAAAGTTACAAAAATACCATTTCAAAAATAAATAGCACCCTAGTGACCTTAAACAGCTAAAAATTTTTCTCAATATATTAATGTTCCTGTAGGAAGTTCATTAACCACATATATTTCTTAAGAAATGAAATAAAAACTGTTAACAAATTTATTCTATTAAAAAATATGAGCCAAGCATTATTCTTGAATCCTCATAACAACCTAAAAGTAGATACTATTTTTATTATCAATTATAGTTGGGGACATTGAGGCAAAGAAAATGTAAGTAGTTTTCTTAAAATCAGGTACCTAATGAATGGCAAAGCCAAGGCTCAAGCCCAACCCATCAGGTTCCAGTCAGTTCTCTAAATCAGCAATCATCCTGCCTCACTAAAGACTGAAAAATATCTATTAAAGTACATCAGCATTTAAGTGTATTATATACATTTTAGAATGGATTATTTTATAAAGTTGTCATATTTCTCATGGTCTACACATGTCCTTTGGCTACATATATGTATATACATGGCTTGACATTTTTTCAAATCATTTATAATAGAAAAACCCAGTGTAAAACCCAGAATATTTTATTACATATTCCTTGGGGTTTACACCAATAATAACTTTTCACAGTATGTTATTTGGGCAACTTCTTTTTGCTACATCACTTGTCTGCTAAAGGCAAAATAGTAGGTGTACATAACAACTATACAGTCCCCTCAGCTCCCTCACTAGAATTCATGTCATCAGCGTGCTGACTTACATCAACATATTTCTCAATTGCCACCTGCCCTAAGGTCTAGGTTGCTTTGAATGGATCCTGCCCTTAGTGTGATACAGGTCAGTCCAGGCCATCATTCCACCTGTGAAGGGTGTTGGTTCTTGCTTCTGAGTGACTCATTCTTTTCTCTATTACTAATCACCCACGTACCACATTGACACTTTCAACGTCATAGATGCAGTGATAACAGTTGACCTTTGCAATATCAGGTGACACTGGCTTGAGAGAATTATCAATGATGTGAAGGTGAGATGGTGTGAAAGTCCGAGCCAATAAACAGATTCAGAGGTCCAACTACATTCAGAGGTAAATTAGTCTCTAAAGGCTCATTGGAAAAAAGGCATGCCTTTTGTAGAACTGTATTTACTGAATATTTGCTGATTGTCAGCACTGTGCTACATTCACTATATTCATGCTCTCCTTTAACCCCATGAGATAGTTCCTGTAATTATCTCCATTTTACAGATGATAAGAGATAAAGGAGAGGTTAATGAACTGCAACAAGACTGAGCAGCCCCCATTGCCGGTGCCACGTGCTGGCTAAGAGCCTAGACTGTGAAATCACACACTCACGTTTAAAACAGGCTCCAAATTTCCTACCTGTGAAAGAGCTACGTTCTCTACGCCTGTTTTCTCACCATTCAAATGGGGAATAATAACACTTCCAATAGGTTCATACACAAAACAGCCTCGGAACAATGCATGTTTGCTCTTACCCAGTTAACAACTGGCCAAGTTGAAATTGAAAACTATCAGATGTCTAAGCCTGGGTTTTAGCTTTGATATCATTTTATTTGGTATAGATTTTGACTTCTATTGTTCCACCACACCATTGAATATAAGAACTCATTTCAAGGAGCAAATTAATTCTTATCAAGGCCTTACCCTGTAAGGATGCTCTGCTTTGAGCAGCATTTTCAACATTGTGAGCATGTTCCCATGGCCCACTTAACCATCACCCAGGCTGGAGCTCCTGAGTAAGTGAAAAGGGAAGGAATCTATAGCAGCCTGGGTTGCAGTTCTGCATTGTCCTCCCAAACCTCTGGTTGCAAGATTAATTTGCTTGAGAAACTGTGGAGCTCCTAAAGAGGAGTTCCCGGGAAGGCTCCATGTGAAAGGGAATTTAGATAACTAATTTTGCGATGGATTCCATTTTGTGAGCTTAGGCATAAAAGGAGTCAAACTAGTTCAGGTTTTTTTGTTTGTTTGTTTGTTTTTTTATTTGCACTTGTAAATGCCAGCTCTGTTCTGCTCTTTATCCTAGATGCCTTTTTCTATTCTCAGCAGAGATGGGGTTGTGCATTTCCTACTGTGAGTAATGGCTCCATTTGATTAAATAAATCACATTTCACACTAATGCATTGCACAAAAGAATTTAGAAACCATAAAGAATGCATTTAAAATCCCACAATGGACCCTATCACTTAGTTCTTTGGCACAATTATAGTTTCTAACACATTAAAATTATACTTTAAGAGAGGATTTTCTGAACATTTTCCCAAAGTGAACATTCTGTATCTCAGTGAAAAAAAAATAGAAAAGAGGGTAGAGCATTTTTAATGAAAGTCACAGAAGAAAGAAAATACCTAATTTTCTGAATAGCAAATTATTTGCCTACTTTATTACCAAAATCACAATAGATTAAAGCAAACTTAATGATTTCGCTTTTCCTATATTAAACAAAAGGTTACCTTATTCAATGCCTGAATAAGTTCCCTTTTATGAATATCAGCATCTACCTTACCAGAACCTAATTTATAAGGTAGAACAAATAACCCTAGTGGATAAACAAATTAAATATTTTTAAAGCATCATTGACTTCAGGCTTATTAGAAAAATGCAGCCCAAGACAAAATTATTAAATAGTGCTATTCCTTCGTGTACTTTTCCATTAGTCACCCTCTTTTATGTCCCCACATCTATCCCAGGTCCCCAGTGTTTTCCCAACTCTCCTTGTCTGTCACTGTCCCTAATCGCAGCATCCCAGGAGAGCCAGTGCTCTCCCCAATTTCCTTCCTCAATCTATGATTTGTTATTTCTACCACTCAGTATCTGGATTATACGGAATACCAGGGCGTTTAATGTTCTCCCACCTTTGCCTTGTCTGATTCTAGAGTACAATGCCGAGGTGGTGAATATTAGGAGTTGTTTTTAAAAAGTGAGAACTGGTTGGCAGCCAGTGAAGGTTTTTGAATTCCTCCAAATTTCACAGTGAGCAGTTAGCTGCTGGCTTCGTCTATGCACTGGGCTGGCCCGAATCTGCTGCTGGAGAAAAATGACTTTGCCCAGGCTATTTTGATGGGGATTAATGAGCTGTGGGTTCTGAATAGGAAACTTAACCCATAATCAGTTCCTCTAGGGAATGGCAGGTAATTACCCTCAAGGAATGCTAAGAAAGAGAAATTTGGGCTGACTGAGAAAAAAATCTTGATTTGGGGTCAGCTGAATAACTGTAGATGTGAGGATCAAGAATTGCATGTTAATTTATCAAACTGATCTAAGTAGAAAGTACCTTAGTGCAAAAT
Source organism: Myotis daubentonii (assembly GCF_963259705.1). Lineage (NCBI taxonomy): Eukaryota > Metazoa > Chordata > Mammalia > Chiroptera > Vespertilionidae > Myotis > Myotis daubentonii. The sequence goes on from NC_081849.1 coordinate 55,064,817, forward strand.
AACAGAGACTGGTATCCACGTACCAAGATTCAGGCTGACGATGGAAAACTTTTATTAGGTGGCAATTTACTTGCACTGATTATTTTATTTCATTGAATCTGTCCTGGATTTAACTGACTTAGGTGTTAAGTGACATATGAATGCAGAAAAACTTTTGAAAAGCTGCCAATCTTATAACATAGCCTAAGTGATAAATTTATCTTCTTAAGGATCAAGCAAAATGAATAAAGAACTGTAACTTCATATATAATTCCAAATGAATTATTGTAAGACTTTGTAACTCCATAGCTAGCTGTGTTGCCCAATGCAGTAGCCACCAGTCCCCTGTGCTGACTGAGCACCTGAACTAGGACTAATCTGAGCTCAGATGCACTGTTAGTATAAAATACACACTGGGGGAGAGAAAAGGAACATGTCAATAATTATATATGGATTATATGTGTTAGAAATATAGGAACAGTACCACATTTCTTTAGACGATATGACAACACTGGATCTATACTCTCTACCTGTAACAAAAATTCTTAGATTTTTATTATGATTTGATTCTACTTGTAAAGCAAAAGAGATATTCAGATTTAGATCTATTAGTAGAAGGCTTATCAGTATTATTAATATTATAGTCATATTTAACATCTCTCTTCACTAATCTTAGAAATAGTATAAACAAAGAACCCTTTCATTAAAGTAAGGGATACAATTTATTGTCTTCCCCTAAAAACAAAACAAAACAAAAAAACAAAACAAAACAAAAAAACTGTCTTCCTCCTTGAAGAATTACGTCTAGGCCTCCTCTCTGAACACAACATCATCCCTCCCCCATCCTTCCCCACGAAAGGCAGGTTTGCAGGTAGCACGACGGGGAAGCCAGCACGGACACTGAGGTCCATGGCTTTCTATGTCTGATTGCTGCTGTCCCTGCCCCCTTGTTGGTCTCTGGGGCAGCATTTACATCCATGAGAAAATACTTTCCATGAGTGCATTACTTGTACCATCTTAATTTCCAGGCCTGATAGGAAGAAAATTAGGCCTGCAGGAGGAAAAGCCTGCCTCATGCATCTCACCCTCCCTCTATAAAAAGCAGAAATAGAGTCCTTTGATTTGTGAAAGTACATTTTTCTATTTCCATTTTAACAGGGAAATAGGTTAAAAGGTTTTCCCAGAAATAATCAGCAGTTAAATAAGTGGCCTCTTTCATTAAGTATCAACTGTCATTTGTATGATAGAATAATTTAGGGATGTCGGTATAATCAAGCTTGCAATAAAACAGATTCATTTCAAGAATCTCTAGTTAATATTGTGTGAACCAAGTAAAAACAGCAAAGCATCAGTTAACAGGTTTAGATACCTTTCCCATTGCATTACTCTGACATTTTCTGCAAAATTGCTATCTTTTATTTCAATCGTCTACCTGATTCTGAGAAAGGAAAATGAAAGAAATGATAGTAAGGCATTCAAAGGTATTTAACTATTCATGATATATATTATTTCATCTCTGGTAAATATGTTCAGCATAAACTCCTGGCTTTCAATTTCTTCAGTGCATAGTCAGGGCAAGACTATAGAGAATTGTAAACCCTAGTTGAGATTGTTAACAGAAGTGTCATTCTAAGGCTTTCAAGCTAGTGGAGCAAACAGATTCAAGAGCACTGGTACAAACAACGGGCACATTGCAATAGGGGGACTAGCAGTACGGCAAGGATACGAAGGCTGTACATTAGTTATGATGAGGGAGCAGCTCATTGATGAATTAAGGTTTGATTTGGTCTACAGGGAACTATGCCTGTCTGTTCAATCTTCTTCCTAGCCCTCAGCTCTTAAAGGAAGAGGAGTTGCTAATTTTATTGGTAAGAATTCAAGACTAGACCTGAGCCACATTTGTTAGTGGTTAACTGTGCTTTTAAAACATTAGGGAGCAGCCCTGGAGAGGAAGGGAGAGGGAAAGATAGTTGGTTGGAGCATTGTCCCATATAACAAAGAGTTGCGGGTTTGATTCCCAATCAGGGCATATACATAGGTTGTGGTTTTGATCCCTGATGGGGGCACATATAGGAGGCAGCCAATCTATATTTCTCTCTCACATCGATGTTTCTCTCTCTCTTCGCCCCTCCCTCTTTCTCTGAGAATCAATAAAAACATATCCTCAGGTGAGGATTAAAAAACAATAAGTAGTTTTTCTCTTCCTCTCATTTTTGGCCTTCTTGCAATAAAACAAGGCATAGATTAATATACACAGTCGGCCTTCTGCCTCCATGGACTCCCAACGCGGAGTAGACAACAGTATAGGTATTTACTGAAAATTCTGCATAGAAGTGGACCCACACACAGTTCAAGCCCATGTTGTTTAAGGGTCAACTATATCGGGGATTATAAAATCAGGGCCCGATAAATTCTTAATGCATGAGCATATACAGCTCACCTCATTTCACATCATTTTAGAAAGAAGATGCTGAAATTGTGAAGGCAGTGCTATCTTAAAATAATCTAAGAGGCAGCCCAGTATTATGGTAATTTTGAGACATACTATTTTAGGTAGGAAAGTATTCTGTAATGGTCACATCAGTCTGTCAATAAAAATAAGCTCCTGCGAAGTAATCAAAACTTAATTTGGGTTGTTTTTGTGTTTTTTTAAAACTGATGGTGTTGAGCTAGTGCAGTGATTTTCTTTTATTTCCTTTGTATATGGAACTTTGGAAAATTGAAACATTAGAGATTTGCAGTTTGAATAATCTAATTTTGAATATGCTTATAAAGCTATAAAAGTTCCAGATCAAGAAAGCCCTGACTTCAAATACTAACAAAGAAACCTGCACTTCAACTGAGTATCTTAATGAGATCTTTATGGTTATATTTGAATACACTAGAAACAAATGTTTAAGGTGATACTTTCCTATATTTTGTGGGAATTTAATTTCTCTCTATAATCAAGGGTTTTATTGTGAGGGGTTAATATGGTTGCATTTTTTTTTTTTTTTTTTTTTTTTTGTGGAGTGAAAAATACGCCTGGCCGTTGTGGCTCAGTGATTGAGTGTCAACCTATGAACCAGGAGGTCATGGTTTGATTTCCAGTCAAGGCACATGCCTGGGTTGTAGGCTGGATCCCCAGTGGGGGGCATGCAGGAGACAGCCGATCAATGATTTTCTCTCATCATGGATGTTCCTATCTCTCCCTCTCCCTTCCTCTCTGAAATCAACAACAAATATTAACAAATCATATTTTTAAAAAATGAAAAATACTTCCCCTTCTCGACAGTTTGACTTCACTTTCTTTGTATTAGTTGTATCACTCTGTATATCAGTCTTGGCTAAATTATGCAGAGGAAGAAACAATTCTGAAATCTCCGTTGATTAAAACAATACATGGCTGCCGGGGTCCAGCCCCAGCGGGTCCAGGGGTCCCCAAAGGTGTGGACGGAGTCGGCGAAGAAGGAATGACACGGAGACAGCGTTCAGTTGATCAGCAGCCTAGCCAGGATCTCCAGCCCGGATCTCCAGCCAAGTTCTGGTCTCGATCTCCAGAGAGGTTCTGTCCAGGTACTCCAGTCAGGTTCAGTGTCCAGGTTCCAGTCAGGTTCTCCTGTCAATCTCTGTAGTCAGGTTCAGTCCAGGATCCCTTGCCATGTTCTCCCGCTAGGCTCTGTCTCTAGGCTCCGAGGCCAGTCCCTCTCCAGGATCCTCCGGCATGCTCTCTCCAGCAAAGTTCTTCTGTCTCTAGAGAACGTTCTGTGTAGGTTCTGTGCCTAGGCTCTGTCTCTCTTGGTCCTGTCTTCCAAGCCCTGTGTTCTAAGTTCTGTGTTCTGAGTTCTGTCTCTCTGTCTGGTTCTGTGTTCTGAGTTCTGTCTCTTGCTGTCCTTTTACATCTGTATTTATACCAGTTGATTCAATCCTATCAATCTCTATTACAAAGGTTAGGGCGTTTCTTATCTCCATTCCAGGGAGTAAAGATGATGTAGCTTAAGCATGATTGTTCATAGTTAAAGTGATTAATTACCCGCCTGGCACTTAGTTGAGGGGTTTTATTCCCTCCCTAACTTCAGGGGAAAATCCCTACCTGGGGATTCAACCTTTCTCGGAGAGGTGACCTTGGTTAAAACACAGCGCCAAGAAGGTGAGCAAACATATTAAGAACTGTATGCCATATATGCCAGGTCCCTTGAAACAGCAAGGATGGACCGGCTCCCGGCAAATGGCTATTTCTTGGTCATGTTATACATCCAATATGGAGATGCTAGTGCGTTCTGCTCATTGTAGTACCCGTTGTACAAGAATATAATCTGACATGCAAGAAATAATAGAGATGATTTCTTAGCCTAGTGTAGAGTGTGGTCTTCTAATAACCTAAAGAAAAATCTTTTTCTGACCTGTTTCAGTAAATTTTGGAGGAAACATAAAAGAAATATTTATTAAAACATCTAAGCAAAGGAATACTAATCATTGTTATCTCATTTATTCCCAGAAGGACTCATAGAGACATTTGCAAATTTTAAGAGCAAAAATTGTATACTTATTTTCCTCATTGACTGTTTAGACCTAGCTGTCCTTCTTAATGATTTAATATAATAAAAATTGAAGCAGAATTTTCGACTGTGAGATGCCTAATGCTCTTTAGTGTGCCCTCAAAAATGAGAAACATTGCTAGGAATGGATTCAGTACAAGGAAATGCATTAGTCCAACATGTTAGGCAATGAAATCTTTAATGTAATAGGAAAAAAGAGTCAAAATTTGTCCTTCTGTGGCAATGGTTTATTTGAATTCCATTTTTTTAAAGAAATATTTTTCTTGGACTTCGTTGTCTCTTTCTAATGCTTTCTCTTGGAATTACATGAAACTAGCATGACAAGGTGACCTGGGACTTCCATCTTTTTGACTGGGTGGCCTGGTTTATTCTCACTTCAGTCTAGTTCGGCTTGCCTAGAGATTATACTGAATTTTGGGACCAAAGTCTCAGCTAATGATAAATATATATATATATATATATATACATACATTTGTCTGAACTTGTTTCCTTCACATAGATCCCTTTGGGGGGACTCCATGGATGTGGCAGAAGGGGAAATGGGTAGAGAAGTTCTACCTGCAACAGGAAAATCACAAAACTCAGGGAATTTGGATTCCACATCCTGATAGTCACTTTTTAGAAATTTTCTTTTAATCACCATTGAGACAAAACTAATAACTAACTTCTTTATGTCTGAAGGTTAAAAAAAATAAAGCCTCAGTATTTAATTAAGACCATGTTTTCTTTAGTCTTAATTATGTTAGTAGAATTAGTTTTAGCTTACTAAATTTATAACTGATTTTAAGACAGGAGTTAGTTATGGAAACTAGTAATCACTAACTAATACTCATGCTTCTTGGAGTAAAGAAAAATGGGCTAAATGTCTAATTATCTTACCAGTTTGGAAAGATTTTACAGTATCTTCAGTGACATATTTGTAAGTTGTAAGTAGATCTACTTTAATATGGTAAAATTAGAATATGAGAAAAAAACAATGCTTTTATATTTAGTTGTTTCTAGGGAAATTTCAGTAAGAGCAATATATTTAGATTCTATTTTTCTATGAAGAGACAAAATAGCTTATTGCAGTTTCAAAATCTTACAAGGCTTACATAATAAAAATAATAAGATTTTACTGCTGGTATTAGGCAACTCTTTGTTAAATTTAGAATCCAGACCATCTGTTATAAGTACAGTTGCAATAAAACCTTTTTGCACTAGTTTGTATTGACTATGCAATAGAAAATGAAAGATATTACTCAAACTGTAATTCAAATACATGGTGTTATTTAAGCCCACTCAGTTGGTTGAGCATCATCTCATGTATGAAAAGGCTGTCAGTTCGATTCCTGGTCAGGGCACATGCCTGGATTGTGGAATCAATCCCCGATTGGGGAGCATAAGGGGGACAGTTGATCAGTGTTTCCCTCCCTCCCTCCCTCCCTCCCTCCCTCCCTCCCTCCTTCCCTTCATGTCTCCCTCGCTCCCTTCTTTCCTTCTTCTCTCTAAGCATGTCCTCAGGTGAGGATTAAAAAACAGCAATAGTATTATTCAAAATGTAAACTGATTTCCAGGTAACAATTGGATTTTTAAAAGTTCTATTGGGTCTTAATGTTTCAAAATACTATATACTTTGGCCTCATGAATCACATTTGTGAAGTCTAAGCTACATGAAGAGCGCAGGTCAAAGAACTAGTTCTATATGCTAAACTGCAATCACACCTCATCTTCATAATAACATATGTGGGTGTATTGTTATTCTCATTGCATGGAAGGACAAAAAAATGTTCAAAAGTTAAATTTTAGTACCACACAGCTAGTAAATGAAATCACCAGTATTTCCATAAATGTGTACCTATTATTAATATCCATGTTTTATATTACTTCAGACTTAACCAATAGAAATAAATTAGTCATTTAATCAAGTGTCACATTTCATACTAATGATTAACTAGCCTACTGGAAAAGCCCCCTTCCCCCCCAAAAAATACTTTTTTGGACAACTTACTAGTAATGCCTTGTTCATGTATAACAGTCGGTTAATATTCATTGAATTTACTGACCACCATTTTTTCTAATTCTAAAATTCAGCAAATTCTATGAGTTGTCCAACTGTCACCTTTTCACACTGGCCTTAGATTTGACCCATCAGTTGGAGCATGCAGTTGAGATTTTTAATGGGATAGTTTATTTTCAGTAAACATAGTATTCTTTATATTTTATATAGATGCATTTGTCACCAGGTATCTTTATCTTTCCATATATACTTATTAAAATATAATACTCCTGGCTAACATATCCTCCCCAGGTTATTATTAGAATACTATATGTAAGAAGAAGTGAAAAAAAATGCAAGGTAAACTGAGTGTCAAAAAGTAGCAAAGTTGCCTGGCCAGTGTGACTCAGTAGCTGAGCATCAACCCATGAACCAGAAGATCATGGTTTGATTCCCAGTGAGGGCACATGTTTAGATTTTGGGCTTGATCACCAGTAGGGGGCATGCAGGAGGCAGGCAATCTATAATTCTCTCTCATCATTGCTGTTTCTCTCTCTCTCTCTCTCTCTCTCTCTCTCTCTCTCTCTCTCTCTCTCTCTCTTTCTCCCTACCCCCACCCCATCCCCTCTCATCTTTCTCTCTGAAATATATTTAAAAAAAAAAGCAGGGCCAAGAAGAGGGGAAGAGTAAGGGAAGTGGATAGGGGGAGAAAGACAGAAATTTAGAAGGAAGGAAGGAAGGAGAGAGAGAAAGAAACAAAGAGATTAAAGACTTTGTTTAAATTCTTAGATCTAGTCATCTGTGAAATCAGCAACTCATTGAGCCTCCTTGTATATTTAAGTTAATATATTCAGCATTCTTCTCACTCTAGTTGAGTTGGATTTTTGTCATTTCTAACTAAAAAATGTATGGTTAATTTTTATGTCATATTTATTTTATATAGAATGCATCCTTTTAAAAATATGTTTTTATTGATTTTAAAGAGAGAGGAAGGGTGAGAGAGAGAAACATCCATGTGAGAGGTTGGCTGCCCATGCCTACTACTGGGAATTGAGCTGCAATCCAGGTATATGCCCTGACCAGGAGCTGAACCAGCAACTTTCTGGTGCACTGGATTATGCTCAACCAACTGAGCCACACCAGACAAGACTGGAATGTATCTTTAACATGGCATTCATAACTGTGCTACTACTTTGAAATGGTAATCTATTGAATTTTTTTTAAAGGTAAAAATAATAATAAAAATATTATATCTTTGACTATTTTATCACTAGAGGCCCAGTGCATTAAAATTCATACACTGGGGGGGAGGGGTCCCTCAGCCTGGCCTTCGCCCTCTTGCAGTCCAGGACCTCTCAGGGGATGTCTACCTGCCAGCTTGGGCCCGTTCCCCGGGGCATTGGGCCTAAGCTGGAAGTCAGACATCCCTCTGGCAGCCTGGGAGCCCTCGGGGGATGTTGGATTGACAGTTTGAGCTGCTGTCGGACATCCTTAGCACTGCCGCGGAGGTGGGAGAGGCTCTTACCATGCTGCACTCTCAGCCATCAGCCCAGTTTGTGGCTGAGTGGAGCTACCCCTGTGGGAGCACACTGACCACCAGGGGGCAGCTCCTGCGTTGAGCATCTGCTCCCTGGTGGTCAGTGCACATCATAGTGACCAGTCGTTCCCAGTCATTCTGCCTTTAGGGTCAATTTGCATATTACCCTTTTATTATATAGGATAGTTTGAATTTAAAATCTACTCCCTAAACAAACCAATGAGCAATGAATGCTCTTTTGTAATAGTCATTTACAAGGGAGAGAGAGATCTTCTCTGATATTGACCTTTGTGCAAGTATTATAAATTTTCTTTAGAGTACTGCTTACCCAACACATTTTATGGCTTCCTGTATCATAGATTTGTATTAGGAAAAATGTGGTTATATACACATTGGTGAAGTCTTTCTTCTCCCCTACTGAAAGCACCGCATAATGTACATTCTATTTCTCATTATAGAAACATGTTTATCAGACTCCATTTGAGTCTCAGTCAACAGATTTATATATGTCTTCAGCAGGAAATGAAAGCTTTGAAGAGCTTATGATGTATACTGTGTAGTAATACTTCTCTCTGGAATAGATATTTAGCAGATTTTAAAATTTCATCTAGTAATGCTTTTTTGTTTTATTTTGTTTTGTTTTTTTTACACATGATGAGCAACATAGACATCTGTGTGTGAACCTAGATAGTTAACAAAAGCAAATGTATGCCCTCACCTGAAGAAAAGGGTGAGGAGGAAGATTTCTACTTGTAATCAGTATGGTAGAGGAAGCTTTTCTCTGCCAGTTTCCTGGAAAATGTTGCTAGCTGACATGCTTCATCATAATGTAATTCAATGACTCTGAACTAATCAAATCTAGGATCCCTTTGGCAGAGATTGGGGTTCATAAATATTCACTTGAAGTTCTTCTTTGAAGTTAAAAAAAGCTCTAGAAATATGCTTCTATTATCATTAAGGAGCAAAAGAGTCATTACTTTTATGTCTTATTCTATCTCCCCAAATCCCTGTAAAAAGAATCAGTCATAGAGGAGAGTCTCAGAGAATGAAAGATTGAGTCTTGGCCACTATGTGTGGTTGTGCATGTTGTGCAAACCCCTATGTGAGAACTCTAACTTTGGTGAAGCCAAGCTGGGATTTGGATACCATTCAGCTTGCCAACCTAGAAATTTAAGTTTATTACACTTCTTCCTTTGCCAGTCCAACCTCTGTGACTTTCTATAATAAATCCCAAGTCATTAACACACTATCCTTGTGAAGAATTGATATAATTATATCGCTTCTTCAGCACATAAAGACATTTGAGTAAGGTAACCTATGAAAGAATCTTACTACAGTGTCTAGAATATGAAAAATAATAAATGTTATATATCACATTAATAATAAATGACTAGCCCAACCTTTCTCTTTTTATCCCATACTCAAAATCCAATATTGAGCAACTCATGGACTTCTTATAAATATATTCTATCTTTAAAAAGCAACACTAGCTGAGACCGGTTTGGCTCAGTGGATAGAGCATCGGCCTGCGGACTGAGAGGTCCCGGGTTCGATTCCGGTCAAGGGCATGTACCTGGGTTGTGGGCACATCCCTGGTGGGGGATGTGCAAGAGGCAGCTGATCGATGTTTCTCTCTCATCGATGTTTCTAACTCTCTCTATCTCTCTCCCTTCCTCTCTGGGAAAAATCAATAAAATATATTTTAAAAAAAAGCAATACTAGTGGTTTATAATTTTCCTGTTGAGCCCTAACATGTATGTGCATGTGTGTATATCTATATCTCGATCTATCTACCTTCCTACCTACCTACCTACCTTCCTATCTGCCATTATTTTCTAAATATCCATGCAATCAGAATTTGGTAATACTTTTATGAATCAATTTTTACATCATAATATTAAATCATAAAAACATTTGATATATTAAATCTTTTATTACACAAGATTAAAAGTGGTCTGAATTTAGAAAAGAATTTAAAATATTAACCAGGATTAATAACAAAATCAATCAAATCCACAAGGCTATGATGATTCTCCTTTACTTGCTAATAGACTTATTTCAAAAGAATTTAATTATTGAATGTTGAGTTATGTTATATCAGACAAAAGTAAGTCTTTAATTTAATACAGCCCTATTTTATGGAGAAATTTCATCTTAAACTTAGGGTAATACTTATGCTCAGCAATTAAAATTATACTAGAAAATTTTTACATGGGAGAACTAATGAAAACATTCTTATGTCACTAAGAACATAATCAAAACTTTGGAGTCTATTTCATAAGAACTCAAATCCCAAAATATAATAATCTGTTCCTGTCAATATATTTTTCTTGTGAGTTCCTGTGAATCTTTCCATTTCTGACTTAGAAATTTTATAATAAATATTATTTATTAAAGACCATTCTGGGAAAACCAAATAAGTGATAATTCTTATACTGATTCTGTCATACATTTTTCTTTCTTAAAAGTGAAAGACAAATAAATTTGAACTTCACAGCTGATACGGTTTGATACACAGTAGACAGTTATAATTCTTTTCCAAAAGAAGTTTATTATCAGTGTTTACCTCATGGGTGATGTTGAGTCTCCGTGTGAAACCACAACTCCATGACACACGTGGTGCTTCTTATTATTTGAAAAGCATAATGATTATGACACAGGAGACAAGTTCTCTCTTCAGTTTGCTAACTAAAGTAGCATTTAGTCATTGAACTGATCTTAGTGTTTCTTATGAGAACTGAGTCCTCTACAGTACCAGTTAGTAGTAAGCTAAGTTGTTGGTGTGGGGGTGGGAATAGAGAGCAGTTTGTCACAGTGCAGACAGCAAAGGAATTAATTTTCCACTGGCATTTTATAAGCAATATTAAACTCAAAACTAGCTAAAAGTCATCTGCTTTCTATCATTACCATGTGCTGGCAATTCTAAAAACATGTCAATGATAAAATAGTCCTTCTCGTTGGAATTGACTGCTTTCTTTACATCACTTCCCAACATCATCTTCATTATGTATTTGAAAATATTTTATAATTCGAAGTACTTATGGTAAGTTAATTCATCATTAAGAGTCAGCCCATCCATCTTCCTTCTCCTTTGATCATCTGGAATTGTGGTAACATTTAATTACACCAAAAATACCTCCCCTTTCTATTGTCTTGCATTATCTTAACAAATTAAACAAGTGACAGTGGTATGTCACTTAGTTGATATCTTTGAATTGTAATGAAGTTAAACGTTTTATGTAGTTATTCAAGGGTATAAGTTATCTACCTGATGAGAAAACTCAGCTGCTGACTCCAAGCCCCACATAGCTTCTAGGGTGCCCATGGATAAATGCTCTGCTGCTTCCCTCTTAAAATTGTCTTGTGCATTTTGGGGGTATAGGTAATTGCTTCTTACTCAGTCAGATATAATCCATGCATGGACTGGGCCAGAAGGATTAAACTCGGAGTTGAACAAAAAGTTTCTCCTCACAGGATACCAACTTTACCTTCTACCTTAGTACCAGTTTTCTGGAAATATTGAACTCCCCCAAACACCACTGGACAACCTGTTCATAAAGCAAAGGCAGGCGGATTAGAATTCACTGTAGAATGGGAGGACACCACCATGACAGTCTTAACAATGTCTCAGGAGGAGTGAGTCAGAGAAGAATATTTATAGGACTTGAGGGTTTATGCTAAAGAAGTTTAAATGAGTCTTTCAGAATAGAGAACTGGTCGGGATTGGGCAAAGATTGTGACACAATTGTTTAAGATTGGTACATATCATAAAGAAAGGGACTAATGGTGCCCTGGGAGTCTAACTCTACAGACATGGTGTAAACACCAAATGTTTAAAAAATTGACTTTAATGTTGTTAGGGGGAAAAATGGGCCTTCTCTATTTTACCATGATTCCAACTTGTTTTATGGGAAAAACTTTACAAAAAAACATTTTCTACCTGATTCTGGAGACATCTGACCTGTAACTCCTTCTATTACCTACTTAGTGGACCCTATGGTAGTGGTTTCACAGATGTATACTTTGTTAATGAATACATTTAAAGTAAATGGATTTTAGAGCACACACACACATTTAGATAGTCGCTTAAAAGTTTACATTTAGAAAATAAAGTGAACATTTTTAGTGATTTGGCAATATGCTTGCTGTAAGTTTGGGCATGGGCTTTAGAACAGGAGAGTTAAGAGTTAAAATCTCAACTCCACCACTTCCTAGCACTAGCTGTTAACTCATAGCAAAGTCAGGCAACTCTTCTGGGGATAGTGTTCTCAGCTTTAAGTGAAGGTAATAAAATGTTTTGTGTTGTTTTTGTCTTTTATCATAATTAGAAATAAATCTTGAGTAGACTGAATAATTAAAAGTTAAAAATAGTTAGTATGCAACAAATATAGAATAAAATTGAATAGTGGATTTAAAAAGAATTTTCAAAAATTGTTTAAATAGAAAAGAAAATGAAAGATCACAACCTAAGTTTTAAATACTTGACACATAAACCTAGGAGGGGCATACTTTTGTGTGAAAAAAAATACACTAAACAAAGCTAAAGGTAAATTATAACTTGATATTTTAAAAATCAATATATAAAGCTCTAACATGCAGTAAAGAGTAAGCAAAAAACATGGATAAAATTCACTAATAAATATAAAAAGGACAAATTAAATAAGAAAAAAATTCACAACCCAAGTAATAAACAAAAATGTTCAACATTACTCACTATTAGAAATTTAAAAAAATTTAAAAGTTCTAGTTTACTAAGTTTAGGAATCACTGTTAAGCCAGAGTGATCAATATAGCATAGTACTGGCCAAGGAATGAAAGATCAAAGGAACAGAAGGGTTCAGAAACAGTTCTACTTATACAGTCAATTGATTTTTGACAAAGGAGATGAATCATTGCAATGGGAAGAGAAAAGTATTTTCAACAAATGGTGCTGGAATATCCATAAAAAAATGAATCTCAACCCCTACTTCATATCACACAATCCTGGTGTGAGAAAAATGGTGTCTTTTCAAGGAAGATAAATCAGTTGATCCAACAAAAACAAATGTCCTTCTTTCTCTAAATGACTCCAAAGAGGAAATGAGAAATAATTTCAGATGTTATAGCCTTGGCATAGCTGAGCCAGAGAGAAGCATATCTTGTCCTACTTGTCAAGATAAGATCACGAACTTCACTCAGGGATGTCTACTAAGTTATTTCCATAGTCTTAAACCAACCTTTTCATTTTAACTAGGACATTAAAGATGGGGATTCAGTGGATTACTAATATTTCTTCCAACCACATCAATCTAGAGTGTTAAACATCTTTCTTTTGATGGCATCCTCCCCTGGATCCAATACTAGGAAAATGCAAGTGATAAAAGCTTGCCCTTACTTCCTAACCCTAACCCTCACCCTACTTCCAATTTACTTCATCCCTCATACCCAATAAAAAGGTTTCTTTCTTCTTTTGAGTGGCTAGTATTGAAGGTTTACCATGATTTGGCAGATGAGTTAGAAGATTCTGGATGTGTTGAAATAACCAGACTAGCAGCATTCAAAGAGGCAAGGCCTTGGGACCAAGCTACTAAAGAGACAGACCCTAGTTCTGAGGGGACGTGTTCTGGGGATCGAGCACAACAGCACACCATTTCAGGAAGACTTAACAAAGTATGGACTAGCCATGCAGAACTGTTCCTTCACTGGAGGAAGTGGGACACTCAGGATCACACCCATGTGACCTCATAGAGAGTGGGGAGAGACTGACAAAAATTAGGGAAGGCACTGGTGCTAGGAAAATGTTGGTGCTAAAATAGCTTTTTGAAAAAGAACTAATACAGAAACTAAGGCAAAAGCTCAATTGTTATTTAGAGCTTTAGTACTAGTATATGTGGCACAGGTGGGAAGTGGGATGCGATGTGGGGCAGAGAGCCTAGGGTTTGGGAATAAACATGAATGTTGCGACCACAAGTGGAAAAGGCAAAGGGTTACCTTCTGCTCAGCCACTGAACCTGAATCCATTTCACTGTACCTGAAATCTCCAGAAGGTAAGTAATACATAGTTTTGAATTTATATTTCTAAATTCTGAATAATGTTGTTGTCCTGGACTTATACTTAGCCATCTGGTGAAGATGTAGATCAAATAGAATGTTTCATGATCTTTTTATCAACCTACTCTTAAACCTTTGAACTCTGTTTTTAAAAGTATGGCTCAAAGACCTTATTCATCATATTCACTCCTTTTATGGATCCTTTTTTTGGTATCATGAGTAAGAACTCTCTGCTTAGTCCTAAGGTAAGATTCCCCTGTACTACCCAGGCTGAATTATGTATATTTTGGGGGGTGGAGCCCAGAAATTGACATGGTAACTAAGTTTCTGAGGTGACATTCCAAAGTTTCAAGATACAGCTAAATAACATCAGAGAAAATGAAAAGGTAGTGATAAAAATCAGGCAAATACAGTTATAGGACAATCTAGAGAAATCACCTAAAACTGGGTACTAGTTTTTTCTGTCTTCCTTCCTTCCTTCCTTCCTTCCTTCCTTCCTTCCTTCCTTCCTTCCTTCCTTCCTTCCTTCCTTCTTTCCTCCCTCTCTCCCTCTCTCCTTTCTTCTTTCTTTCCCCCTTCCCCTTCCTCTCCCCCATCTCTCTAGCTTTTCCTCTGATTTCTTTTAGTATTTGAGAGGCAAAGTTACACTGAAACAGACTCCAAGACCCAAATCGCTCCTTCTAAGACTGAATACTTGACATGCTATGCCACAAGGAGAAAAGTGACCAATGGTGAGTGCCAGGAACATTACAATTCCCCCGCTTTCCCTGACCCTCAGAGGCTCTTTCCAAGCACATGGATGTCAAAACCCAAGGAGAGAGGAACTCTTCCAGCCTCTCTTTTTCTGTCGCATACTAGGTACACATTTCTCCCTGAAAAGGTACAGAGGAAAGAATGTGGGGTTTACAGGGATTAGCAAGGTAAGAGAACAACAGTATCCCCGGCTCTTCCAGTTTAGGTCAAGTATAGAAAAGAATAGCGAAATACAACTAGCAGAACTGGATCCTCAGGGTCAGAATATCAGGTCAAGTTGTCTGTTACCTTCCGTCTAAGGGTGAAATGGAGCCAATGCCTATGGTTGTTCAGGTGCACAGGAAATAATCAAGTGTTCTGTAAACTGAATCAGAATCAGGACCTCTGACAAGAGTCTGAGCACCTGAGTGGGAATAGAGCTTAATGGGAAAGATAGTTTTTCCCAACTATCATGAGAAAATGTTGCTTTGCGAAAAGGAATGACTATTCCCAGCAAAACCCAGTACTGGCAACATTTTTGTCAGTGCTTTTGATTCTTACAGCATTTGACCATTTAAATACTCTTCTCTTTTAATAACTCCAATGACTCATTCACTTGTTGCCATTAAATGACAGCACACGATCAAGCTTTAAATACAGAACACTGAATCCTATGATCAGAAAGAAAGAGCACTCGCTATGTGGCCACCATGGCTGGCTTTCAGTGTGTGCTTTGATTCCAAAACTGGGTCACAGCGGTCGTAATTACAGCAGTGCCATTTAGCCTACCTGGCAGGAGAAAGGGCAATCATCACGCATTAGAAAATGGTGACCCAAGGCATCCATTACTACTGAGGGCATTAGCTTTCCTGGGCTCACTTGAAATGCACCACAAGCCTGTTTGGAAGAGGGTGTTCTAAGAAAACACTGGCACTCATGAGCAGTGTCAGTGATTATCACAGTTTTAATGACATCTCACCAAAAAATGACCCTGGGAACACTATCCAACCTCTCATCTTAGGCATCTAGCCAGACAAACACGATGGTTAAAAGTAACTGTGACAAAGAAGCTGTGTGGGTTTTAGACATCTAATCTGTGATTTTTTTGCCAGCTCCTGCTGACAGTTTCTTTATTTCAGAGTGTGCGTTGCCTAGAAAAACATTTAGCAGAAGGTGAAAGCCAGCTTCATTTTCTCCTGACTCAAGCCTGATTTGATTACAATAGGCTCTGTGGGACTGTTCGACTTTGCTAGTTGTCACGGAATTTTATTTCATCTCGAGTTGTTTGAAAAGCGTAAGCTCTCCCTGTGTGTGTATAGACTTTCCTTACAGCACCACTACTCCAAAGGAGGCTTGTCCTGTCCTTTATCACTTTTATTGGCCAACAATATTTGCCCGTGTCTATAGTAACAAGCTGCCTTGTTTTAGAAAGAAAGAATTGAAAAGCACATAAACACTGTATTCACATTCCAAATTAAAAATGCTCCTAATAAAGGTAAGCTAAACGCATGTTGCATCCAGTACATGAAAACAAAACAAAAGTTAAAGCAGTTATTGTAAATAT
This sequence comes from Myotis daubentonii, assembly GCF_963259705.1. Classification (NCBI taxonomy): domain Eukaryota; kingdom Metazoa; phylum Chordata; class Mammalia; order Chiroptera; family Vespertilionidae; genus Myotis; species Myotis daubentonii. The sequence continues at coordinate 55,081,175 of NC_081849.1, forward strand.
CTCTGAAATACCGGCATAAAAATTTTAAGTTAGTCTTGTGTTACATCAAATGTGTTGGTATTTTTTTACATAATTTATTAGTGTATTTAAACGCATGTTACTACTGACAATGATACTGAGCTAAACACACCATTGTATCTTGTTACAATATCAGGCTTTGAGTATTGCAGGCTGGGACTGACTCTCAACTTCAGTCTACAGAGGGATCACCTTAGTTCACTGTGATGGTGAAATAAAAAGAAACAGCCACACAGTCCAAGACAGTGTTGAAAAGACAGGAAATTCAAATGAAACTCAGGTAATGCCACTGTCATAAGCTCACTCTAAATTGGGGACTGGTAGCAAGCAATAGTTCTTGAGCTTCACATAGATTTGCCCACGGAGCTTTTTCTTTCTTTTTTTTTTTTTTTAAAAAAAAACAAAAAACAAAAAACACACACAACATATTCTGTTGGAACCACCATTGACGAAATAAATTAGAATCTCTGAGATAGATTCTTAGTGGATTGTTTTCATGTTACCTTTTTATTTTGAGGTAGTGGTAAGTTAGCATGCAGTTGTCAGATATAATATAGAAAGATATAATATGTCAGATCCTATCTAATAAAAGAGAAATATGGTAATTAGCGTATGTCCGCTACCTTTCCCATTGGCTAATCAGCGAGATATGCAAATTAACTGCCAGCCAAGATGGCGGCCGGCAGCCAGGCAGCTTGAAACAAACATGAGGCTTGCTTGCTTCAGTGACGGAGGACTCCAACATTCCCCGCCTGCCGCTGCCGGCCTCTGAGCTTGCAGTTTGAAACATTATAACAAATATAGAAGCTAAACAAAACCCCAGAAACCTGCTTTCAGCCCACCGGGATCTCAGAGCTGGAGTTGTTACAGTGTTTCGATTATAGAACCCAAACAAACCAGATACCTGCTTTCAGAAGCAGAGGCCTCAGAGCTGGAGCCAGAGCTAAAGCTGGCCCAGAATAAACAAAAAAGGAAAAAAAGGAGCGGTTGGGAGCTTCAGTCACCCGCCAGCCTGAAAACAGCCCTCAGCCCCTCACCCAGGCTGGCCAGGCACCCAGTGGGGAGCCCCACCCTGAAGGGTGTGTGACCAGCTGCAAACAGCCATCAGCCCCTCACTCAGGCTGGCCAGGCACCCCAGTGGGGACCCCCACCCTGATCCAGGACACCCTTCAGGGCAAACCAGCCGGCCCCCACCCGTGCACCAAGCCTCTATCCTATATAGTAAAAGGGTAATATACCTCCCAGCACCGGGATCAGCGGAGCTGCAAGGCCTCCCAGCACCAGGATCAGTGGAGCTGAAAGGCCTCCCAGCACCGGGATCAGTGTGACAGGGGGCAGCGCCCAAACCCCCTGATCGCCCTGCGGCTCTGTGTGTGACAGGGGGCGGGGCCACAACCTCCCTATCTGCCCTGGTCTGTTCATGATAGGGGAAGGCGCCCCAACCCCCTGATCCGCCCCGCTCTGAGCGTGACAGGGGGGAACTCCCCAACCCCCTGATGGGCCCTGCTCTGTGAGTGACAGGGGGCAGTGCCCCAACCCCCTGATTGGCCTTGCTCTATGCATGACAGGGGGTGGCGCCACAACCTCCCCATTGACCCTGCCTTGAGTGTGAAAGAGGGCAGTGCCCCAACTCCCCAATCGGCCCTACCCTGAGCGTGACTGAGGGTGGCATTGCAACTTCCCGATCCGCCCTGCTCTGTGCATGACAGGGGGCGGCGCCCCAACTCCCCAATCGGTCCTGCTCTGAGCGCGACCAGGAGCTGCACCTAGGGATTGGGCCTGCCCTCTGCCACCCGGGAGCAGGCCTAAGCAAGCAGGTCGTTATCTCCCGAGGGGTCCCAGACTGCTAGCGGGCACAGGCTAGGCTGAGGGACCCCCCCCCCCCGATTGCACAAATTTTTGTGCACCGGGCCTCTAGTATAATATAATATTGTATATCCTTCACACAATAGTAAAATCTTGCATAACTAACTGTAGTACAACATCTTAACCAGGAAATTGATACAATTCATCTCCCTTATTCAGATATCACCAGTTTTACAAGCACTCATTTGTATGTATGTATATTTGTATGTATTTACTTCTCTGGAAATTATGATGTGTGTAGATTTGTGGGAATGCAGCATAGTTACGATACAGAGTGGTTCTATCACAAAGATCCCTCATGCTACCCCTTTATAATGGCAGCTACCTGTACATCCTCTCCACCATTTGTTGTCATTCTTATTTTAGCTATAATAATAGGCATGTACAGATATATAATTGCTTTTTAAGTACACTTTACATTTAATATTGTTTTGTAATATTTTCAGGTGCACAGCATAGTGGTTAGAAAATCATATTCTTTTTAAAGGGTTCAGCCCTAATTTCTAATACCCACCTGGCACCACACATAGTTATTAAGATATTATTTACTATACTAGTAGCCTGGTGCACGAAATTCATGTGCATTAAAAGGGAATTAATTGCCCTAACTGGTTTGGCTCAGTGGATAGAGTGTCGGCCTATGGACTCAAGGGTCCCAGGTTCAATTCCGGTCAAGGGCATGTACCTTCATTGCGGGCACATACCCAGTGGGGAGTGTGCAGGAGGCAGCTGATCGATGTTTCTCTCTCATCAATGTTTCTAACTCTCTATCCCTCTCCCTTCCTCTCTTTAAAAAATCAATAAAATATATTTTTAAAAAAGGGAATTAATTGGCGGAGATATTTTAATATTGCTATTTGCCCTTTCTCTATAATAAAAGTGTGAGAGACAAAAGGAAATTAGTAAAATGTATATGAAAATAATATACAAATTTATTAATAAATAAATAGTAACAAAAGGATATAACAACAACAGAGGCATGATATGAAAATGACAAAAACATGATATGTAAACAGCAAAAACATGATATGAAAACAACAGTGATGCAAACGATGACTGATAAAGTGATTAAACTTATTCTAATATCTTCCTGTACACCACATTAAGAGTGAAAACACTTTCAGAGTGCTTGACTAATTTCCCTTGTGATGAAGTACTTAGAACTTTATAACGTCACATGCTCTTCAAACTCGAGAGAAAGCAACATATAACTGACCATGTGCAAAAACGGGTTCAGGTAGGAATATGCCTACTTTGTCTAGAGTTTGTCTTTGTGATTTATTAATAGTCATCACAAATGCTGGCATCACGGGAAACTGTCGTCGAATCAATTTAAATGGGAGGCCAGTGTCAGATGGGGAAAAATTAATTCTCGGAATCAGAACAACCTCTCCCTCTGCAGATCCTGTTAATACTTCAGCTTCAATAATGTTAGGTCATAATCTTTTGATAATAAATCTGGTACCATTACAAAGGCCCTGTGTATGTTTTGTTAGCTCTTAAATTAAATTAAGTATTTAATTTTCTTAGGTCAATTATAAGTGGTATTGTGTTATTAATTTTTATTCTCACATGTTCTTTGTTAGTATACTAGTACAGAAATATAATTGGTCTTTGTACATTGAGCTTTATTTTTGTGCATTGAACTTGTATCCTGTAACCTTGGTGAGTTCATTTGTTTTTGGAGGATTTTATGTACATGACTTGGAATTTTCTAGATAGACAATTATGTCATCTGTAAGTAGAGGCAGTTTTACTTCTTTGTTTTTTATCTGTTTGGCTTTTATTTCTTGTTTTGTACTGTCTAGAACTTTCAGTACTATGTTGAATGAGTATACTAATATTGGGAATCCTTGCCTTCTTAATACCTTAGAACAAAATTATTGTTTTCACTATTAAATATGATGTAAGTTTCAAGTTTTTTTTTTTGTAGAAGCTCTTTATCAAGTTGAAGTACTTTTGCTTTAATCCTAACTTGCTGAGAGCTTTCATCATGAATGGTTGTCAGTTTTGTAAAATGCCTTTTCTTCATTACTTCTTTAGCCAGTTGGTATGACTTACTAGTAGTCTTCTTGGGCTGCTATAACAATATACCACAGGCTGGGTAGCTTATTAACAACATAAGTGCATTTCTCACTGTTCTGGAGGCTGGCTGTCCAAGATCAAGGTGCCAGCATGGCCAGGTGAGGACCCTCTAACAGGTTAAACTCATGTTGCATCATCACATGATAGAGGGAGCAAAGGAGCTCTCTTGGGCCCTTTTATAAATAAGGGCAATAATCCTCTTCACAGGGGAAAATTTAATAATGTATATTATAAGCATTTGTTAGGTTTGCCAATTTCATATTTATTATTTTTATTTGTATTTCCCTGATCATGGATAATTTTTTAAATACCCATGTTAACGAGTCTAAATTTTTTAGTGATTTATCTGCAAATATGACATTTTTATTTTTTTTACTGATTAATTTTGTATATTAGGGAAATCTCATTTTTTTTTGCCTGTTATATGTAATGTATATATGTTCTTTATGTTTCCATTTATCTTTTATCTTTTTTTGCTGATATGCTTGGTCAAGATGCAGGTAAACTAGCCATGTGGTCAAATATGCCAATCTTTCCTTTAAGGCTCCTAGAATTTGCATTGATCTTATGATAGATTTTCCCATTCAAAACTTAAACCACATTTTCTATTGAGATTTTTATGTTTGAGTATAAATTATTCTTTTTAAAAAAATTAATCCATTTGTTGGGACTCTGTCTACTTGTCTGTAACTGAAAGTTGACTAGGGCACTGTCCTAATTCCCGTCCTGGCACCAAGCACACCCAGAGTTCCCTCAGCCAGATGCCCATTAGAGGTCACACGCTTGCGCCTCAGAGCTCTATCCTGGCACCACAGTTACATGGCACTTTAATTAATTACCTTGCCATTTGCCCCAGGGACCTGCTCTGACTCCCAAGCCAGACTTCTCTAATCACGAGGAGCTTTCTGGGTTCCATTTGGAAAAATTTATTTTTTTTAAATGTCCCTTCTGAGTTATCAGTTGCTCACCTCTGTGGGGTTTCATTTTCAATTAAATCCCATCTGCTTTATATCTCTTAAGAGATTCTTCTTATATCAGTTCAATGGGTTTTAGGGAGAGCAATAAGTTAAAACTTAGGTACTTAGTCATCTTGAGCTAGCAAAGAATGATGGATATTTGAAAATTGTTATTACATGCAAACTACAGCTCAAAATGAGGGTTGTTTCTAATTGGATTAGCACTCAAAAGAGGAAATATTTAATTCAGAAGATTTGGATTAGATGAGCAAGAATAATCTCTTGTCACACATTAAAATGTACTTTTATACTTTCGAATGTGCAACTAGAGGAGTCAAAATTTAATTCAAATAACATTAGATTTAAGGGAAAGATTCAATCCTGAACATGACTAATTCCTAACCAAGGTAAAGTCAGGTTAAATTGGTAATAATATTTAAAATAATGGCAGTTAGTGACATTATTAAATAAAATTATCATTAAAATACCACGCACTTAAAAATATGTCCACACAAAAACCTACAGACAGATGTTTATGGCAGCTTTATTCACAATTGCCAAAACTTGGACGTAACCAAGAAGCCCTTTAATAGGTGAATAGATAAACTGTGACAATCCAATAGTAATCAGCATAAAAAAAAGAAATGACCTATGGATTTTACATGCATATTGCTAAGTGAAAGCAGTCTATCTGAGAAGGCTACATGCTGTATGATTCAACTACATAAAATTCTGGATAAAACAGTACTATAGATACAGTAAAAAGGTTAGTGGTTGGCAGCGTTTGGAGCATAGGGAATAAAAAGAAGGAGCATAGAGGGTTTTTAGGGCAGTGAACGTAGCCTGTAGGATACCGTAATAATGGTAGATGTCATTATGCACTTGTCCAAGGCATAGAGTTCCCAACACCAAGATGAACCCTCATTTAAGCTATGAGCTTAGGTGATAATGACATCTATGTAGCTTCATCAGTTGTAACAAGTGTACTAGTCTGGCGGGCTATGGTAATATAGGGTGTCCCAAAATTCACGCAAGATTTGAATTTTGCGTGAGCATTAACAACAACAAAAAAAATAAAAGCCTAATTTTACTTGGTTCATTGAATAAGATTTTAATATCTGTTGCCCTTTGATTTCAATCCCTTCAATTTGATAAGCATTACCAAGTACCAATTATGGCCCAGGAGCAGGGACAATGAAGACTAATGAAGATCACGACTTTGGTATGTGCCAGCAAAGCCATGGAGGCCATTTACCCAATATGCTATTCCATACATAACCCTATACTGTATACTTTATGAATCAATAAAAAATTTACAATTTTTAATTATAAACCTGTGTTTTCTATCAAAATTACTTCTTGCGTGAATTTTGGGACACCTTATAATAAGAGAGGCTATACGCAGGTGGCTGAGAGTCTATGATAAATCACTGTACCTTTCTCTCAGTTTCATTGTTGACCTTGATTTGCTCTTTAAAAAAACTCTTACTTAAGAAAATATTATGCAAATTGTGAGTGAAAGCATAATGTAGTGAGCTCTAGAATGATAATTTAACACCCAACTTGAGATAAAGTTCAATTCGGAACTGTTAATCTCTGTCTTGTTACTGCAGTGACAGAAGCTGATACCATAGCACGCAGGTAACTGGCGGGAAGCAATGAAAGCACAGTCTATGGAAGGTACAGCAGGATCACAGTGCCACTAGGTAACCGTACTGGGCACCAATGACTTAGCAGCAATGAGACAGACCCTCATGAGTCACTTACGGAGCAGTGAATGGTATTGCCCTTTGCACATGATCAGTAGGTGCATCAGCAGTGGCAGAACCAGAGCCAGGAAGATGATATCAGAAGCCACTCAGCTGTTCAGAACAATTTGTCAAGAACAGAGAAGACACTATTCATTCCAGTAAAGGATTTGGTAAGAGTCTGATTAAAAATTCTGTGCTAGGCAACAGTTAAAATGCTTGTTTGACTTCATTTTCACTGTCAGAGAGAGAGAGAGAGTGTGTATAAATGAATCAGGAATTCTAGCTAAGTCTGTGCTAAAAGTATTTCTTAGTGCATTTGGTATTTTAATAACGGGAGTGAAAGAACTCACCCCAGGGGAGCGTGAAGATTGACAAGAAGAGACAGGGCGCAGGGACACCCCATGTAGACAAATGCTTATTAAATATGAACTTAAAAGTATAGATCACAAATCTGTTATTAATCAAGTGCCTACACAACTTATGGAAATAATTGTCATAAAAGTGAAACAATTCATTAAAATAAAATATGTTGACTTTTAGTCTGCAAGTTTCTTTTTTATTATTAAATATATTTGTATTGATTTCAGAGAGGGAGAGAGAGATAGAAACATTAATGATGAAAGTGAATCATTGATTAGCTGCCTCCTGCACTCCCCCTACTGGGGATCGAGCCTGCAACACCGGGCATGTGCCCTTGACTGGAATAGAACCTGGGACCCTTCAGTTCTCAGACTGATGCTCTATCCACTGAGCCAAACCAGCTAGGGCTGCAAGTTTCTTTAAAATATATTTTTATTGATTTCAGAGAGGCAGGGAAAGGGAAAGATAGAAACATCAATGATGAGAGAGAATCATTAATTGGCTGCCTCCTGCACACCCCCCACTGAGAATCAAACCCACAACCCGGGCATATGCCCTGACTGGGAATCCAATCGTGATCTCCTGTTTCATAGGTTGAAGCTCAACCACTGAGCCACGCTGTCTGGGTTAGTCTGCAAGTTTTGATGTAATACTTTGGAACACAAGTTAAATTGTATGAAATCACATAGTCTGACTGCATCAACTCTTCAGCTCTTTCATTCCTATAGGAAGCATGTTCACAGAGATCTATACCAACATTGAAATTAATTTAATTGAGTTAATGTAATATAATAAATATATGTCATGTTTCCAGGAAGAGTAAGACATTGCACTTGGATCTTGTTTTGAGGAGTATTATCATTAAAAGCACAAATCTTACCTTCAAAATTTTTGCCTAAGTAGAGAGAAAATATATACAGAACTAACCACAGGAACAGAAGAAATGTGGCAAGTGTAAATAAAGAGAATGGAAAAGAGAAATTGAACCCTACTGTCAGAATATGGAAAAGCAATAAGCCAGCGGTTCTCAACCTGTGGGTCAAGACCCCTTTGGCGGTTGAACGACCCTTTCACAGGGGTCACCTAAGACCATCCTGCATATCAGATATTTACATGACGATTCATAACAGTAGCAACATTACAGTTATGAAGTAGCAACGAAAATAATTTTATGGTTGGGTCACAACATGAGGAACTGTATTTAAATGGCCAGATGGTTGAGAGCCACTGCTAAGCTATAATTTTAGATAATTCCTAAATAAGGAATATATATGATGCTAGTATGTAGATATATAGAGATAACATGTAAGGGAAAATGAAGAAAAACCATGAGTCAGAAAGATATTCCCATGAGAAAGTATGTCAGGCAGTACTGAAAAATAAGACGTTAGTTGCATTTATTTGAGAGTAGGTTGTAGGTGGGAGATTGGTTTATAGAAACAATATTGGAGAGTGGGTGTGTTCTACTCTGGCTTTGACAGCACTCTACAAAATTAAGATGAAATGTATTTTACTAGGAGAAAGGCTTGGCAAATTATTTGTTATATAGATACTAACCATTTGATTGCAAGTAGGGATACAAAGGAATATTTACACCTCCAAATTATAAACAATGGTGTATTCTGTAATGTTCCTGCATCTAACCTGAATTAGTATTTTAAATATTGTCGTAGGGAGCTGTTACTAGGGATATGTTTCTTTCCCCCTCTTTCTACTTTTAAATACTTTTCTAATTTTCTTTAGTACACATAAATTGCTGTTCATAAAATCATATTTTCCCATTATGAAACAGAGTACACATATTTTTCACTCACTTTATTTAAATTATAGCTCATGAAATTTCCTTGCAGTTGGCTGAGTAAAAAAAAACAAACCACAAACCAATATTGTTTATCATTCTTGAAATATATTCCCATATTTTTCCTAATGAAAAAATTACCAATTTTTATTTTACCATTTTCCTGCCAAGGTTTTTAACCTTGGGTATTTCAAATGTATATGTGTGTTTGTATGTTTGTGTGGTGATTTATATAATTGTGACTGTGATGGGTATACAATTGTATTAGAAAATATAAACCTTTTTAAAAGACATGTTCAATAATCTAGACATGTTCAATAATCTAGTTTACTTGATTTAATAAAGATTCTCCAGAACATAGTTTAGTTGCCTGGAATAATATAGCTGCTTGATTATATATATATATATATATATATATATATATATATATATATATATATATATATGCATTCACAGACAAATTTATATGTTTATCTCTAAGATCACTGTGAGCATTTCCCAGTCTTTTGTTCCCTTTGAGATCCAGAATTTGAGTTAAATCTCTGAATACGTGAAGTCCCCTTTAAATTGGTGTCTGAGGCACAGTTGCCAGGTCTGCTAACAGGCAGCTCGGTTCTTCCTGCAGATGGAAGCACTTTCAGTGTCAAACAGGTCTCCCTCCTTTGGAGGCCAGCAGAAGCGCAAGCAGACTCTGCAGATGGAATAGCATCCAAGGCCTCAGCGTTGAATTGGAGGCGTCCTCCAAACAATAGCACACTGATTGTCTCATGTCTACGCTGGACAGCAACTTACAATTTAAAATGCTCTGTACATAGACAAGCAGGCTTGATTAAGTTACCCCCAAGGTCCATCCCATTTTGAAACTTTTATCTTTTTATACATCTGTGAAAAATTAAATGCATGAATTGACAAGTAATTAACTGAGAAAAATGTACCTTGCATTCTGTTTTTTTCTTCTATGACACAATTAGAGGTCACAATTAAGCATTTGCTACCCAGATGGCTACTCTCAGCTACTCATTAGCATGTGTAGTTATTGTTGAACTGAATGGAGGACAAAATAAGGTCTACTCATAGAGTATTAATCCTTTTGATTTATACTTACAGGGATATTCATTCACTCGGGAATTCTAATGTTGTCTGTGAAGAGTGAGCCAGATATATCCCTGTGTTAACCAATGTCATCAAAATGTGAAAATGCAGAGAGTTTTTGTGTGGGTTTTTTTTGTTGTTGTTGTTTTCATTCGTGAAAAACTGACAGGCCAATTAATTATACCTAATTGATCAGAAGTAAGTCATTAAATAATCATTTTTCTCCCATTTTGATTTATCATTATGTCTTTCTATTGACATGCTTTCATTCATCCTTCCATGGGCATTTATTTACCATACCATGCAAAAATGATTTTGTGATGTTCATTGCTTCTTCTTTTTTTAATCCTCACCCTTCCCATTGATCTTTAGAGAGAGACGGAAAGGGAGGAGGGAGGGGGAGAGAGAGAAACATCGATGTGAGAGACACATATCGACTGATTGCCTCCGCACATGCCTAACCAGGGTTGGGGATCAAACCCACAACCAAGGTATGTGTCCTTGATGGAGAATTGAACCTGAGACCCTTCATCCAAGGGCTGATGCTCTAACCACTGAGAAACTGGCCAGGGCATTGCTTTTTTTTTTCTCCCTATTCATAGTTTCCACCACTATCACTCCCAGTTTTCCTAACACCAGATTTTTTATTGTTATTACCTATAAAGTGAATCTGCCATTATTCCTCCCTGTGAGAGGTTTGCATATATTATGAGAAATCAAGCACAGTGAAGACAGAGCTGAAGGTGGTGAAAAATGAAAAGCCACCTTGGTTACCTCGAATACCCTGTTTTTTTTAGAAACTAGGGAGGCAGAGTAGGAAGAAGCTTAGAAAAAGAGGTCGTAAAGTCCTGACAAAAATGTGTGATTTGGGGAAAATTATTTACCCCATTTAAGTCATTCCTTGCCATGAAAAATGAATAAGATAAGCTAAATTTAAAGTTGTTGAGATTCACATAATTCATATATACCAGTATATAAACCTCGCCAAGTCAGCTAAGTATATTATTTGCCTGTCTTTCAGTAGCCTTTACCGGCTTTATGAATTGGTTCACACAATATTTCATTTAAAAAATGAAATATGGATCTTGTCTGTGATGTACAATGCCCTTAGATTGTGGGAGCACCTTGGGGGTAGAAACTGTATATATTCAGCACAGGATGTCACATGTGCAGGTGTTAAGTAAATATTCATTAAATTGAATTAGTTATTTTTATTGTTTATTCATTCAGGAAAATAAAAGGTATGTATAAAGCATCTACATAGCAGATACCAGTAAATCTTTCACAATACTTAAGTAGTAATTATTCATTTTTATGCACTAAAATAGTGCATTTTTATGCACTATTGTGTGCTAAAAATTATATAGTCAGTACAATTGTTTGGTTTTAACCATGTTATCCAATTACTTTATAAAAAGAAATCAAGCTATTTAAGTATACTTTCATGTATGTAATCAATTAATGTAAGTGTAGTTATTTAGTGACTGTCTCTTAGACTTTGATTAATATACTAATTAGAAAAGTGTATAAAAGCTTAAATTGCCTTTCTCACGGACCTTGATTTTAAGTTACCATATAATATGGTGAATGCACAATATTTTAATACAACTAAATTAATTAAATATTTTACAAACAGTTTTATTAAAAATAAACATACATTTTCTCTTACTTTGAATAGTCCTTAAATCAGTAATTTCCCAACTGTGCAAATTAAAAATAGATTATCAATGCAATCTCAACCAAAATCCTAGCAAGTTGTTCTGTGGATATTGCCAAACTGATTCTAAGGTGTATGTGGAGAGGTAAAAGACCCAGAATAGCCAATTTGATATTGAAGGAAAAGAACAGTCAAAAGACTGCTATTACCAAGGCCAAGACTTACTATAAAGGTACAATAAGCAAGACAGTGTGGTACTGGGGAAAGATTAAGCAGATATATTAATGGAGTAGAATAGAGAGGTCAAAAGTAAACCCACATAAATAAAATCAAGTGACCTTTGACAAAGGAGGAAAGGCAATACAGTGGAGATAAGGTAGTCTTTTCAACAAATGGGCTGGAACATGCGGACACTCACATGGAAAAAATACATCTTGGACACAGACCTTATGCCCTGAACAAAAATTAACTCAAAATGAATCATAAGCTTAAAGGTAAAATGCAAAACTTTAAAACTCCTAGGAGGTTACATACCGAGCAAACAAGATGACCTTTCCCTTGCAATGACTTTTAGATACAACACCAAAGGCATCATCTATGAGAGAACTGATCAGCTGGACTTCATTAAGATAAAATATTGTCGCTTCTGTGAAAGACCCTGTCAATAGAATGAGTAGACAAGCTATGGACTAGGGGAGACTATTTGCAAAAAAAAAAAAAATACATCTAATGAAAAAACTGTTGTCCAAAATATATAAAGACCTCTTAAAACTCCACAATAAGGAAATGAACCAACTGATTAAAAAAATGGGCAAATACCTGAACAGATATTGCACCAAAGAAGATATATAGATGGCAAATAAGCAAATGAAAAAATGCTCTAATCATATGTCATTAGGGAAATGCAAATTAAAACAACAGTAAGGCCCTAGCTGGTTGACTCAGTGGATAGAGTGTCGGTCTGCGGACTGAAGTGTCCCAGGTTTTATTCCTGTCAAGGCCATGTGCCTTGGTTGCAGGCTCGATCCCTCGCCCTGGTCCAGGTACATGCAGGAGGCAACCAATTGGTGTGTCTCTCTCACATCAATGTTTCTCTTTGTCTCTCCCCATCTCTTTCACTCTCTAAAACCATTTAAAAAATATCCTCAGGTGAGGATTAACCAAAAACAAACAAACATACAAAACCAATAAGGTACTATTGCATACCTATTTGTATGGCCAAACCCAGAATACTGACAATAACAAATGCTGACAAGGATGTGGAGCATTAGGAACTTTCATTCATTGCTGGTGAGAATGCAAAATAGCACAGCCATTTTGGAAGATAGTTTAACATTTCTTTTCTCCAAAAATGACAGCAAAGTTATAATCACATCTTCCTTTTCCATAGAGATTCCCTGGAACATAGTAAATAGGAGGTTCCTGATAATCTTCTTGGTTTATGTATTACTTAACTCATTCATCCCTTTCAGTTAATGCAAAATGTATCTCATGAGTGCTACTTACAAATAGATACGAAGTTCTCTTTGGTGACAAGGAGTATGCAGTACATTATAAATAAAACAAGTCAAAACTCAAAATCATTGCTGTTATTTTAGATTCCCAAACATTCTCTTACTGACTAATTTTCTATCTGGTCACATAATATATGCAGCAATAATATATTATAGCATAATTCTCCTTCAATAAAATAATTTAATAATTTGGGGTTTTTTCCCCCCAAAATGTTCTTCCTAAAAATTCAGGCACAGAAAAAATCTAAAATGTAAATATTTTAAAGTTATTTCATCATTTGAATTTTCATATATACAAATACTGCTTCTATAATTAGCAAATCTTTTATGAGAAAATTCAAAACTAACTTGTGCAAAAAAAAAAACAACCCCGCTACCCAACACAGGTGCTAGCCTGGCTTGAACTCAATTTTAATACCATCTGGGAAAATTAGATCAGGAGCAAATCAGATCAGACACTTTTTCTTTTTTCTTTCTGAACAGCATGTGAGAGGATTTAGGTCAACGTGTAAAAGCTGTGTATAGTACGTGAAGAGGAACATAGTGAGCTGGTGCAGGATATAGAGCCACATGATGGACAGGAAATTCTTAAAATTATATGGTGCAAGGCTCTCCTATGGGGAAGGGATGATCTGATGATGTCAGATGTTATTTGTTCCTTTTACACAGTTTAGCAGCATTCTAGCAGTTATTATGTCAGGAACATAAATCATGTTTCCACTTAGAAATTTGTTTCAAGATTTTTTCTTTTGTGCAATTACCACATGCTAAATAGGACCATAAATTGATTCCCTGTCTTCCAATTATCCTCATATTGCTGGTGTATACTCAGTAATTGATTGGTGGTGACTGATTCTAAGCAGTACAAGTTCAAAGTATCATCTTAGTGTCAAAAACAGAAGTCAGTGCCTATGACTCTCAATTGTCTCCTAATGCGGCAACTTTTCAACCACAATTTTTAAAACATGCAATACCTGACTGACCTCTTTTCCCTTGGACTGTCAAATTAAAAAATGACAACAGCCAACACAACAATAGGTGTTCAGTGTGAATGAACCAAAAGTATACCTATTTTGTTGTCAGGTTGGCAAAAAAATATCACATACTTTTTGGTGTGATGCAGAAGTTTAGTAAATAGTTTATGTCTGCCATGAGATGAAAAAGGTTGACAACTGCTGTCCTCATGTGCTTCAGAGGAATTGGTATTGCAGAAAAATAATGTCTGTTCTGGTTTGTACACAGCGCTGAATCATTTAGCGTTTGGGTCTCTCCTTGGGTGCTGGCCTAGTACCCTTAGCATGAATGGAAGCTCTGGGTGCTCTACATGTCGGGGAATTCTTGTCTCTAGCAGGTTTATACCTAACACATTTTTGAAGCAAACTCTACACAAATAGAAGAAAATGTATGACTCCTTGCACAGCCCTTTGGAGACCTGTGCTTAGTGCTTAATGCTCAGGGAAGGGTTCTGGAAGGAGTCATGCTTTCTGGGTAGATAAAGTCCTTGTCTTGATCTTCAAATAGTTTCTAGAAGCTACTGCTATGCCTATGAGCTATCTAGTTCTGAGTATGGCTCAGGCATATACTGTAAGTGTATTTTAGGTAGCTCCTATAATAAAGTCTAATTTGAAAGTCTCCACTTCCCAGCCCTCTAACTCTTCTAAATGTATTTGTCTTCCTTCTATGTTGTTTTGTCCACACATCTAAATGGTGATATACTATAAAAATGTATATGTTTTGCCCTAACCAGTTTGGCTCAGTGGATAGAGCATCAGCCTGCAGACTCAAGAGTCCCAGGTTCCATTCTGGTCAAGGACATATACCTTGGTTGTGGGCACATACCCAGTAGGGGGTGTGCAGGAGGCAGCTGATCGATGTTTCTCTCTCATCAATGTTTCTAACTCTCTATCCCTCTCCCTTCTTCTCTGTAAAAAATCAATAAAATCTATTTTAAAAAATTTCTATGTTTCTCTCCCATCTGGAGTATAATCTACTTGGAAAAAATAATGTGCAATATGTTTTGTGTTACTCTAAGTCTAGAACATAGAAGGCACTCAGTAATTATTTGTTAAATAAAAGAATGAATTCTAGCTACCTTGATATCAACTTCCAAATTAAGTCCATTTCTTTCATGGCAATCATGTGCTCATTGCCCAGAGAGTTGTAGAGTTTAGATCTTAGACAGTGATTGAATAAACACCTGTGGAAGTTAAACTAGTGCAATATGATAGTACTAGAGGCCCAGTGCACGAAATTTATGCACTGGGGGGTGGGGTTCCCTCAGCCCAGCCTGCCCCTCTCACAGTCCAGGAGCCCTCAGTGGATGTTCTACTGACAGCCACAGTATGGCAGCAGAGGCTCAGAGCAGGCGTCCCGTGTGTGTGTGTGTGTGTGTGTGTGTGTGTGTGTGTGTGTGTGTGTGTCTGCTGGGGCCTGCCCGCAGCCGCACCACGTAGGCTTGGAGCAGTTGCCCTGTGTGTGTGTGTGTCCCCTCTGGGGGCCTGCCCCCAGCTGTGTCCGAGGCTTGGAGCAGGCGCCGTGTGTTTGTGTGTGTGTATGTGTGTGTGTCTGCTGGGGGCCTGCCCCCTGCCACATCGGAGGCTCAGAGCAGGCACCCCGTGTGTGTGTGTGTGTGAGAGTGTGTGTGCCCCATTGGGGGCCTGCCCCCAGCCGCATTGGAGGCTCAGAGCAGTCGCCGTGTATGTGTGTGTGTGTGTGTGTGTGTGTGTGTGTGTGTGTGAGAGTGTGTGTGCCCCATTGGGGGCCTGCCCCCAGCCCCATTGGAGGCTCAGAGCAGTCGCCGTGTATGTGTGTGTATGTGTGTGTGTGTGTGTGTGTGTGTGTGTGTGTGTCTGCTGGGGGCCTGCCCCCAACCACACCGTGGAGGCTTGGAGCAGGTGCCCCTCTTTGTTGATCTCTCAGGCTCCTGGCCTCCACTGTGTGCTGTTCTATCCCTTGAGCTGTGGCCAGAGTGGGGTTCTGCCTGCAGGCCACGCTTTCCTGGTCATGGATCGCCACTGCAACCCAGGAGCAGGCCCTCCTGGGGGCTGCCTGCGGGTGTGCTTTCCTGCTTGCAGATCACTGTGGCAACCGGGGAACAGGCCCTGCTGGGTGCTGTGTGCTGGGGGCTGCCTGTGGGTGGCACTTTCCTGTTCACAAATCGCCACAGTGACCTGGGAGCAGGCCCTCCTGGGGGCTGCCTGTGGGTGCAGTTTCCTGCTCTCAGATCGCTGCAGCGACCGGGGAGCAGGCCCTGCTGGGGGCTGCCTGCAGGCCTCACTTTCCTGTTGGTGGATTGCCATGGCAACTGGGGAGCAGGCCCTGCTGGGTGCTGCCTGCTGGCGGCACTTTCCTGCTGATGGATCACCACGGCAATTGGGGAGCAGGCCCTGCTGGGTGCTGCCTGCAGGCCACACTTTTCTGCTCACAGATCACCATGGCAACCCAGGTGCAGGGCCTCCTGGGTGCTGCCTGTGGACTGTGCTTTTCTGCTCGCGGATCGCCACGGGGTCCCAGCTGGTGGTGGG
Source organism: Myotis daubentonii (assembly GCF_963259705.1). Classification (NCBI taxonomy): domain Eukaryota; kingdom Metazoa; phylum Chordata; class Mammalia; order Chiroptera; family Vespertilionidae; genus Myotis; species Myotis daubentonii. The sequence goes on from NC_081849.1 coordinate 55,097,796, forward strand.
GCTTAGGTGGCACACAGAGGTCCTGGCTGGTGGTGGGGCAATTGTGCCGCCTAAGCCCCACTGTCCAGGGCCACACACGGGGCCTGGATGGCGGCTCGTGCTGGCCCGCCCTGCCTGCAGTATGCAAATTAGCTGCCATCTTTGTTGGCAGTTAATTTGCATATCACTCTGATTGACTGATGAGCATAGCAAAGGTACAGTCAATTAACATCTTTCTCTTTTATTAGATAGGATGGTCACAAATTTTACTATTTTACCTTATGAATGTAGCATGGGAGTAAAAGTTTTTGGAAGAAATTAAACTTATAATAATAGAGTAAGTGGGCAAAAGTAGGCTTACAGTTGTTTGTATGGAAAAAAAGACATGCAAGTCGTGATTCTTACAATAGCTTTATTAACTCAAACGCATGTCACAATGCAAATAAAGACCTACTTTTGCCCAACCCTGTATATAACATAATAAGAAAACAGCTTGATTTATGTAATATAATTCTCTCACAACTTTTTTAATATATATCTTTATTGAATTCAGGGAAGGGAGAGGAAGATAGAAACATCAATGATGAGAGAGAATCATTGATTGCCTGCCTCTTGCACACCCACTCCAGGGGATCGAGCCCACCCAGGCATGTGCCCTGTGCCCTCAACTGGAATCCTTCAGTCCACAGGCCAACAGTCCAACCACTAAGCCAAACCAGGTAGGGCACAACTTTTAATGTCTTCCTGTTGGCTGTGGCCTCCTTAAGAATCAGAACGCCCAGCCGGGGTAGCTTAGTGGTTGAGCATTGACCTATAGACCAGTAGGTCATAGTGCAATTCCTGTTCAGGGCACATACTTGGGTTACAGGCTTGATCCCCAGTGTGGGGCATATAGAAGATAGCTTATCAATTATTCTCTCTCATTATTAATGTTTCTCTCTCTCTCCCCCTCTCCCTTCCTCTCTGAAATCAATAAGAATATTTTTAAAAAGTGATTCACTTACTTAAGAAAAAAGAATCAGAACTAATAGTTCCTTGAGATCATATTCATAAAAACATCTGGGAATGATTTATGACATCAACTCCTTTAAATATACCCTATTCTAACCCTCAGTTATCTACATATCTTTCCATTTTTAAATACTGATCTTTATAAATTATTTTAAAGATTACACAACATTTATTCCTTGGTCCGTAAGTTTTTTGGTAACGTTGGCCCAAAACACATTTCTCACAATTTCAGAGACTACCAGGAGATTATCCTACAACCCTCTCTGTTAGCACTGGCTAAAAAGGGTCTTTTTCTTTTATTCTAATAGGTATTTGATTTTTAATTCCCCATAAATAAAATACTATCCAAACTATGTATTTTATATTTATCATCATCACATGAGATTTAAAACACTGGTTTGAATTCATATGATCAACTGGACACATTATTCCACACTCTAAAAATCTTTGGCTCTCTTATAGTCTTCATAGTCCATCACGGTCTGACATCCAAGAGGTAGATTATGTAAGCCAAATTCTACAGTGAGTCAGTTGCAGTGATGAAGTAAGGCCTAAGGGAGTTATTCAATTGAGAACTGTAAATTATCACATTAATAATCTTTCACATTTTTTAAAAGATTACTTGCAGAATAAAAATTGCCCAGTTTTTTTGTTTGCTTACCTCGTCCCAAGAAGCTTTCTAAGTACTTCCCTTTTATTAGTTTAATTAATCCTTCCAACATCCCTATGAGAAAATTAACATTATTACATTAAATGGAAAGTACCAAGGCATTCATTTTTTTGTCCAATTTCAAGAATGTCGAAGGCACCACAGCATGAACTTGAACCCACTGGCTCTCCTCCAGAGCTGAGAGTCTCAGGGCTGCACATGGCACCACTCTCAGGTGAGCAGCGCACATCCTGCACAGCTGAAAGCCCTGGATGCTTCTAGCCATCCTGCTCTCAGGTGAAATGGGCACATACTTTTGTAGTGGAAAATTAAGACATCTGTGCATTTGTCATTATACCAGTATATCAATTAAATGATACCAATTTGTATGCAGCATTTCAAAAAGTCCTCAACCCTAACTCTACTAAAATCAAAAGCAATTAGCTCAATAACACTTTTTCTAACTACATTCAGGTTAATTTTTAGGGAACAAGGGAATTTTTGTGGCCTCTGGGATGGTAATCTTTCAATGATTATGTCCTCAAAGCATGAAATGTGAGACAGCTGTAGAAAACGAAACTAATATGGAATCACTGTTTTAAATGATCCTCTTTAATCATTTTAAAATAGAAAATGCACAAAGAGCCATACCTTCTGAATGATGACTTTCAGGCTCCCGTGGCCAGGTGCAGGGCCAGGTGTTGGTTTGGTCCTGGCTACGGACAGGTCGCATTATTCGCCAACATTAATGTGCTGAGTGACGCCTTGCAGCCCCTCTCAGAGCAGCATGGGGGCTCCTGGTACTTGCAAATCATTTTGTAAAATTGGCCTCCTGGAAGCATTAACTAAAATATCCATGCATATTAAAATACTATTTTCAAAACAGACAACTTGGTATAATTTGAGCTGATGATCTATGATGAATAAGATAAATCTTATTGATTGTAAAATATTTTAAAAACCTTCTTAATGAACCTGCAATTCTTTGTACTTTCCACCCGTATGAAACTGTGGTAAAGGAGCATGTTTTTATTCCTTGATTAATTCTGTTAGCCAAGCCAATGAAATCAGAGATGGGATTAATTTTATTTTTTAAAACGTCTTTAAAAATGTATCTATGTGGGTTTGTGTTGCTCAGTATCATTAATAAAGTTTTTAAATTTCATTATATGGACATTTCTTTCAAGCTCATCTACTGTGCCAAAATATCCATATCAGTACAACTACGCAGAACAAATAAACTTTTATATGATCACACACATTCATTTTATTGCAGGTTAGTAAAATAAAATGGAGAAAAGCTGTTAATTACTTCAAACAAACACTTCAATCTTTAAAAATATTTTTGTTTCATTTGGATTTATTATGGAAAATATGAAAAGGAATAATTCCTGAATGAACGGATGACTTCAGTATTATTTCAGAATATATTAATCCTCACATTTGCATTTGTTTTTCTCTCTGCTGTAATCCTTTGCAATTGCTTTATTTTTTCTGCTAGAAAATGCATGCATCACTCCTGTCCTCACCTTCTTCAAGTCTGTTCAAATGTCAGTTTTTCAGGAGGTTTTCTCTGATCACTAATTGAAAATTGTGATGAAAGATGATTTGACTTTGGATGGTGGTTACACAATGCAATATACAGATCATGTGTCATAGAAACGTTCGCTTAAAACTGATTTAATCTTATTAACCAATGTCACCCCAATAAACTTAAAAGAAAAAGAAAGAATATTGTGACACCATGCCATTCTTCTGTCCCAATTGGTATTGCCCCAGCCTTATTTATATCTGTAGCCTTTATTACCATGTGCGTGTCTGTGTGAGTGTGTAATTGTCCATGTGTTCTGTTCTCCACTGGCTAGAATGTCAGCTCCATAAGGCAGGATTATTTGTATGATTTATTGTTACCTACAGAGAACTTAGAACAGTACTTGTGATATATTCTAAGTTCTCAATAAATACATGTTCATTACTTTTAACTTCTTTAACTTAGTGCTATATCTTGAAAATTTCCCGATAGCCTTAAATATTTATAGCAAATAAAATGTTAATATCTGAATGCATATCTCTGGTCTATTCTATCATATCCTATATAATAAAAGGCTAATATGCAAATTGTCCCCAAGGGCAGGAGTTTGATCGACCGGGAATAAGACATGTGCTGTCCACCAGGGGGAAGTGTGGAACATGATGGGTGTCAGCGATACAGTGCTGGCAGCAGGTGGCAGTGGAGGTGCTGCCAGCCCCAGTGGGCCCTGAAGAGAGCAGGACCATGGCGGGATGATAGAGCAGGTGAGCGGGCAGTGCCAGGCCACAGTGGGTGCAAGCAGGGGCCCCAATCGCCCTACCAGTCACCCCACAGATCAGCCCTGATCACTGGCCAGGCCTAGGGACCCTACCAGTGCACAAATTTCATGCACCGGGCCTCTAGTTTTTATATAATCCCACAATTTTGAATATTTAGTTTGTTCTGAGTTTTCCCATAATGTGAATTTTCTTGCAGTAAACATGTTTGTTTGCTGTGGTCAGAATCTACTGCAAAATCCGTATGTTGAAGTCCTAATGCTCAAAGTGATGGTATTAGGAGGTGGGGCCTCTGGAAGGTGCTTAGGTCATGAGGGTGGAGCCTTTATGAATGGGAGTAGTTGTTATAAAGGAGGCCCCTCCCCTTTTCTGCCCTGTGATGACACAATGCAAGAAGTCTGTGACCCAGCAGAGGGCCCTCGCCAACCATGCCAGCACCCTGAACTTAGACTTTCAGCTCCGGAACTGTGGGATATACATTTGTTGTTTACAAACTACCCAAGCTGTGATGTGGTAGCAGTCCAAATGGACTAAGAAATTGTTCAAGTGCATGTTTCTCTCTTATGATTTCCTTAAAACAAACTTGCAGAAGTGACATTGCTGGTTCAAAGTGTATGGACACTTTTAATATATTGCCGATTGCATCCAGAAACATTTTACTAATTTAACAGCCCTCAGAACATATGACTGTTTTCATTTTTACACATGCTCACTAACACTTTTTATTAAGTGTTTAAAAAGTTTTATAATTTGATAAATAAAAAATACATTTTCCCGATGTTTGAGCATGTACTTCAACATTAATGTTGAATGCCAGTGGGGATGGCTGGAGCAGAGTAGATCCATGAGCTCACCTTCCTACCTCACATAGAGATTCTGAACTTTTATTTATGGTGCTTCTAACAGACCTGACTATACTAAGTCCTATATTATATAGAACTGGCCTTAATGGAAAAAAAAATAACTATAGCTTTAAAAAATGTCTTGTCAGTTGAGGAGTATGCATCTAAAGAAAAAACTAATTATGATCATTTCCCTTATTATGGCTATTTTTCTCTTTCCAAAAGGAAGATGATTGTATATTCTATTTTAGATGATGGAGATTCACTAAGTACTGCATATGCCCAGAAAGTTTTTGGTCCACAAGTATTGTTTTATAACTAAATATTTTGGAAAGATTCATTTAGTAAGATTCCCATGTTTTAAAGCATGTAAACATGATAATACTATAAGTTGTACTTTTGTAAGCCGTACACTTTGGTTAATGGCCTTTCCGCACACATATGCTTCCTTTATGGATGTCCATTCCCCCTGTTGGAGTAAATCCCCTCTCTCTGAGTTTTGGCAAGAGACAGGCTTCAGCTTCCATTACAGAAGTCCAGAAGGCAAGATGCTCACTTTTCCCACCCACTTCGACGGGTAGACATGTGGTAGAAATCCAATCTTGACCTTCTGTCATAGTCTGATTGGGCTTCCATAACAGAACACCACGGACCAGGGGACTGAAATAACAGACATGTATTGTCACACAGTTCCGGGGGCTAGAAGTCTAAGATCAAGATGACGTCAGGACTGGTCTCTGGTGAGACCTTCCTGGTTTGGGCACAGGCTCCTTTCAGTGCAGGTTATCACAGTGACCCTCCCCCTGTGTTCTCACACGTGCACGGCTTCCTCTCTCGTGCACAGGAAGAGAGGATCTGGTGTCTTTTCCTCTTCTTATAAGGGCATCAGGCCTATCAGATTAAGTCCTCATGCTTATGATTTCATTTAACCTTAACTAATTTCCTAAAAACCCTGTGTGTATAGATAGTTACACTGGGTGTTAGGGCTTCAGTTGTAAATTTGGGGTGGGGCTGGCACAGCTAAATCTATCACACCTTCTATGGAGGACTGGCCCCTTAGGAGGGTGATGTGACCCAGCAAGGGATTCCTCCTGGCTGCAGGGATGGTGTCATCAAGCATATCTCATTCTCATGCTAGCCGGTTTGGCTCAATGGATAGAGCGTTGGCCTGCAGACTGTAGGGTCCCGGGTTTGATTCCAGTCAAGGAAACATGCCCGGGTTTTGGGCTCAATCCCCAGGAGGGGGCGTGCAGGAGACAGCCAATCAATGATTCTCTCTCATCATTGATGTTTCAATGGTGAGGTGGTAATGACCTACCATACTGTTTTTGAGATGTAATTATAGCTCAGTTCTGACTGCTTAGCTCTTCAGGACACAGGCCAAAAACCAAGCCTGTTTGTCCCAGATGTTCCCAGACCACTCTGGAAGCTACTTCATAGTCTCCCAGTATTTTTTCCACTTTAATTAGCCTAAATTAGATTCTGTCGCAGCTGCTAATAACCTTGACTGAAAACAGAGTGTTTAACCTAAAATTAAAATATCACAGCAAATAGAACAGATGATTGAGGTGTGTGTCTCTGATGAGCACTTTCATCAATGCCAGGTTAATTGCCTAAAGAGAACTCTGAGAAGTATGGTAGCGAAAATAGAGTATCAGACTAAAAAGAATAATTAAAATGATAGTTGGAAGTCATCACTAATATGACTAAGGATGAGTAGTTTGAATAACAGTATCAGTCCTTTGGAAGCCTTGACAGGCATTCCACTCACATTGATGTGTGTATGTGTGGGAGGCTGGATGAGAGTTATCACATCATCTTATTTGTGCAAAACATGTTTTCATTTTTCTGTTCCACTGAGTTTACTGCTATATTAGCAGAGTCAGATCTCTTCTAGCAACACGATACACTGCATAATACAACAGAACCTCTTACACTGATAATACATTTCTATATGGTATATTTGAAAAAATCTCTAGAGTGTTCAATATTTCTTATTTTCTCTGAAATACAAAATTTAGTCATTTATTCCATTTTTGCCCGTGTTCATATAGGTTTACTTCACTGCAGTTTTAAAATCCAAATATCCCCCCTGATTCAAAAAAGTATTTTTCTCCTTATCATCTGTTTTGACGCGATGACACTGATCTCCAAATACTTCTCTTTAGCGGATAGATTAGCACGACTTCACCATATAGATGTCTATGTCAGGCTCAGAGACAGAGCTGTACAAAGGGTACGATTTTCCTGGAGTTTTGTCTGCATCCTCTGGGGAAACCTGCCTTCCCAGAGAGGTTTGATTTATAGCCACTCTTTAAAAGATAAGAAGGAAAATTCCTTTGATTACTTTGGACAGATAACACTTTCAATTTGTCAAAGCACTCATTCGCCACTGTTGGAAAAACAATTCTTACTGATAGACACTAAGTTCTCATTAGAACCAACCATATGATCTCTATTACAAACTATATTTATCCTGTGTTTGGTTTATTATTTTTGAAATAAAAATTTTATGCCAGATTATGTCCCACTAAAGTAGTGTTTTGGGTTCATATTTATGATAGTTAATTTTTTTTACTTGCTCATTTTCTATCAGCCACTGTACTATTCCATACATATGTTATTTAATTCTTAAAAAATATATGTGATATACAATATTATGGACATTTAAAGATAACAGAGTTGAAATTAAGGAAATCGACCAAGGTTTAAAATTGTGCCTTAACATTATGTTACATTGTTTTCTTTAAAGTAGTCAGTAAAATAAACCTAAGTATTTTAGAAGGTTTTGGGGAAAGTCATGGGTGTACTTGGCAGAAGTCTGGCATTGCAATGGGTATGTAGCATAAGATGAATAGATTGGAGTAATAATACAAGTGAAATCCGAAGTATAAAAAAATGAGGCAACTTTTTCAAAGTCACAAAGTTTATAAATGGTGGAGCTAGAATCCAATACCAGATTGATTCCAGAGAAGGTAGTTGTGACTCAAATGTTACATTACCTTTCATGATTCTGAGCTGGGGACTTGGTCTAACAATGCAGGGTATGGCCTGTTCTGGCGCCCGCTACTCAGTATATGGTCTGCAATGGCTGTAGCTCTGAAATGCCTTGTCATTGCCCAAGACATAGTATCTTAGTCGTCTCTGCTGCTGAGACAGAATCACCACTAACTGAGAAGTTTCAACAACATTTATGTCTCACAGTTCTGGATGCTGGGAAGTTCAGGATGAAGATACTTAGCTCAAGTGTCTGGTGAGCTAAGTGAAGACGCCAGCAGATTTGGTATCTGGTGAGAGCCCACCTCCTGGTTCAGGGACAGCCATCTTCTCCCTGAGTCCTCCCCTGGGGCTCTCTGGGTCTCTGTTAAAAGGGGTACAGTTTCCATTGATGAAGGCTCCACCCTCATGACCTAGTCAGCCCAAAGGCTCCACCTCTAAATACCATCACACTGTGGATTAGGTTTCAACATATGAATTTCAAGAGAATAAAATTATTCAGTCAATAGCACACAGAAGTACAGCAATTTCAAGTAAAGAAATATCAGGATTTCAAGTGAGAAACCTCAGTAGCAACCTGACGTTGCCATGGCATTCAGTGAGCTCATCTCACTGAACTGGGCATAGATTAGTCCACATGCTCTCAGAACACATATGCTGTATCACATGTATGAGGAGCTGCATATTAGTCATGCTTTGTGGGACCATATTATAGTCTGAGATGATTTTTACAAAGGCCTTAGCCCTCCAAGAAAAATGCTCTCTATTTCATTCAAAGATTTTGATTACAGCCCCCATCATACACCCCAAAACTGACGCTCAGTGAAAACCTGTTTAGATCACGGCAGGGCTTGAGTTAGAGTTTGACTAGAAACAAGAAAATCCGTGTTATTCCATTTTATGAGGCTGAGTTTAGATCAAACCAGATGGGATAACCTGTAACGCATTTGAACAAGCCCCAGGAAATGCCTGTATCTCATAACATGTTGGAAATGAACAATGGAACCAGGGGGACAGTTCTAAGCACTCCATTTACAGTCTTCTGTACTTCCCCTGGGAAACCTTGCTAACAGATGAAGGATGTCTGTGTCAGTGTGTGTGTCAAGTACAAATAAATCCCCCCGCCCTTTTTTACATAAAACTCTAAAGAAAGGTTTGAGAACAGCGATCTACAGAATTTGGGGATGTGCATTATGCTCTTGCTGTAAGCCTGAGATATTTCCACCCACCCCACCCCTTAAGTTTTCACTTATGTTGTCCCAGAAAAATCAATTATTTAGCCTGGATTGGGAACGGATGAGTGATTCAGCAGGTCAAATCTTTATCTCCACGGTGAACAGAGTAGTGTGTTAATAGTATTAATAATGAGATTATTTTTTCTACATTAAATTGCCACCGGATATTAAATAGCAGCACCACACACATGCTGGTGAGGGAAGCTCGGAAAGAGGCAGGCCTGTGTCCCAGGAAAGTGACAAGCATGGAGCATAAGGGCAGCCAGGGCTTGGGAGTTCAGGCCGGGGGACATGTGGGAACTCTTCTGTGCCTGCCTTTGTCAAAACTAAAGTTAGTGGCATTTACCTAACATGCAATTTAAGGTACATGTTCTGATAAATGGATGTCACTTTTAAAATCAAAGTTCTCTGGAGGAATTCAACAGTGGAAACAAAAAAGAGTCACGGGAGTTAGACTGCCAGGCTATTGTTTGGCAGGTTTTTAAGGCTGAGTTTCTCCCCTTTTCCTCATCTTTGGGAGAAGAAACTCTACCTTTTCCTTAGAACTGAGGTAAAATCTAGCCGGCTGGTGGGTGAGTGGTTTCTTTGCAAGGAATTGAACCTCATAGAGCAGTGGTTTTCATCCCTGTTCATCTCATGGCACACATAAAGTAATTACTAAAATTCTGAAGCACACTAAAAAATACATTTTTTTTTGCCAAACTGACAAAAATAAGTATAATTTTGATTGATATAAAAATAATAATACTAGTAATTACCTACCCTTTTTGATCCAAAGTGACTTAAAAAAATCATGAGCCTATAATCTATAATAATAAAAGCGTAATATGCTAATTAGACTGGATGTCCTTCCAGACATCCTTCCGGACGACCTTCTGGACAAAGCTGCGGGGGGGGGGGGGGGGGGTATGAGGGAAGCTCGGGTCCTGGGTGCCAGAGGGAAGCTGGTGCTGGCAGCCAGGGGGAAGGAAGGCCTATTCTTGCATGAATCTTGTACATCAGGCCTCTAGTCCTATATAAAAAAAGCCTAATATGCTAAGTGTCCGGTCGACCCATCGGCCATTCAACCAATCAAAGCATAATATGCTAATGATATGCTAAGGCTGCTCAACCGCTCACTATGACATGCACTTACCTCCAGGGGGCAGACAGTCAACCAGTCGCTATGGTGTGCATTGGCCACCAGGGGGAAGACGCTACGACCGGTAGGTTAGCTTGCTGCTGGGGTCTGGCTGATCGGGACTGAGCGAGACAGGTCGAACACATCCTGGAGCCCTCCCATGGTCCCTCCCCGGCTTGCCAACCTCCCACATCTCTCCCTGGCCCTGATCGTGCACCGGCGGGGTCCCTCGGGCTGGCCTGAACCCTCTCGCAATCTGGGACCCCTGGGCGGGGGGGTGGTTTCGGCCTGATCTCACAGGCCAGGCCAAGGGACCCCACTGGTGCACAAATTCGTGTACCAGGCCTCTAGTTGTATATAAGGACTTCTGGTACCACATATTAACCAATCAGATGTGACCTTATTATTCAACGTGATCAATAAGATGCAACTTTACTATATGACCTCTACATTTATACTTGAAGACAGGACATGCATTATGGATGGCTATTGTCATTTTTTAATTTGGCAATCTAACAGAAAAGAGGTCAGTGTCCTGACTGAATAATCAGTTATTGCATGTTTTAAAAATTCTTGTCGCACAGCGGCTGAAAATCGCTGTCATGGAGCTAAAAAACATGTTCACCTTGGTCGGGAGTGTTCGTTTCCTTGTGCTCCCCTCAGAATGCCTGCCCGCACCTTCCCTCCAGCAGGATTCATCTTACAACCTCAGTCACCAAAGGGAAGCTTCTTCGGGTGAGAGTCCTGGTTCAGATTTAATGATGGTGGAGATATTCTGGTTCCTGCAGCCTCGGAAAGTGCTGAGAAATGACATTCCTGAATTAGCTCCCTTCATTGTAAGGCCACCAAAAATAGCAGAGAGAGAGAGAGAGAGAGAGAGAAATAGAGAGAGAGAGAGAAATAGAGAGAGAGAGAGAGAGAGAGAGAGAGAGAGAGAGAGAGAGAGAGAGATTGAGAGAGAGAGAGAGAGAGAGAGAGAGAGAACAGGACATGTTCTCTTAGAGATGAGGGTTAGAGATATCAAATGGTTACTCTGGATCCTGGAGCCAGGGAATGGCAACTGGGTCCTTCTCTTCAGAATCCTAATCGTGTCTGCTTTGCAACAGTTGTTTCATTGTAAAATGCTTCCTTGGGGGAGAAGGAGTTACAGATTCTATGGCCTTTACAAGTCAGGATTCTGAGATGCTTAGCACTAGCCCATAACTGAATTACAATCCTCTACGCCACTACCTTTTGCTTCACAGAATGCCCAGCACCGAGCTGCCCCTGGTTCTTTCTCAGTAACACTCATTTCTCGCACCAGATGAGTTCCCCTGGGATAGGCCTGGAGTAGAGGTGCTCCCCCAGTTTTTTAAAAGACAAAGATTCCTTGACCTTTTTACACCTTTATTAATGATGATTCCTAGACATCTGTGGGTAGCTGAAGGAGTAAGGTGCTGTAGGGAAAAATACAAGAGTTGTGTTTCATTTATTCATTCACTCAGTTATTTCTGGTTTCTAATAGCAGGTGCTACAACAGATTGTGGGCAGTTAGAATCAGGAGGCACAAGTCCTGTAGGGTTATACTGCCACCTCGTGGGGAAATGGAAACATAACCTTAAAGGTTGTTTTTAAGGAAGCATGTCTGGTAAAAGGTGTTTTACTTAGTGACCTTTATGCTTTGAAACAAAGCAAAGGTTTGTCCTAAATATAAAGTAACAGGTAAACACAAAACTGTACGAATACAATATGCTCACTTTTTTTCAAATATTTTTTGTCTATGTACATGACCATTTTTAATTACAGTCTAAATCTTCGTCTTCTGATCTATAAAATAAATGCCTTAAACTAGGTATGGTGGTGTGATATAGTGAGGGCATATGTAACATACCAGGTTTCAGCCAACAACTACCTCCTCGTTCTGCCTACCGACTTAAAGAGAACAGCCATAGCCAGATAACGATATCCCCCTCAAGGGCAGATTATATTTGCTACTATGGTCCCATAAGATTATAACAGAGCTCAAAAAGTCCTGTCACCTCATGACATGGTAGCCTTCCTAACCTCCTAGTACAGCATTACCTATATACTTACCAATGTGTTGGGGGGCACAGGAGACTTGGTTGGAAAGTTGTAAGGAGGACATTCTGAGAAAAGGGAAGTGTGTGGAAGGCCGCCTGCCCTGTTTATTGGAATTCAACTTAAGGGAGTGTTGAAGGCGGCGCCCCTAATTATTCCTTGACCTTTCCAAACAAGTCTGTGTACATGCAGACCCCTGGGTGTTTACTGGAATCCTTATGCCTAACCCCTGGACACCCTTGCATAGAGGACAATGTAAACACTTGTGTCCTCCCAAGATTACTCACCCTGCTGATTGTATCTAAAGATAAAAATTCCAATAAAAGCTTAAGGAGGCAGGTGATGGAGGCTGCCTGGTTGCTATCAGCCAGGCCATCCCTTAGCCCTCTCTTTCACAGTGAAACTGTGTCGGAGTAATCTGTTCATCGGCCGTTCAGGGGCTGCTGGTCAGCCCCCGCAAGATGGTTCCCCGTGTGAGGAGCCCCAGCAGCAGTGTGTTAGAGTTGTCTATAGTGTCCATACAGTAATATGCTGTACAGATTTTAAGCTTTGGAGCTGTAGGGGAACAGAATTTGCCACCCCAAATGGTGTCTATTTGGCATAATGATTACTTTAGGCTGGTTAATTTTGAGAAACAGCAGGCATGGGAGAAGCTCTGAAAACCAAGTAGAAGTTACCCTTTGTAAAACGTTTACATTGATAAGGGAAATCTCCTCTGCGTGCCTCACTCACTATACCAGGAGGAGGGGTTGACCTTGTCTCTAGAAACCCTTCAATGCGTATAACCACCTTACTGATGTTTACTGAACCTTCCTTGACAGACTTCTCTAACTGACCTGCCACGCACCCTGGCATCTTCTTTTGTCTTTAGATGGTATTTAAGTGGTGGCTTCAGACACTGTGGGGAAGTCCTCAGTTCTCCTGGGTCTCCCATACACAGACAGGAAGTATACAAGTCATTAAACTTTTCTTTGTTAATCTGTCTTTTATTACAGGGATGTCTCAGCCAAGAACCTAGGGGAAAGGGAAAATCATTTTTCTCCCCCACAGAACAATAGGTAGACCTCTGGGTTTGTGTAAATGCACTCTATGATGTTCCCACAACCATAAAAGTCACCTCATGCCACACCCCTCAGACCGTGTCTGCATTCCATCGCTAGCAGGGCGAGACTGTATCTAACGCTCTCCCCTCCCGCCAGTCTTCATGGAGGCCTCTCAGAGGACGATCCCCACTCTTTGCTGAATCCTTGGCACCATTCGCTCTCTCTTGAATCACCCACCTCTTCTACTTCCTGGCTTCTTCTTATCAGAATTCAAACCTGCTCAACGCTCCCCCATCTTAAAACATGTAAAAGTAAAAACAAATAACTACTATGCAAACAACCAAGGCAGCAAAGAAACAACCAGTGAACCACCATCTTTAGCTGCCGGCTCCAACTATCTCTCTTCTCCCTTCCCCACACTTTCCGCTTTATCACTAAGCCTCTTAGAAGCAAGACCCACTCTTCTCTATTTTCTCTATTTACATATATCTGTAGTGACCCACTTTTGTCTAGATTTTTGACCACAGACTCCACAGAAACTGCTTTTTTCCTGTCAAGGCGCCATTGGCTTCCTCCTTAGATGATCGATGAATGTGTTTTAAAGCTGATCTTCCTTAATCATCGGGTGATATTTGAAATTCTTAGTCATTCTCTAATTTTCCAGACACCGATACTCTCTTAAGATGCCTAAAGCCACACTTTCCTGATTTTACCCCTCCTTACCTCGATACCCAATTCTCAGTCTTCCTCTCATTGTATTCCTCTGCCCACCCCTTAAATCAGTGATGGCGAACCTATGACACGCGTGTCAGAGGTGATACACAAACTCATTTTTTTGGTTGATTTTTCTTTGTTAAATGGAATTTAAATATATAAAATAAATATCAAAAATATATTTGTTTGACTATGGTTGCAAAGATCAAAAAATTTCTATATGTGACATGGCACCAGAGTTAAGTTAGGGTTTTTCAAAATGCTGACACACCGAGCTCAAAAGGTTCACCATCACTGACATAAATGGTCAGTATTCTCCTTCTATTTCCCCTGCTGAGCTCATCACACTCGATGACTCCAATTAGTGTCAATGCATGCTCATGGTCTAAAATGGCCATCTCATCTAGATTTCTATTTTATACCCTGAGAACCATTCTTTTATTAATTCCGTTATTCAATGACAATGCCACGTGTTTTATAGATATCATTTCGCCGCATTTAAACACCAGGTTAATGCACCTCTTGTCTGGTTTCGAATGTCACCATTTTAAAACCATTTTCACATACCTCTTTAAATGCAATTGCTCCATTTTCTAGATTTCTAGTGAGAGATCTTGTGTAAATCAGATTTTGATTATTTTGTAAGTAACTTTTCCTCTCACTTCTTAAGTTCATTGCTCTGCAGCCTTTAACATTTTCTTGATGCTTTCACAGCAACATGTCTATCTGTGAATTTCGTTCTAAAATTTATCTCATTAGGCATTTCAGTTTGATTGAAGACATATATCTGTACCCTGCTCAAGGGCATTTTCTTTTAATATTTCTAACATTTTGTTTTCTTTCTTTGTTCATTCTGGACCTTCATTAGATGAATACTATAAATTAAGAACCTGTCTTCCTAGTTGCCTTAATGCTTTTCTGTTGCTTTCCCCCTTCTGCGCTGTATTTGGGGAGCATTCCTGGGCTTATGCTTTTAGTATGCTAGTGCATTTAGCCTTGTTAATTCTTGTGTGCCAACCTTCCCTTGCAGATTTGCTCTAGTAGCTCTAGGAACACCAGAGTCTTCTTCCGCCTTACGGCAAAACCTCGGTGCTTTAACCTGTGGGCAAGGCCACGTCTGCCGTTTCTCAGCACAGATAGAATCAGGAGAAAGGGCTTCAGTGCTCCACTGATCCCGCTGTGGTTCTCTACTTAATTTCCTAGAGGTTGCCAGAGACCTTTTTCTGTTCCTCACAACTACTAATTCTTGTGCTTGGAAACGTTACAGGGCCATGGCTATTTTCTCCATGTTTGTTTTTTTTTAAAATTAAAGTATAGTTGACACACAATATTATGTGAGTTTCAGATGTACAACATGGTTATTCAACGCTTATAGACCTGACAAAGAGATCAGTAGTAGCCATCTGCCACCATACAAAATTATCGCAATGCTATTGACTATGTTCCCTATGCAGTAGGTACATTGCATCTCCTTGACTTACTATTTTATAACTGGACATTTGTACCTCTTATTTTCCTTCACCCTTTTTACCCATCCCACACCCTCCTCCCCTTGGCAACTCTTCGTTTTTCTTTGTATTATGAATCTGTTTCTGTTTTGTTTTATTTATTTGTTTATTCTGTCACTCTTCCTCATATGGCTCTGTTTTAAGGAAGTCCTCAAACTTTTTGGTTTGCTGATGGCACTTTTTCTGTTCTTCCATAATGTTATCTATTTGTTATTTCATGAATTTGTGGTACAATGAAAAGGACCACATGGTAAAGAGAAAAATACTCCTTATCTGTTCTCTTGATCCTGTCTCTTACTGTGCACTATCTTCCTAAACAATTAAAACTCCATGATAATAAATATATCTAGTTTATTACTGTAAAGACTGTGTCCCTTGTGCTAATATAATGCCTGGGTTGGATATAGCAAGTACAGTAATAATCAACATATTAGCTGTTGTCAATAATACTATAAATGCATTAATGTAAATAGTCAAAATGTTATCACTATTCATAACATAAATCTTTGCTTAGTTATGTTTTTATAATTAGAATAATAATCATTATTAATAATAATGTGAGGTCATACTTGATAGAGCCCGTGAGATTTTGTGTTTCATCTTTTGATTTCTTGATATGTGGAATTATAATTTTTGGGAAGGGCACCCACAGATAATTCCGGCATTTCGAGGGGTCTGTCTTTGAACAAAGGCAGCACGTTACTATCTGACATGCCTCCATCATGGCAGTGCCCAGATTCAAATTAGCTGAAATTATCATCAAATTTTACCCCAGTCAGGTTTTTTTGGGGGGAGGGATATCCTTTTATATAGTAAATGTAGACTGGCCATATGCAGGCACTGCAATGACTCTCCAGGGCGGAGATCTCCCAAATAGTGTGGGTATTAGGAGAATTATTTTACATCTCCTGTGTTTGGAAAGACCTTAGGATGGCTTGCAATATATAAATGCACAAAGAGAACATATGTTATAAACAGGTAAAGAAAGAAGATCAGAAACAAGAGCTATTAATGCTGAGGCATAAAACAGAACCAGGAATTAAGCCAGTACAGAAAGTGGTCCTGTAATATCACACTTGCTAGACTGGGCTATCGAGTTGGCTCTAAGCGGACAAGCAAATATTTTAAATAGCAAAGATATTGCATCCCATCATGCCATTTAAAGTATTTATACATTTATAAGCAACCTAAAGGTATTCACAACAATTACAGAGTCTAAATACTAAAAAAGAGATCACTCAAACTGTCAGAGGCTAGAAGCAAACATATTTTCCTCCTTTTCTTGTTGATGTGTATACCAGCTTGACAGTTTCTATCTAATAATGTTGGTGCTGATGTCTTGTTCATATGTATGTCAGTTTGACAGCCTTCATATAATAACGCCCTCTTGTGGACATTCGGAGAACAGCACCCTAGTAAGGGATTAGTCCCATAGTGCTCTCTTATGGACATTCTTGGAATAGCACCCTATTAAGGGATTAGTCTCAATAGTACCCTCTTGTGGACATTCTGAGAACAGCACCCCAGTGAGGGAGGAGTCACAATAGTGTTCTCTTGTGGACATTCTTGGAATAGCACCCTATTGAGGGATTAGTTGCAATAGTACCCTCTTGTGGACCTTCTGAGAACAGTACCCTAGTAAAGGAGGCATTTCCTCAGAATGCTCCCTAGTGATGTCTAGGGATTCTCAAGGTGTGCCTGTGCATGTGCAAAACATTTTTATAACATTTATGGCTGTTGGCTTGTTGTCTTTAGAGAGTTGACTCTCTAAAGTGATACTGCTATTGAACTCCCAGTGAACTGCCCACTAATTCCTCCCCTTGGTGGTCCTCTCTTGCAGCCCTGGATTTTCTGGAGGGTGGAGATCCTTCCCACAGGCCACAGATCTCATCCAGGTGTCCATGGCTCATTGCAATGGCCTCTCTAAATGAGTAAGTGGTCTCATTTGCTAAGTTACTAAATTTAGACTCATTGCTAAATCAGGGGACCTGAGTCCTCCGCCACTCATCAAAAGGCCCCCTTCTTTAAATGAAAGGATCTTTGTGTTTTCATTAGTAATTAATGTGCTATATATAAATATATTTTAAATATTTAAATATTTTATGATAGTGTAGTTGCCATCATCCAAACAATAATGGTTTGTTCTACTTAAAATGCAGAATATTTTATTCTACAAAAATACTTATAAGAAATTTTTGGATAAAACTGGAGAAAAGCCTACATATTTAATACTATGAAGCTAAATCTCTTTTTATTCTTTTGAAAATACATTTATGTTCATTGGGGACAAAGCAACAAAGGCAACACTAAACACCTTGATTCAAACATTCAATACATAAAGCATTCTAAGTTGAGTATTTCTGGGCTCAGTTTTATGTAATATTCTAACTAGAAAATGCACTAGGAATTATGCAGTCCTGAGGTCCAGAGGGATTGATTTGTTCAATGTCATTTAGTTCTTTTAAGGCGAATTAGACCCCAAATCTAAACTTTCAGTAAAGAGTTATTTTCATGTTCATCTCTATAATTTCTTTTATCCATAAATAAATAAAGAGGTCACATGCCATATTTCTATCTTATCACCTCTATAAAGGCTAACTATTCAATGAGAATATTTATTTATTAAATATAATTATATATTTTTATATTATTTTGCTTATAGATATTATTTACATACCAGTAATACAATATTATGATATATAATGATATATTACTTGTATATAATTAATATTATATATAAAATATGATGTTAATTTTAAAATGTATTATCTATCTATCTAATCAAAGTACTTATTCTGTAATTCCTCCAGTGTACTCTTATTTTGGTAGTATGGCACTTCAAGTAAGAAAACTTAAGTGCAATATTTCTACTGTGGGAAGAAAACAATTCAAAGTTAAGAAAAATATATTTTTCAGAAAGAATGGTTATTATTTTATTTTTTAATATAAAATCAAGGAAATCTCAACACTTGCTAGCTATTAATTATGTATAAAATGGAGAGACCAAATAATTTCATACCAGTGAAATTTTGTAACTGTAATATATTTGAGAAATCATTTACATAAACAGTTTAAATTTTTTTTCTATTTTGCGCCTTTTTTTTTTGCAGTCTGGATGTTGACAGTTCTTTATATGCTTACTAATTCTGCAAATACACTTTCCTTCTCTGTTTCAATTCAAATCTTAACTGTATGAAGAAAAAATAACTATGAACTATGAGAAGTATACTTTTAATATCTTTTTTATGAGAAATATTTATCCATAAAGAACCTTTTAAACTTTGAAGTTGGAATAATTAAAACAATGAATGTATGCACAAGGATATGTTTTGGTTGTTGGCATTGCTCTAAAACAACAATTAACTCTATACTTTTAAGCTTTTAAGTCATATTTCTATTCTGTAACAACTTGGTGGCAAAGTTGTCTTTATTACACATTTTATTTTGAGATCATATCAAATTCACTTGCAATTGTAAGAAATAATACCAAAGGCTCTGTTTCTCTTTGTTGTGAACTTCCCCAATGGTAACATCTTGTAAAACTAGAGTGAAATACTGCAGCTAAAATGTTAACTTTGATTTTTTTTAATTTAAATTCTTTATTGTTTAAAGTATTACATATGTCTCTCCGCCCCCCCCCATTGACCTCTCCCCGTCTGCTCCCACCCCCTAGCACATGCTCTCACCCTACTTAACTTTGATATTGTTCCTGATCTGATTCAGATTTCCCCAGTTTTACGTGTGTGTGTGTGTGTGTGTGTGTGTGTGTGTGTGTGTTAGATTTCATACAATCTTATCACATGCAGGTCCCTGCATCCACCACAACAGTGAAGATGCAGAGCAGTTCAGTCTCCATGAGGTTCCCTCTCATAGCCACGCCAAATCCCTTCTCCTACAGCCTCACCATCCCTAACCTGGACCTCCATGACCTGTGGGTTATCTAATTCTATACTTTTGTCACTTCAAAATATTAAATAAATAGGAGCATATAACCTTCCCCGATCAGCTTTTTTCACTCAGCACAATTTCTTGGGCAGTCCTCCCAGTTGTTGCAAATATAAATAATTTCTTGTTATTGCTAAGTTGGATCCCATGGCACAGATGCAGCAGCATTTTTATAACCAATCCTCTTTTGAGACGTTTCCGGTTTGGCTACTATGAATAAAACTGCTATAAACATGTATATACAGGTTTCTATGTGAACATATATTTACATGTTTGTGCGATACGTGTCTAAGAGTACAATTGCTGGAGTGTATGATAGTTACATGTGTAGATTTATAAGGAATTGAAAAACTTCCATCATGGCTCTACCATTTTCTATCCCACCAGTGACGTACGATTGACACAGTTTCTCCATCCTTGCAGACATGTGGGCTGTCACTCCTTCTTCTGTCTTCTCTTGGACGTGTGGTTTGGAACTATTTTCTCCCTGTTGGCATGTAGCTTGTCTTTCCATTCTCTTAACAGGATGGAACATTCTGTCTTTCACAAGGCAAAGCTTTTTTGTTAGGATGAGGTCCAGTTTTTCAACAGTGTCTTTTAGGAATCAGGCTTCTGGAGTCAAGTCTAAGAACTCTTTACCTGGCCCTCATCCCAAAGATGATCTCTTATGATCCCCCCCCCCCCCCCCCCGCTAAAGTTTTATAGTTTATGTTTTACATTTGACTCTGTGATCTTTGAGGTTTATGTTTTGTCTTATTTTTAAATCGTGGGGGCCAATGTTCATTTTATTTGCCTATGAATATCCAATTGCTCCAACCCATTTCTTAATAAGATAACCTTTCACCCACTGAATTGTTTTTGCACCTTTGTCAAAATACGTGCACCATCAGATATGTCTAGATTGTTTGCGTTGTGTTAAATAGGACTCCACTGACTGTAGCCTTAAACTCACATTTCTCATCGGGAACCACCAGGTGGCAAGATTGGCTTTTCTAAATTTGTTATCAGCAACAGGTCCCTAAACATTTCAGTATATTCTCAGTAACAATTATTTTATACCCAAAGGCTGTGATTCATGAAAGTTATAAAAATAAACTTATAAGAGCTCTAAATATTTAATTAAGGATAATTACAATGTTAGTGCATTTTAGAATGTTAGATGTCCTAATCAGTTTAGTGGTGAACTTTGAAAATGAGAGGAATGAGAGAAATGTTGAAAATTAAGACAAGGCACATGAAGTCCTGATAAGTCCATTTTTAAGAACTGTATTCTTTCAAGTTTACTTTTCAAAGATAGAAAGACTACATGGATCTTTTTCGAGAATAACCTGTAAAGCATTTCTTATAATTACATGTTTGTATTTACATATTATAGTCCTGATTTTCAGCAAATATCCCTTTCAGTTTGAGATGTGTACATATTATAGTCCTGATTTTCAGTGAATATCCCTTTCAATTTGAGATGTGTACATATCATAGTCCTGATTTTCAGCAAATATCCCTTTCAGTTTGAGATGTGTATATTAGCTTTGGAAACAAAGAGGTGAGTGGCAAAGTTTCATCAAGTAAATTCAATGCGAAATACATTTATTAGGAAACATTTGTATTTTACTCTGTTAAATGTCTACAACTTTTTCATAAAGTATTTTAATTCATTTCATTAGTGTCAAATGTTGTTAGCTACAATTATATTAGTTAAATTAAGATATGTTATCAAATGTACTTCTAGTTTGTTATTCTTCAAAAAGAAATACAGTGGGGCCTTGACTTACGAGTGTCCCGAATAACGAGTTTTTTGAGATACCAGCTGTCTCTCAGCCGATTTTTTGCATTGAGTTGATAGAGTAATTTGAGTTAACAAGCTCCTTAACGAGCTCGGTCTCAGAACGAATTAAACTCTTATAAGTCAAGGCCCCACTGTATAAGACTTTGAGTACTCTATAGAGAAAAAATGGGATAACCTAAAGTGAAGAAAATTTCACATGTTTCTTTAATAACTCATCACACACTGTCCTATATATCTGCTAATTGTTAATGATCATTTTTACTTCTTTTCATGAATGAACTGATTATTTAACATGGGGTCTTATCGGAGTGGCATTGAATGAGAGAAGTAGTTTCTGACACATTTTCACATATTCTTGAGAAACTTGACGTGTATTACATATATACATAACTATAATGATTAGTGTTATAGTTTTATATATAATAATGATCGTTTTAAAATTGCCAATTGAGGAATAATAAATAGTTGTTCACTTCCTATAGCTATATTCAATTTTCTCCTCATTTAACTTTTAGAGGCATCAAGTTATTAAATCAACAATTACTATAAGCACTTTCTTTGCTAAGCTTCATGATTCTACAATTTTGTCATGAAGCCTTTAAAAATAATCTAAGTGTATCTATATGGTACAATGGGAAATCTGGGTGTAAGAGTTAGGCACAAAACCCAGGTCTGTCATTTTAACTTATTATGTAATGAACTAGGTTTTTGTTTCTTTGCTTGATTTTTTGTTTGTTTGTTTTTTACATTCTTATTTTTATCAATCAGGCACTATTGTAAGTGCTTTGTGAATCTTGCTTCTTCTTAATAATAACCATATACTGCAGGTATTCTTGCTCACATTTTATAGACTGGAAACCATGGCTTAGTAGATTTAAGTCAGGGGCCTCGGATCAACGAGTTTGTAAGAAGCAGATGGGAGTGTTCGAAACCAATTCTCTTTCTTCACACACTTTTCCTCATGTTCATCCTTTAAATGCTCTGAGCTAGCTCAGTGTATTTCCACCTGTAAAATGGGCAGAGTAGTGAATATAAATTCTAACATCCTCTGGTTCTAAAACTTCCTTTTTTGGGTTATGAGGAAAGATTGTCAGCTCTGGCTGAGTCTGCTCCAGTTCCCTGTGGCATCTGTACTTACCAAAGCAACACATACCAAGGAAAATGCTTAAGAAATTTAAGAAATCTAGCCCTATCTAATAAAAGAGAAACATGGTAATTAGCGTACAACCGCTACCCTTCCCATTGGCTAATCAGGGGCGATATGCAAATTAACAGCCAGCCAAGATGGCGGCCGGCAGCCAGGCAGCTTGAAACAAACATGAGGCTTGCTTGCTTCAGTGACGGAGGACTCCAACGTTCCCCGCCTGCCGCTGCCGGCCTCTGAGCTTGCAGTTTGAAACATTGTAACAAATATAGAAGCTAAAGAAAACCCCAGAAACCAGCTTTCAGCGAGCCGGGATCTCAGAGCTGGAGCTGATACTGTGTTTCGATTGTAGAACCCAAACAAACCAGATACCTGCTTTCAGCAGCAGAGGCCTCAGAGCTGGAGCCAGAGCTAAAGCTGGCCCAGAATAAAAAAGAAAAAGAAAAAAAGGAGCAGTTGGGAGCTTCAGTCACCTGCCAGCCTGAAAACAGCCCTCAGCCCCTCACCCAGACTAGCCAGGCACCCCAGTGGGGACCCCCACCCTGAAAGGGGTGTGACCAGCTGCAAACAGCCATCATCCCCTCACCCAGGCTGGCCAGGCACCCCAGTGGGGACCCCCACCCTGATCCAGGACACCCTTCAGGGCAAACCAGCCGGCCCCCTCCCATGCACCAGGCCTCTATCCTATATAGTAAAAGGGTAATATGCCTCCCAGCACCAGGATCAGCGGAGCTGCGAGGCCTCCCGGCACCGGGATCAGCATGACAGGGGGCAGCGCCCAAACCCCCTGATCGCCCTGCGGCTCTGTGTGTGACAGGGGGTGGGGCCATCACCTCCCTATCGGCCCTGCTCTGTTCGTGACAGGGGAAGGCGCCCCAACCCCCTGATCAGCCCTGCTCTGTGCCTGATAGGGGGGAGCTCCCCAAACCCCTGATCGCCCTGCAGCTCTGTGTGTGACAGGGTGTGGTGCCCTAACCCCCCCCCCACGGGCCCTGCTCTTTGTGTGACGGGGTAGAGCCATAATCTCCCCATCGGCCCTGCCCTGAGTGTGACAGTGGCGGTGCCCCAACTCCCCTATCGGTTCTACTCTGTGAGTGACAGGGAGGAGCTCCTCAAGCGCCTAATCCGCCTTGCTCTGTGCGTGACAGGGTGCAGCGCCCCAACCCCCTGATTGGCCCTGCTTTGTGCGTGACAGGGGGTGGCACCGCAACCTCCCTATCGACCCTGCCTTGAGTGTGACAGGGGGTGGTGCCCCAACCACTCAATCAGCCCTACCCTGAGCGTGACTGAGGGTGGCATCGCAACCTCCCGATCCGCCCTGCTCTGTGCATGACAGGGGGCGGTGCGCCAACTCCCCAATCGGCCCTGCTCTGAGCCTGACCAGGGGCTGCACCTAGGGATGGGGCCTGCCCTCTTCCACCCCTGAGCAGGCCTAAGCCAGCAGGCCGTTATCTCCCGAGGGGTCCCAGATTGCGAGAGGGCACAGGCCAGGCTGAGGGACGCCCCCTTCCCTGCCGAGTGCACAAATTTTTGAGCACCGGGCCTCTAGTTCCATAATAAAAAGAAATACTAATAATTATGAATTTCATTAATGTGTTATACTGCTTTATATTTTGCAGAAACCCCTTTATATTCAACATTTGCATTTATTCATCTCATTCATTTCACCACGCAATTAAATAACTGCTCCACTCATCAAGTTGAAGTCCCAACTTTACATTCAACTAATGGGACAGAACGTGACTCCCCTCTACAAAAATAGTGTAGAAGCAGGGAAAAAAAGACAATTATCACGTAGTATATGTGATTCGAATACTTTTAAAAATTTTTTTATCTTCATCTGAGGATATTTTTCCATTGATTTTTAGAAAGAGTGAAATAGAGAGGGGGAGAAAGAGAGAAACATCAATGTGAGAGAAACACACCAATTGGTTGTCTCCCGCAGGAGCCCCGACCAGGGCCTGGTCTGGGGAGGAGCCTGTAACCTAGGTACATGCCCTTGACCGGAATTGAACCTGGGACCCGTTGGTCCGCAGTCCAACAGTCTATCTATTGAGCCAATTAGGCTTGCGCTAACTTATTTACTTTTTAAGAGCTATATAAATGTACAGAGAATCAGTAATAATGATTATAGGATCGTACTGAGCGCTTTCTAGCCACTAGATGGAGAACTTGCTTTGCAAAACAGAATGTAAGGATGAGGGTATCAGGCCAATTGAACTTTGCTGTCTGGGCAAAACTTGCTAATTTAGGTCATATATTAGACTTTCTGTTTTAGTGGTCAACCTGGTTCAATATCAAGCTAGGGCATAATTTGTACAATAACTGAAGTTGAAATTCATACTCAGAAACAAACCCTGCTCTATTTAGAACTAAAATCCATTAAGTTGTCTGCATTAGAGGAAGAAGCTGACCAGTGGAGATAAGGCCAATTTGTTATATTGGAATAGCTGAACTGGTGAAAGAAATTAATAAAGCATGCAGCAATCAAAGGGTAGCATTAAACTCCATGAGGTCACTTTCTTTTAATTTTAACTCGTAAGAAGAACATAATTTAAAGATTCAAATGGCCCCATGGTTAACATTATCATGGGTTCTTTTATTTATTTTTTTTTGACCTAGCAAACTTGAAAGAATGGTTTTAAATTTCTTAATTTCCAGCTTTTAAACAAATTCACCTGGGCCTTAAATTTAATGATCTATATGGATGGTAGCATGCCTACTTTATATATGCTTGCTTACCTTTTATTTATTTAAAATCAGACATCATTATGCCAGATTTATTAGAAATTACATGAAATTACATGCCAATAGCTTGGTACATCAAAATAGAGATAATGGTTTCAAGATCTGATTCTGACTCTCTTGGTTAAATGTTTATATTGAGAGTCCATATTGGCAACCCATTTATATGGGAGGAAAAAAACCCTACAAATAAAGAATCTCTATGAATAGGATGGCAGTGTGGTTGATTTTTGATGCCAGGGGAGGAGCTGTATGTTTGGGGCAGTTTTTCCGATGTTACTGTCCAAGAATGAAAAAGAGGCTCTTGCCAAGATAATTCAATGAAGTACAAGTGTAACACCGTATGTAGGTGCCAAAGTAGCTTAAGAGTCTCAAATGCATCACATAGTTTTATGTTAATTGCTGTGATTATCTATTTAGTAAACAGCACCAATAACCTATACACCAAAAAATGATTGGGATGTTGAAAAATACATTTGAAAAAAATGAAGTCTTAATTTAAATTACTTAAAAGTGATATTTTCTTATTTTCATTTACATAAGTGGGTTTTATACCATTATCTCTCAGGAAAGTAACTACTGCCGCACTTTTCAGGTGCAGTAATGGAGACAAAACCTTGAGTGAATTAGGGAAACTATTTCTCAAATGCCAAAGTTCAGTAAAAATATCACATTTAATTAACATTTTAAAAATAAACTAGGGAGTAAAGAAATTTACCCTCCCCCCCCATCAAGAAATAAATCTTTGTCGTATATGAAGTGTTATCGACTGGCAAATGTACAGAACAATCTCTTTGTTTATCTCTATAAACAAAGTGCTATCTAAATGTGATTTTGTTTTCTTTGAAAGCAATTACGAAGTTCCAAAGTCCTGCTTTGGAAACATACACAAGTTCTTAAAGACTGGATGTGAAATTTTTTGATATAAAGGGAACTGCCCTAACCGGTTTGGCTCAGTGGATAGAGTGTTGGCCTGTGGACTCAAGGGTCCCAGGTTCGATTCCGGTCAAGGGCATGTACCTTGGTTGCAGGCACATCCCCAGTAGGGAATGTGCAGAACGCAGCTGATCAATGTTTCTCTCTCATCAATGTTTCTAACTCTCTATTCCTCTCCCTTCCTCTCTGTAAAAAAATCAATAGAATATATTTTTAAAAAAGAAAAAAGGGAATTTAAAAATAAGAAACATCCCATTCATATTTGTAATATGGCTTTTCAGGAAGGGGTGGTTGGTGAGGAAGAGATTATATCTGAAAGGAATATGATTCTGAGGGTGACTTATAAATATTGTAGTCTAGATTTCAAAGGCAAAGAGAGCAATAGGAAATCATGAGCCCTGATGTTGAAAAGTCTATGAGAACCTATCAAAAAGATATGTTCTCCATGTTTTTAGTACATATATGAAAGGCTTTGTAGAATTGCAGGGAAGTAGGATTCTAATTCAGTGTCTCTCAGGCCCAATGCTCCTCTTCATAAAAGTCTCTGTCATTTCCCAAAGACCCAAGAGGGCAGCAAAGCAAGTGGAAGTTACACTCACATACTCCCAGGACCAAACTGGAATTACAGTGAAAATATAGAAGTCTACATGAAAAAAGCATTCAGAACCAAAGATTTGCAGAAGAAGCCACACGGAGACTGGTAAGAAAAGCAGATAAGCGAAAAGGACTGGCCCCGCACGCAGTGCCACAGCTGAGCATCCGAAGGGGTGTCCCACCTGCAAGCCCACCCCCCAGGAGCTTGGTGTCTCACCCCATGCCAGGCTCCCCAGCCCAGAGCACCAGAGCCTGGGAGGAGAGCCCACATAATAGCTACCTGTGCAAATGAACGGGGACTCTGTCCTCCAGGGAAAGACAGGAGTCTGCTAGAAACCAAGGCAACCTCTTAAAGAGCAAGCACACAATCTTGTTGGCAGCTCCTCACCCTGAGCTCCTGCAGAGGGGGGGGGCGGTGTGCAGCTGGCCAGGGAAGTGTAAGGAGAGACCGGGTGGTGTGGCTCCCGGGAGAGAGCTGAAGGGACAGCAGCCAGGGTCCCTGTGTTGAGTCCCTCTCTCACAGCACCCACAGATGCCATTTGGGGGGGTCAGTCTTCCCTCCAATATGCATTGGCCTGGGGAATGTAATTCCCCCGCCTCCACCCCTCCGCCCATTCCCTGTCTCCCATCCTGCTGAGCTCATGGCCTGCAGAAAAGTCAGCTGCTGAGCCTATGGTGTAGAGGTCTGGCAGACTCAGGGAGTGTCAGGGATTGAGTCATGGAGCTCTGAAGCAGGGACCATCCCCTCTCCTCTCCTCACGCACCTGACAGGAGCTGCCCCCACAGGAGATCTATCAGCTGCCCCCTCCCAATTCCCAGCGGCCCTGCCCTGCCGAGCACAGCTCTTGAGTCTTAAAACTTTTTGTAGTTGTCTGAGATGGAAGTAGCTCAAATAAAACAGCAAGCTCCTGCTTACTGACATCATCAACAACAGGAAGACTTCGAATTCAAACTTCTGAATGGAAGACACATAGCACTAAAGGACAAGGTGCTGAAGCTGGAGTGAGCCGTGGAGTCCGGAAATTCTTATACCACCAACCCAGGAGACACCTTCGTTGGGTCTGGCATCACCATCATGCTGCAGCTTGCAATGGGGATGATATAGACTTTGTTGACCTGATTTCATCACGATAGGAGATAAACAGATGGTCGGATACAGTTCTAAGACTGGAGGCTGAAGTTAGTCATTGGAGAGGTTTTGTTCAGACTTCCACAGCTAACAGCTTGGCTCACAATGAAATCTACAAACTGCAAAATACCGTGGAGAAACTTCAAAAGAAGTGAAATAAAGCAACTGATGAAATAGCAGTATTGCAGCATGTTATCCATAGAAACTGGCGGAAATAGGTGATAGGCATCAAGATAAAATAAGTGAATATGAAGAAAGAACTGGAAAATCTGTTACATCAGGACAGCTTGGGAGTTGGAGTAACTGATGCCTTTAACAGTCCTGATATGCAAAAATCTATTCAAGTTCTACAAACTGAAATAAAGATCAAAGACCTTGAGTTTGGAATTAAATATTTAATTCTTCTGCAGAAAACGAGAGTGATGTTTTTTTTTTGTTTGTTTGTTTTTTTAAAATATATATTTTTATTGATTTTTTACAGAGAGGAAGGGAGAGAGATAGAGAGTTAGAAACATCGATGAGAGAGAATCATCGACCAGCTGCCTCCTGCACACCTCCCACTGGGGATATGCCCGCAACCCAGGTACATGCCCTTGACCGGAATCGAACCCGGGACCTCTCAGTCCGCAGGCCGACGCTCTATCCACTGAGCCAAACCGGTCTCGGCGAGAGTGATGTTTTAAGGAGAGAATAAGACCAGATAAATGAGGAAAAGAAAGAAACAATGTAAGAAGATGAATTGAAGCCTTGTATGAAAAAAGCAAGGTGATACCGTGACAGAAAAGGAATGCATTCTTCCACAGAGGTCATCCGTGGAGGAACTGATGCTGAAAATGAAATAATGACACTGCGTAGCTTGAACCAGTGTAACAGTCTCACCGATGACAGTCTGAAAATTAAAGACTGAGTTCAAGTTTTAGAAAAAGAAAATTCATTATTAAGTAAAAAAAAAAAAGAAAGAAAGAAAGCATTTCAACTGCCACTTTTAAAATTAAATAGTGAGTGTAAAGCAGCGGTTCTCAACCTGTGGGTCGCAACCCCTTTGGCGGTCGAACGACCCTTTCACAGGGGTCGCCTAAGACCATCCTGCATATCAGATATTTACATTACGATTCATAACAGTAGCAACATTACAGTTATGAAGTAGCCACGAAAATAATTTTATGGTTGGGGTTGGGTCACAACATGAGGAACTGCATTTAAAGGGCCAGAAGGTTGAGAACCACTGAAGGAATTAAAAGTACAGCTATAAGAGATAGTAATTTGGATTCAAAAGTAAATCATTTAACATGCGACTTGAAAGCCAAGGATTAAAAACTCAATCAGATAGTAGCTGAGTTAAGGGAGCTGGAGCAACCAAAACAATCACCTGCAAATCACATGGTTTTGATAAAATATCAGCGATCAAAACAACAAAATGAAGGAGATAGCATCATCAGTAAATGAAAACAAGCTCTAGATGATGGAAAATAGAGGGTTCGTCAACTTGAAGGTGATAAAATGAACATCACCGAAGTCAGACATGCAGAAAGAAAAATTAATTCAATGTGAATTGACTGTTAATGATTTCTATGTAACCAAGGAGAGGCCTAAATAGAAGATTTAGTAAGTTAGCTATATCAATCACAAAAATATAATTTAAATCTCCAGAAGCAGAACTGTGAGTTTAAGGAACATATTAAACAAAATGTAAGGGAGCTTTCTTGAGTCCAGTGTTTGGAGAAGGAATTAGCAGATTCCGCTCAGCACAGGGCAGCTTCCCAATGCCAAGGATGCTCTTTTTGGTCAGTTGGACCTTATTTCACCACAGCCCTCCACCTGAGTAATTACTTCAGAATCCACAAAGTCTCTTAAGGCAATTAAATCGGATGAACTGAGTGAGTCTTCTAAATTGTTCCAAGAAGAGGTATAAGAGCTGATAAACCAGTGCAGGACAAAGAAGCAACAATTAGAAGCCTCAAGAAAGAAAATCAGAGATTGTCTGACCCAGTTGCTGCCACCTCTAAACTAGGTAGATAACTACTTGAACAAACTGACTCAGAAATTGAGCTGCTAAAGGAGAAACAAGATGTTTTTACAAAACTGACTTAAGGACAAAGAGCTCTTAATCAAAGCAAAAAGTGATGAATTGCTTTCTTTAAGTGAAAAATTTACCATGAAGTGAGCAAAATGAACCTTTGAGTCAGACAATAACCAACTTGAAGGACAGAATATTGCATTTTGAAGTGGACATGTGTAAACTAAAACAGGAAAATGAAAAAAAATAGTAGAAACATCAAGGGAAAAGGAAACAGAAAATCAAGTGGCAAATATGTGACTTTCTAGGACAGTGGTTCTCAACCTTCCTAATACCGTGACCCTTTAATACAGTTCCTCATGTTGTGGTGACCCCCCCAACCATAAAATTATTTTCGTTGCTACTTCATAACTAATTTTGCTACTGTTATGAATCGTAATGTAAATATCTGATATGCAGGATGTATTTTTATTGTTACAAATTGAACATAATTAAAGCATAGTGATTAATCGCAAAAACAATATGTAATTATATATGTGTTTTCCTATGGTCTTAGGCGACCCCTGTGAAAGGGTCGTTCGACCCCGGAAGTGGTCGCGACCCACAGGTTGAGAACCGCTGTTCTAGGATGAGGAAAGGGGAAGAATTGGAATATGTTGCAATGACGGAGAAGGCTCTTGCTTTAGAGCAACTATTGAAGGAAAAAAAAACAGGGCAAGACCAAGGAATTAAATCAGCTTTTAAAAGCAGTTACATCAATGCAGGAAAAGACAGTTATGTTTCAACAGGAGAGAAATGAAGTCATGTTGGCAATAAAACAGAAACAAATGGAAAACCGTACCTTAGTTAAAATATGTTCAATACTTGTGTGACAAAGAATTATGCTTAAACCAGGAGGTGGAGAGATGGCTGAACCATACTTTAGAATCAGAAGGTCCTCCTTTGTTAGAAGCTTGGGCTGCAGAAGATACAGCAGCTAAAGTAAGAAGGAAAGCTGCAGTATTGGAGGGAAAGCTATGCTCATCTTCTAACAAAGTGGAAAAGGCAAGCCACCAAGCCAGTTTTCAGGTAGAGTCATTGCAGGGACAATTGAATCGTGGTCACCAAGGAGAGAGATGGAATTGCATTATGGCTGTTTCTCGGGGACAAGAAAAGCAGTCAGCTCACGCACTGCTAGCTAAGCTGACGCTGGTATGAGCTGAATGGGTGGAGAAGGCAGACATTTAGAAGGAAAACTGGTGGTGTTACAGGGATGTCTGGATAAAGCGAATCTGGCTTGGATCAGAAGGGAGAATAAATGACAGAATTTATAAAACAAAATGAGGTCCAACAGGAAGTGCTGGATGACGGACAAAAGAAATTGATAAACTTGCTAAGCAGCACAGAAGGGAAAGTTGGCAGAATCCAAATGAGAAATCTTTTTATGGGGTATTTTCAGTCCCCAAAACATAAAAGTCATGAAGTGTTACAATTAATGGGAAGCATTCTGGGTATCAAGAGTGAAACAATGGAACAGATGTTCAATGAAGATCAAGGTGGTGTTACCAGGTGGACCACTGGCTGGCTTAGATCACAAAATGTCCTCAGCACATCTCTGAGACCAAGGGAGCAGTGCATGCATAAGAGGTTTTTTTCTCAGAACTTTTTGTTGAATATCTCGAAACAGAATCCCACTTAGCTTTTTCCCCAGCAAAACACTCTGCCTGTGCCCGGCGGGTATGGCTCAGCAATTGAGCATCGACCTATGAAGCAGGGGGTCAGGGTTAGTTTCCCTGTCAGGGCACATGCCTGGGTTATGGGCTTGATCCCCAGTGTGGGGTGTGCAGGAGGCAACTGATCAATGATTCTCTCATCATTTCTCTCTCTCTCTCTCTCTCTCTCTCTCTTCCTACTTCCCTTCCTCCCTCTCTGAAATCAATAAAGAAACCCCACTCTGCTTGTAATAGGAAGCCTCTAGCTCAAATTCAAATGTAAACAAGGTTTACGTTTATATGGGCTACAAAAAAACAAAAGCTTCAATTTTCATAGAAACGTAGGTTTATGTCGATAGAAACATACTGAATACAAAGGGCTAAAATAAATGAGTAATCATTAACATAAAATAATAGAACATTTTAATAAAAATTAATATTTTTTCTTGAATATTAACTCACCAGACACTGAATAACTGCACAAATAAGTGTAATGCAAATAAACCTATTTTTTTGTTCTCCAAAAGGGAAATATTTCCTGTTGTGCACACCAAACAAGTCAGTTCAAGACTAATGACTTGGCAATCAGCTGCTAAAATATTCACTGCTGGTATTAGTGGAGAGAAATAGTGCATCTGCACATAAGGCACGTAAGGGAAATGAATGCAACACAATTATAGTAATCAGGCATTAGTGAACGTTGTAGCTCGTTATTAATAACTAGAGGCCCAGTACATGAATTTGTGCACGGGTGGGGTCCCTCACCCTGGCCAGCAGTCGGGGCTGATCTGAGCCATCTAGACCAGTCCCAATCGGCTGGACCCCAACAGCATCTGCCCCCTGGTGGTCAGTGCACGTCATAGCGACTGGTCGACTGATCGGTTGGGCACTTAGTATATTACGCTTTTATTATATAGGATTATGTCTAACAGGATATTGTAAAATTTAAGTTAACAAAATTTTAATTAAAACATTTCTTATATACTGGGCTGGGCCACAAAATATTCATTGTGGGCTGCATGTGGCCCGCAGGCAGCGAGTTTGACATGCGTGCTCTAGGTTTACCAGGAAAGACAAACACACCAGGCTCCGTATTAACTGGGCTGGGTTGCTGCCTGGTCATTCAGATATTAAAGCTTCCAAAGTGACGCAAATGTACAGCTAAGGTTGAAAAACACCATCTCACAGTTTTATATTATTACTAGAGGCCCTATGCATGAAATTTGTGCAGCCCTGGCTAGCCCCAGCCAGCCCTCTCAGCCCCTTGCAGCCTTGACCGGTTCTTGCAGCCCCGGCTTCCTCCAGAAGGTTGTCCTGAGGGTCGATCTGCTGTTTGATCTAATTAGCATATTAGCTCTTTATTATATAGGATATTAAAACATTCTGTTTGCATGTCTGGGCTTTCCCTGTGCTCAAGAATTATGCCATGCTTCTTGATTTTCCTCAGAGCCCAGAACAAAATTGCTTCCAGCCAGCTTTTGCGTGCTCAAAAGCACTTGGTTTCATAAAGGAACTAATTGAGAAGAAACTAGAAAGAACCCAATCTGAGGATGTCATGAGGATTTCAAAAGGTTGAATGTGAATAAAAAGAGCAAAAGAGTAGGTGAGGGCTACTTGGTAGGAACAAATTGTTCCCTGAATTAATAACAGAGTTTGTATATTTCTAGGCAGAAAGCTAGGGAAAGCGAGAGCAATGGAAATGGAAAGCCTCTAGGAAGAGTGTAGTTTGGAGGGCGAGAAAAACGTGGCCTCGGAAGCTTTGAACTCATGAAGCTGAAGCATAGCCCAGTGAAAGATTCTTTAAATTTGAAAGACC